>NW_026734374.1:0-300000 GCF_949786415.1 Peromyscus eremicus | reverse complement strand
AGGCGAGCTAGCGTTTGTTTCCCAGTCCTAAATGGAGTTGAATCACATGCAGTTTCCGTTCCTACGAGCAAGAGTTGTTTTCTGGTAAGGAAAGTCACTATTGCGCTCCCATTGCCATACACAGTGCAAATAGCACTCGCGTCTGTTCCCAGCAAGTACAGTGTATTGGACTGAAGAGGAGCTACTGTTCTTGTCAGTTTCGTAAGGAAAATTGAAGTAGATATGGCCCGTGTGTGTAGGAAGCACAGTTCTTTTGTTCTGAGCAAGCTCACTGTTTGGACCCCATAGGAAACACAGTAGAGTACAAGAGTGCTCTTTTCTCAAAAGCAGAGTGTGTTTCTTGTAAGGCGAGCTAGCGTTTGTTTTCCAATCCTAAATGGAGTTGAATCACATCCAGTTTCTGGTCCTACGAGCAAGAGTTGTTTTCTGGTAAAAAGAGTCACTATTGTGCTCCCATTGCCATACACAGTGCAAATACCACTGGCGTCTGTACCCAGGTTGTACAGCGTATTGGACTGAAGAGGATCTACTGTTCTTTTCAGTTTCCTAAGCAGAGTTTAACTAGATATGGCCCGTGTGTGTAGGAAGCACAGTTCTTTTGTTCTGAGCAAGCTAATTGTTCGGACCCCATAGGAAACACAGTAGAATAGAAGAGTGCTCTTTTCTCAAAAGCAGAGTGTGTTTCTTGTAAGGCGAGCTAGCGTTTGTTTCCCAGTCCAAAATGGAGTTGAATCAAATGCAATTTCTGGTCCTACGAGCAAGGGATGTTTTCTGGTAAGGAAAGTCCCTATTGTGCTCCTTTTGCCATAAACAGTGCAAATAGCACTCACGTCTGTTCCCAGCAAGTACAGTGTATTGGACTGAAGAGGAGCTGCTGTTCTTGTCAGTTTCCTAAGCAGAATTCAACAAGATATGGCCCGTGTGTGTAGGAAGCACAGTTCTTTTGTTCTGAGCAAGCTCACATTTCGAACCCCATAGGAAACACAGTAGATTAGATGAGTGCATTTTTCTCAAAAGCAGAGTGTGTTTCTTGTAAGGCGAGCTAGCGTTTGTTTCCCAGTCCTAAATGGAGTTGAAATACATATGCAGTTTCTGGTCCTATGAGCAAGAGTTATTTTCTGGTAAGAAGAGTCACTATTGCGCTCCCATTGCCATACATAGTACAAATAACACTCGCGTCTGTTTCCAGCAAGTACAGTGTATTGGTCTGAAGAGGAGCTACTGTTCTTGTCAGTTTCCTAAGCAGAGTTGAACTAGATAAGGCCCGTGTGTGTAGGAAGCACAGTTCTTTTGTTCTGAGCAAGCTCACTGTTCGAACCCCATAGGAAACACAGTAGAGAGAAGAGTGCTCTTTTCTCAAAGCAGAGTGTGTTTCTTGTAAGGTGAGCTACCCTTTGTTTCCCAGTCCTAAATGGAGTTGAAATACACATGCAGTTTCTGGTCCTACGCGCAAGAGTTGTTTTCTGGTTAGAAGAGTCACAATTGAGCTCCCTTTGCCATACACAATGCAAATAGCCCTCGCGTCTGTTCCCAGCAAGTACAGTGTATTGGAATGAAGAGGAGCTACTGTTCTTGTCAGTTTCCTAAGCAGAGTTGAACTAGATATGGCCCGTGTGTGTAGGAAGCACAGTTCTTTTGTTCTCAGCAAGCTCACTGTTCGGACCCCATAGGAAACACAGTAGAGTAGATGTGTGCCCTATTCTCAAAAGCAGAGCGTGTTCTTGTAAGGCGAGCTAGCGTTTGTTTCCCAGTCCTAAGTGGATTGAATCAAATGCAGTTTCTGGTCCTACGAGCAAGTGTTGTTTTCTTGTAAGAAGAGTCACTATTGTGCTCCAATTGCCGTACACAGTGCAAATAGCACTCGCGTCTGTTCCCAGTAAGTACAGTGTATTGGACTGAAGAGGAGCTACTGTTCTCGTTAGTTTCCTAAGCAGAGTTGAACTAGATATGGCGCGTGTGTGTAAGAAGCACAGTTCTTTTGTTCTGAGCAAGCTCACTGTTCGGACCCCATAGGAAACACAGTAGAGTAGAAGAGTGCTCTTTTCTCAAAAACCGAGTGTGTTTAGTGTAAGGGTACCTAGCGTTTGCTTCCCTGTGCTAAATGGAGTTGAATCACATGCAGTTTCTGGTCCTATGAGCAAGAGCTGTTTTCTGGTAAGAAGAGTCACTATTGCGCTCCCATTGCCATACACAGTGCAAATAGCACTCGCGTCTGCTCTCAGCAAGTACAATGTATTTGATTGAAGAGGAGCTACTGTTCTTGTCAGTTTCCTAAGCAGACTTGAGCTTGATATGGCCCGTGTGTGTAGGAAGCACAGTTCATTTGTTCTGAGCAAGCTCACTGTTCGGACCCATAGGAAACACAGTAGAGTAGAAGAGTACTCTTTTCTCAAAAGCAGAGTGTGTTTCTTGAAAGGCAAGCTAGCTTTTGTTTCCCAGTCGTAAATGAAGTTGAATCACATGCAGTTTCTGTTCCTACGAGTAGAGTTGTTTTTTGGTAAGAAGAGTCACTATTGTGCTCCCATTGCCATACACAGTGCAAATAGCACTTGCGTCTGTTCCAATCAAGTACAGTGTATTGGACTGAAGAGGAGATACTGTTCTTGTCAGTTTCCTGAGCAGAGTTGAACTAGATATGTCCCATGTATATAGGAAGCACAGTTCTTTTGTTCTGAGCAAACTAACTTTCTGGCCCTATAGGAAACACAATAGAGTAGAAGAGTGCTCTTTTCTCAAAAGCAGAGTGTGTTTCTTGTAAGGCGAGATAGCGTTTGTTTCCCAGTCCTAAATGGAGTTGAATCACATGCAGTTTCTGGACATACGAGCAAGAGTTGTTTTCTGGTAAGGAAAGTCACTATTGCGCTCCCATTGCCATACACAGTGCAAATAGCACTCGCGTCTGCTCTCAGCAAGTACAATGTATTTGATTGAAGAGGAGCTACTGTTCTTGTCAGTTTCCTAAGCAGACTTGAGCTTGATATGGCCCGTGTGTGTAGGAAGCACAGTTCATTTGTTCTGAGCAAGCTCACTGTTCGGACCCATAGGAAACACAGTAGAGTAGAAGAGTACTCTTTTCTCAAAAGCAGAGTGTGTTTCTTGAAAGGCAAGCTAGCTTTTGTTTCCCAGTCGTAAATGAAGTTGAATCACATGCAGTTTCTGTTCCTACGAGTACAGTTGTTTTTTGGTAATAAGAGTCACTATTGCGCTCCCATTGACATACACAGTGCAAATAGCACTTGCGTCTGTTCCAATCAAGTACAGTGTATTGAACTGAAGAGGAGATACTGTTCTTGTCAGTTTCCTGAGCAGAGTTGAACTAGATATGTCCCATGTGTATAGGAAGCACAGTTCTTTTGTTCTGAGCAAACTAACTTTCTGGCCCTATAGGAAACACAATAGAGTAGAAGAGTGCTCTTTTCTCAAAAGCAGAGTGTGTTTCTTGTAAGGCGAGATAGCGTTTGTTTCCCAGTCCTAAATGGAGTTGAATCACATGCAGTTTCCATTCCTACTTGCAAGAGTTGTTTTCTGGTAAGGAAAGTCACTATTGCGCTCCCATTGCCATACACAGTGCAAATAGCACTCGCGTCTGTTCCCAGCAAATACAGTGTATTGGACTGAAGAGGAGCTACTGTTCTTGTCAGTTTCCTAAGCTCAATTGAACTAGATATGGCCCGTGTATGTATGAAGCACAGTTCTTTTGTTCTGAGCAAGCTCACTGTTCTGGCCCTATAGGAAACACAGTAGAGTAGAAGAGTGCTCTTTGATCAAAAGCAGAGTGTGTTTCTTGTAAGGTGAGCTAGCGTTTGTTTCCCAGTCCTAAATGGAGTTGAATCACATGCAGTTTCTGGTCCTACGAGCAAGAGTTTTTTCTGGTAATAAGACTCACTATTGCTCCCATTGTCATACTCAGGGCAAATAGCACTGGCCTCTGTTCCCAGCATGTACAGTGTATTGGACTGAAGAGGATCTACTGTTCTTGTCAGGTTCATAAGCAGAGTTGAACTAGATATGGCCTATGTGTGTAGGAAGCACAGTTCTTTTGTACTCAGCAAGCTCACTGTTCTGGCCCTATAGGAAACACAGTAGAGTAGAAGAGTGCTCTTTCCTCAAAAGCAGAGTGTGTTTCTTGTAAGGCGAGCTAGCGTTTGTTTCCCAGTCCTAAATGGAGTTGAATCACATGCAGTTTCCGTTCCTACGAGCAAGAGTTGTTTTCTGGTAAGGAAAGTCACTATTGCGCTCCCATTGCCATACACAGTGCAAATAGCACTCGCGTCTGTTCCCAGCAAGTACAGTGTATTGGACTGAAGAGGAGCTACTGTTCTTGTCAGTTTCGTAAGGAAAATTGAAGTAGATATGGCCCGTGTGTGTAGGAAGCACAGTTCTTTTGTTCTGAGCAAGCTCACTGTTTGGACCCCATAGGAAACACAGTAGAGTACAAGAGTGCTCTTTTCTCAAAAGCAGAGTGTGTTTCTTGTAAGGCGAGCTAGCGTTTGTTTTCCAATCCTAAATGGAGTTGAATCACATCCAGTTTCTGGTCCTACGAGCAAGAGTTGTTTTCTGGTAAAAAGAGTCACTATTGTGCTCCCATTGCCATACACAGTGCAAATACCACTGGCGTCTGTACCCAGGTTGTACAGCGTATTGGACTGAAGAGGATCTACTGTTCTTTTCAGTTTCCTAAGCAGAGTTTAACTAGATATGGCCCGTGTGTGTAGGAAGCACAGTTCTTTTGTTCTGAGCAAGCTAATTGTTCGGACCCCATAGGAAACACAGTAGAATAGAAGAGTGCTCTTTTCTCAAAAGCAGAGTGTGTTTCTTGTAAGGCGAGCTAGCGTTTGTTTCCCAGTCCAAAATGGAGTTGAATCAAATGCAATTTCTGGTCCTACGAGCAAGGGATGTTTTCTGGTAAGGAAAGTCCCTATTGTGCTCCTTTTGCCATAAACAGTGCAAATAGCACTCACGTCTGTTCCCAGCAAGTACAGTGTATTGGACTGAAGAGGAGCTGCTGTTCTTGTCAGTTTCCTAAGCAGAATTCAACAAGATATGGCCCGTGTGTGTAGGAAGCACAGTTCTTTTGTTCTGAGCAAGCTCACATTTCGAACCCCATAGGAAACACAGTAGATTAGATGAGTGCATTTTTCTCAAAAGCAGAGTGTGTTTCTTGTAAGGCGAGCTAGCGTTTGTTTCCCAGTCCTAAATGGAGTTGAAATACATATGCAGTTTCTGGTCCTATGAGCAAGAGTTATTTTCTGGTAAGAAGAGTCACTATTGCGCTCCCATTGCCATACATAGTACAAATAACACTCGCGTCTGTTTCCAGCAAGTACAGTGTATTGGTCTGAAGAGGAGCTACTGTTCTTGTCAGTTTCCTAAGCAGAGTTGAACTAGATAAGGCCCGTGTGTGTAGGAAGCACAGTTCTTTTGTTCTGAGCAAGCTCACTGTTCGAACCCCATAGGAAACACAGTAGAGAGAAGAGTGCTCTTTTCTCAAAGCAGAGTGTGTTTCTTGTAAGGTGAGCTACCCTTTGTTTCCCAGTCCTAAATGGAGTTGAAATACACATGCAGTTTCTGGTCCTACGCGCAAGAGTTGTTTTCTGGTTAGAAGAGTCACAATTGAGCTCCCTTTGCCATACACAATGCAAATAGCCCTCGCGTCTGTTCCCAGCAAGTACAGTGTATTGGAATGAAGAGGAGCTACTGTTCTTGTCAGTTTCCTAAGCAGAGTTGAACTAGATATGGCCCGTGTGTGTAGGAAGCACAGTTCTTTTGTTCTCAGCAAGCTCACTGTTCGGACCCCATAGGAAACACAGTAGAGTAGATGTGTGCCCTATTCTCAAAAGCAGAGCGTGTTCTTGTAAGGCGAGCTAGCGTTTGTTTCCCAGTCCTAAGTGGATTGAATCAAATGCAGTTTCTGGTCCTACGAGCAAGTGTTGTTTTCTTGTAAGAAGAGTCACTATTGTGCTCCAATTGCCGTACACAGTGCAAATAGCACTCGCGTCTGTTCCCAGTAAGTACAGTGTATTGGACTGAAGAGGAGCTACTGTTCTCGTTAGTTTCCTAAGCAGAGTTGAACTAGATATGGCGCGTGTGTGTAAGAAGCACAGTTCTTTTGTTCTGAGCAAGCTCACTGTTCGGACCCCATAGGAAACACAGTAGAGTAGAAGAGTGCTCTTTTCTCAAAAACCGAGTGTGTTTAGTGTAAGGGTACCTAGCGTTTGCTTCCCTGTGCTAAATGGAGTTGAATCACATGCAGTTTCTGGTCCTATGAGCAAGAGCTGTTTTCTGGTAAGAAGAGTCACTATTGCGCTCCCATTGCCATACACAGTGCAAATAGCACTCGCGTCTGCTCTCAGCAAGTACAATGTATTTGATTGAAGAGGAGCTACTGTTCTTGTCAGTTTCCTAAGCAGACTTGAGCTTGATATGGCCCGTGTGTGTAGGAAGCACAGTTCATTTGTTCTGAGCAAGCTCACTGTTCGGACCCATAGGAAACACAGTAGAGTAGAAGAGTACTCTTTTCTCAAAAGCAGAGTGTGTTTCTTGAAAGGCAAGCTAGCTTTTGTTTCCCAGTCGTAAATGAAGTTGAATCACATGCAGTTTCTGTTCCTACGAGTAGAGTTGTTTTTTGGTAAGAAGAGTCACTATTGTGCTCCCATTGCCATACACAGTGCAAATAGCACTTGCGTCTGTTCCAATCAAGTACAGTGTATTGGACTGAAGAGGAGATACTGTTCTTGTCAGTTTCCTGAGCAGAGTTGAACTAGATATGTCCCATGTATATAGGAAGCACAGTTCTTTTGTTCTGAGCAAACTAACTTTCTGGCCCTATAGGAAACACAATAGAGTAGAAGAGTGCTCTTTTCTCAAAAGCAGAGTGTGTTTCTTGTAAGGCGAGATAGCGTTTGTTTCCCAGTCCTAAATGGAGTTGAATCACATGCAGTTTCTGGACATACGAGCAAGAGTTGTTTTCTGGTAAGGAAAGTCACTATTGCGCTCCCATTGCCATACACAGTGCAAATAGCACTCGCGTCTGCTCTCAGCAAGTACAATGTATTTGATTGAAGAGGAGCTACTGTTCTTGTCAGTTTCCTAAGCAGACTTGAGCTTGATATGGCCCGTGTGTGTAGGAAGCACAGTTCATTTGTTCTGAGCAAGCTCACTGTTCGGACCCATAGGAAACACAGTAGAGTAGAAGAGTACTCTTTTCTCAAAAGCAGAGTGTGTTTCTTGAAAGGCAAGCTAGCTTTTGTTTCCCAGTCGTAAATGAAGTTGAATCACATGCAGTTTCTGTTCCTACGAGTACAGTTGTTTTTTGGTAATAAGAGTCACTATTGCGCTCCCATTGACATACACAGTGCAAATAGCACTTGCGTCTGTTCCAATCAAGTACAGTGTATTGAACTGAAGAGGAGATACTGTTCTTGTCAGTTTCCTGAGCAGAGTTGAACTAGATATGTCCCATGTGTATAGGAAGCACAGTTCTTTTGTTCTGAGCAAACTAACTTTCTGGCCCTATAGGAAACACAATAGAGTAGAAGAGTGCTCTTTTCTCAAAAGCAGAGTGTGTTTCTTGTAAGGCGAGATAGCGTTTGTTTCCCAGTCCTAAATGGAGTTGAATCACATGCAGTTTCTGGACGTACGAGCAAGAGTTGTTTTCTGGTAAGGAAAGTCACTATTGTGCTCCCATTGTCATACTCAGGGCAAATAGCACTCGCGTCTGTTACCAGCATGTACAGTGTATTGGACTGAAGAGGATCTACTGTTCTTGTCAGTTTCCTGAGCAGAGTTGAACTAGATATGTCCCATGTGTATAGGAAGCACAGTTCTTTTGTTCTGAGCAAACTAACTTTCTGGCCCTATAGGAAACACAATAGAGTAGAAGAGTGCTCTTTTCTCAAAAGCAGAGTGTGTTTCTTGTAAGGCGAGATAGCGTTTGTTTCCCAGTCCTAAATGGAGTTGAATCACATGCAGTTTCTGGACGTACGAGCAAGAGTTGTTTTCTGGTAAGGAAAGTCACTATTGTGCTCCCATTGTCATACTCAGGGCAAATAGCACTCGCGTCTGTTACCAGCATGTACAGTGTATTGGACTGAAGAGGATCTACTGTTCTTGTCAGTTTCCTAAGCAGAATTGAACTAGATACGGCCATGTGTGTAGGAAGCACAGTTCTTTTGTTCTGAGCAAGCTCACTGTTCTGGCCCTATAGGAAACACAGTAGAGTAGAAGAATGATCTTTTCTCAAAAGCAGAGTGTGTTTCTTGTAAGGCAAGATAGCGTTTGCTTCCCAGACCTAAATGGTGTTGAATCACATGCAGTTTCTGGTCCTACAAGCAAGAGTTGTTTTCTGGTAAGAAGAGTCACTATTGCTCTCGCATTTTCATACACAGGGCAAATAGCACTGGCGTCTCTTCCTAGCCTGTACAGTGTATTGGACTGAAGAAGATCTACTGTTCTTGTCAGTTTCCTCCGCAGAGTTGAACTCGATATGGCCCGTGTGTGTAGGAAGCACAGTTCTTTTGTTCTGAGCAAGCTCACTGTTTGGACCCCGTAGGTAACACAGTAAGGTAGAAGAGTGCTCTTTTCTCAAAAGCCGAGTGTGTTTAGTGTAAGGCGACCTAGTGTTTGCTTCCCAGTCCTAAATGGAGTTGAATCACATGCAGTTTCTGGTCCTAAGAGCAAGAGTTGTTTTCTGGTAAGAAGTGTCACTATTGCGCTCCCATTTCATTACACAGTGCAAATAGCATTTGCGTCTGCTCCCAGCAAGTACAGTGTATTGGATTGAAGAGGAGCTACTGTACTTGTCAGTTTCCTAAGCAGACTTGAACTAGATATGGCCCGTGTGTGTAGGAAGCACAGTTCATTTGTTCTGAGCAAGCTCACTGTTCGGACCCCATAGGAAACACAGTAGAGTAGAAGAGTACTCTTTTCTCAAAAGCAGAGTGTGTTTCTTGTAAGGCAAGCTAGCTTTTGTTTCCCAGTCGTAAATGAAGTTGAATCACATGCAGGTTCTGGTCCTACGAGTAGAGTTGTTTTTTGGTAAGAGGAGTCACTATTGAGCTCCCATTGCCATACACAGTGCAAAAAGCACTTGCGTCTGTTCCAATCAAGTACAGTGTATTGGACTAAAGAGGAGATACAGTTCTTGTCAGTTTCCTAAGCAGAGTTGAACTAGATATGGCCCGTGTGTATAGGAAGCACAGTTCTTTTGTTTTGAGCAAGCTCACTTTCTGGCCCTATAGAAAACACAGTAGAGTAGAAGAGTGGTCTTTTCTCAAAAGCAGTGTGTGTTTCTTGTAAGGCGAGCTAATGTTTGTTTTCCAGTCCTAAAAGGAGTTGAATGACATGCAGTTTTTGGTCCTATGAGCAAGAGTTGTTTTCTGGTAAGAAGAGTCACTATTGTGCTCCCATTGCCATACACAGTGCAAAATAGCTCTCGATTCTGTTCCCAGCAAGTACAGTGTATTGGACTGAAGAGGAGTTACTGTTCTTGTCAGTTTCCTAAGCAGAATTGAACTGGATATGGCCTTTTGTGTAGGAAGCACAGTTCTTTTGTTCTTAGCAAGCTCACTGTACTGGCCCTATAGGAAACAGAGTAGAGTAGAAGAGTGCTCTTTTCTCAAAAGCAGAGTGTGTTTATGTAAGGCGAGCTAGCGTTTGTTTCCCAGTCCTAAATGGAGTTGAATCACATGCAGTTTTTGGTCCTACGAGCAAGAGTTGTTTTCTCATAAGGATAGTCACTATTGCGCTCCCATTGACATACACAGTGCAAATAGCACTTGCGTCTGTTCCCAGCAAGTACAGTGTATTGGACTGAAGAGGAGCTACTGTTCTTGTCAGTTTCCTAACCAGAGTTGAACTAGATATGGCCCGTGTGTGTAGGAAGCACAGTTCTTTTGTTCTGAGCAAGCTCACTGTTTGGACCCCGTAGGTAACACAGTAAAGTAGAAGAGTGCTCTTTTCTCAAAAGCCGAGTGTGTTTAGTGTAAGGCGACCTAGTGTTTGCTTCCCAGTCCTGAATGGAGTTGAATCACATGCAGTTTCTGGTCCTAAGAGCAAGAGTTGTTTTCTGGTAAGAAGTGTCACTACTGCGCTCCCATTTCCATACACAGTGCAAATAGCATTTGCGTCTGCTCCCAGCAAGTACAGTGTATTGGATTGAAGAGGAGCTACTGTACTTGTCAGTTTCCTAACCAGAGTTGAACTAGATATGGCCCGTGTGTGTAGGAAGCACAGTTCATTTGTTCTGAGCAAGCTCACTGTTCGGACCCCATAGGAAACACAGTAGAGTAGAAGAGTACTCTTTTCTCAAAAGCAGAGTGAGTTTCTTGTAAGGCGAGCTAGCGTTTGTTTCCCAGTCCTAAATGGAGTTGAATCACATGCAGTCTGGTCCTACGAGCAAGAGTTTTTTCTGGTAATAAGAGTCACTATTGTGCTCCGATTGTCATACACAGGGCAAAGAGCACTGGCCTCTGTTCCCAGCATGTACAGTGTATTGGACTGAAGATGATCTACTGTTCTTGTCAGGTTCCTAAGCAGAGTTGAACTAGATATGGCCCATGTGTGTAGGAAGCACAGTTCTTTTGTGCTCAGCAAGCTCACTGTTCTGGCCCTATAGGAAACACAATAGAGTAGAAGAGTGCTCTTTCCTCAAAAGCAGAGTGTGTTTTTTGTAAGGCGAGCTAGCATTTGTTTCGCAGTCCTAAATGGAGTTGAATCACATGCAGTTTCCGTTCCTACGAGCAAGAGTTGTTTTCTGGTAAGGAAAGTCACTATTTGCGCTCCCATTGCCATACACAGTGCAAATAGCACTCGCGTCTGTTCCCAGCAAGTACAGTGTATTGGACTGAAGAGGAGCTACTGTTCTTGTCAGTTTCGTAAGGAAAATTGAAGTAGATATGACCCGTGTGTGTAGGAAGCACAGTTCTTTTGTTCTGAGCAAGCTCACTGTTTGGACCCCATAGGAAACACAGTAGAGTACAAGAGTGCTCTTTTCTCAAAAGCAGAGTGTGTTTCTTGTAAGGCGAGCTAGCGTTTGTTTTCCAATCCTAAATGGAGTTGAATCACATGCAGTTTCTGGTCCTACGAGCAAGAGTTGTTTTCTGGTAAAAAGAGTCACTATTGTGCTCCCATTGCCATACACAGTGCAAATACCACTGGCGTCTGTACCCAGGTTGTACAGCGTATTGGACTGAAGAGGATCTACTGTTCTTTTCAGTTTCCTAAGCAGAGTTTAACTAGATATGGCCCGTGTGTGTAGGAAGCACAGTTCTTTTGTTCTGAGCAAGCTAATTGTTCGGACCCCATAGGAAACACAGTAGAATAGAAGAGTGCTCTTTTCTCAAAAGCAGAGTGTGTTTCTTGTAAGGCGAGCTAGCGTTTGTTTCCCAGTCCAAAATGGAGTTGAATCAAATGCAATTTCTGGTCCTACGAGCAAGGGATGTTTTCTGGTAAGGAAAGTCCCTATTGTGCACCTTTTGCCATAAACAGTGCAAATAGCACTCACGTCTGTTCCCAGCAAGTACAGTGTATTGGACTGAAGAGGAGCTGCTGTTCTTGTCAGTTTCCTAAGCAGAATTCAACAAGATATGGCCCGTGTGTGTAGGAAGCACAGTTCTTTTGTTCTGAGCAAGCTCACATTTCGAACCCCATAGGAAACACTGTAGATTAGATGAGTGCATTTTTCTCAAAAGCAGAGTGTGTTTCTTGTAAGGCGAGCTAGCGTTTGTTTCCCAGTCCTAAATGGAGTTGAAATACACATGCAGTTTCTGGTCCTATGAGCAAGAGTTATTTTCTGGTAAGAAGAGTCACTATTGCGCTCCCATTGCCATACATAGTACAAATAACACTCGCGTCTGTTTCCAGCAAGTACAGTGTATTGGACTGAAGAGGAGCTACTGTTCTCGTTAGTTTCCTAAGCAGAGTTGAACTAGATATGGCGCGTGTGTGTAAGAAGCACAGTTCTTTTGTTCTGAGCAAGCTCACTGTTCGGACCCCATAGGAAACACAGTAGAGTAGAAGAGTGCTCTTTTCTCAAAAACCGAGTGTGTTTAGTGTAAGGGTACCTAGCGTTTGCTTCCCTGTGCTAAATGGAGTTTAATCACATGCAGTTTCTGGTCCTATGAGCAAGAGCTGTTTTCTGGTAAGAAGAGTCACTATTGCGCTCCCATTGCCATACACAGTGCAAATAGCACTCGCGTCTGCTCTCAGCAAGTACAATGTATTTGATTGAAGAGGAGCTACTGTTCTTGTCAGTTTCCTAAGCAGACTTGAGCTTGATATGGCCCGTGTGTGTAGGAAGCACAGTTCATTTGTTCTGAGCAAGCTCACTGTTCGGACCCATAGGAAACACAGTAGAGTAGAAGAGTACTCTTTTCTCAAAAGCAGAGTGTGTTTCTTGAAAGGCAAGCTAGCTTTTGTTTCCCAGTCGTAAATGAAGTTGAATCACATGCAGTTTCTGTTCCTACGAGTAGAGTTGTTTTTTGGTAAGAAGAGTCACTATTGCGCTCCCATTGCCATACACAGTGCAAATAGCACTTGCGTCTGTTCCAATCAAGTACAGTGTATTGGACTGAAGAGGAGATACTGTTCTTGTCAGTTTCCTGAGCAGAGTTGAACTAGATATGTCCCATGTATATAGGAAGCACAGTTCTTTTGTTCTGAGCAAACTAACTTTCTGGCCCTATAGGAAACACAATAGAGTAGAAGAGTGCTCTTTTCTCAAAAGCAGAGTGTGTTTCTTGTAAGGCGAGATAGCGTTTGTTTCCCAGTCCTAAATGGAGTTGAATCACATGCAGTTTCTGGACATACGAGCAAGAGTTGTTTTCTGGTAAGGAAAGTCACTATTGCGCTCCCATTGCCATACACAGTGCAAATAGCACTCGCGTCTGCTCTCAGCAAGTACAATGTATTTGATTGAAGAGGAGCTACTGTTCTTGTCAGTTTCCTAAGCAGACTTGAGCTTGATATGGCCCGTGTGTGTAGGAAGCACAGTTCATTTGTTCTGAGCAAGCTCACTGTTCGGACCCATAGGAAACACAGTAGAGTAGAAGAGTACTCTTTTCTCAAAAGCAGAGTGTGTTTCTTGAAAGGCAAGCTAGCTTTTGTTTCCCAGTCGTAAATGAAGTTGAATCACATGCAGTTTCTGTTCCTACGAGTACAGTTGTTTTTTGGTAATAAGAGTCACTATTGCGCTCCCATTGACATACACAGTGCAAATAGCACTTGCGTCTGTTCCAATCAAGTACAGTGTATTGAACTGAAGAGGAGATACTGTTCTTGTCAGTTTCCTGAGCAGAGTTGAACTAGATATGTCCCATGTGTATAGGAAGCACAGTTCTTTTGTTCTGAGCAAACTAACTTTCTGGCCCTATAGGAAACACAATAGAATAGAAGAGTGCTCTTTTCTCAAAAGCAGAGTGTGTTTCTTGTAAGGCGAGATAGCGTTTGTTTCCCAGTCCTAAATGGAGTTGAATCACATGCAGTTTCTGGACGTACGAGCAAGAGTTGTTTTCTGGTAAGGAAAGTCACTATTGTGCTCCCATTGTCATACTCAGGGCAAATAGCACTCGCGTCTGTTACCAGCATGTACAGTGTATTGGACTGAAGAGGATCTACTGTTCTTGTCAGTTTCCTGAGCAGAGTTGAACTAGATATGTCACATGTGTATAGGAAGCACAGTTCTTTTGTTCTGAGCAAACTAACTTTCTGGCCCTATAGGAAACACAATAGAGTAGAAGAGTGCTCTTTTCTCAAAAGCAGAGTGTGTTTCTTGTAAGGCGAGATAGCGTTTGTTTCCCAGTCCTAAATGGAGTTGAATCACATGCAGTTTCTGGACGTACGAGCAAGAGTTGTTTTCTGGTAAGGAAAGTCACTATTGTGCTCCCATTGTCATACTCAGGGCAAATAGCACTCGCGTCTGTTACCAGCATGTACAGTGTATTGGACTGAAGAGGATCTACTGTTCTTGTCAGTTTCCTAAGCAGAATTGAACTAGATACGGCCATGTGTGTAGGAAGCACAGTTCTTTTGTTCTGAGCAAGCTCACTGTTCTGGCCCTATAGGAAACACAGTAGAGTAGAAGAATGATCTTTTCTCAAAAGCAGAGTGTGTTTCTTGTAAGGCAAGATAGCGTTTGCTTCCCAGACCTAAATGGTGTTGAATCACATGCAGTTTCTGGTCCTACAAGCAAGAGTTGTTTTCTGGTAAGAAGAGTCACTATTGCTCTCGCATTTTCATACACAGGGCAAATAGCACTGGCGTCTGTTCCTAGCCTGTACAGTGTATTGGACTGAAGAAGATCTACTGTTCTTGTCAGTTTCCTCCGCAGAGTTGAACTCGATATGGCCCGTGTGTGTAGGAAGCACAGTTCTTTTGTTCTGAGCAAGCTCACTGTTTGGACCCCGTAGGTAACACAGTAAGGTAGAAGAGTGCTCTTTTCTCAAAAGCCGAGTGTGTTTAGTGTAAGGCGATCTAGTGTTTGCTTCCCAGTCCTAAATGGAGTTGAATCACATGCAGTTTCTGGTCCTAAGAGCAAGAGTTGTTTTCTGGTAAGAAGTGTCACTATTGCGATCCCATTTCATTACACAGTGCAAATAGCATTTGCGTCTGCTCCCAGCAAGTACAGTGTATTGGATTGAAGAGGAGCTACTGTACTTGTCAGTTTCCTAAGCAGACTTGAACTAGATATGGCCCGTGTGTGTAGGAAGCACAGTTCATTTGTTCTGAGCAAGCTCACTGTTCGGACCCCATAGGAAACACAGTAGAGTAGAAGAGTACTCTTTTCGCAAAAGCAGAGTGTGTTTCTTGTAGGCGAGCTAGCTTTTGTTTCCCAGTCGTAAATGAAGTTGAATCACATGCAGGTTCTGGTCCTACGAGTAGAGTTGTTTTTAGGTAAGAGGAGTCACTATTGAGCTCCCATTGCCATACACAGTGCAAAAAGCACTTGCGTCTGTTCCAATCAAGTACAGTGTATTGGACTGAAGAGGAGATACAGTTCTTGTCAGTTTCCTAAGCAGAGTTGAACTAGATATGGCCCGTGTGTATAGGAAGCACAGTTCTTTTGTTTTGAGCAAGCTCACTTTCTGGCCCTATAGAAAACACAGTAGAGTAGAAGAGTGGTCTTTTCTCAAAAGCAGTGTGTGTTTCTTGTAAGGCGAGCTAATGTTTGTTTCCCAGTCCTAAAAGGAGTTGAATGACATGCAGTTTTTGGTCCTATGAGCAAGAGTTGTTTTCTGGTAAGAAGAGTCACTATTGTGCTCCCATTGCCATACACAGTGCAAAATAGCTCTCGATTCTGTTCCCAGCAAGTACAGTGTATTGGACTGAAGAGGAGTTACTGTTCTTGTCAGTTTCCTAAGCAGAATTGAACTGGATATGGCCTTTTGTGTAGGAAGCACAGTTCTTTTGTTCTTAGCAAGCTCACTGTACTGGCCCTATAGGAAACAGAGTAGAGTAGAAGAGTGCTCTTTTCTCAAAAGCAGAGTGTGTTTCTTGTAAGGCGAGCTAATGTTTGTTTCCCAGTCCTAAAAGGAGTTGAATGACATGCAGTTTTTGGTCCTATGAGCAAGAGTTGTTTTCTGGTAAGAAGAGTCACTATTGTGCTCCCATTGCCATACACAGTGCAAATAGCTCTCGATTCTGTTCCCAGCAAGTACAGTGTATTGGACTGAAGAGGAGCTACTATTCTTGTCCGTTTCCTAATCAGAGTTGAACTAGATATGGCCCGTGTGTTTAGGAAGCACAGTTCTTTTGTTCTGAGAAAGCTCACTGTTTGGACCCCATAGGAAACACAGTAGAGTAGAAAAGTGCTCTTTTCTCAAAAGCAGAGTGTGTTTCTTGTAAGGCGAGCTGGCATTTGTTTCCCAGTCCTAAATGGAGTTGAATCACATGCAGGTTCTGGTCCTACAAGCAAGAGTTGTTTTCTGGTAAGAAGAGTCACTATTGCCCTCCCATTGTCATACACAGGGCAAATAGCACTGGCGTCTGTTCCCAGCATGTACAGTGTATTGGACTGAAGAGGATCTACTGTTCTTGTCAGTTTCCTAAGCAGAATTGAACTAGATACGGCCATGTGTGTGGGAAGCACAGTTCTTTTGTTCTGAGCAAGCTCACTGTTCTGGCCCTATAGGAAACACAGTAGAGTAGAAGAGTGCTCTTTTCTCAAAAGCAGAGTGTGTTTCTTGTAAGGTGAGCGAGCGTTTGTTTCCCACCCCTAAATGGAGTTTAATCACATGCAGTTTTTGGTCCTACGAGCAAGAGTTATTTTCTGGTAAGGAAAGTCACTATTGCGCTCCCTTTGCCATACACAGCACAAATAGCACTCACGTCTGTTCCCAGCAAGTACAGTGTATGGGACTGAAGAGGAGCTACTGTTCTTGTCAGTTTTCTAAGCAGAGTTGAACTAGATATGGCCCGTGTGTATAGGAAGCACAGCTCTTTTGTTCTGAGCAAGCTCACTGTGCGGACTCCATAGTAAACTCAGTGCTCTTTTCTCAAAAGCAGAGTGTGTTTCTTGTAAGGCGAGATAGCGTTTGCTTCCCAGACTTAAATGGAGTTGAATCACATGCACTTTCTGGTCCTACAAGCAAGAGTTTTTTTCTGGTAAGAAGAGTCACTATTGCGCTCGCATTGTCATACACAGGGCAAATAGCACTGGCGTCATTTCCCAGCATGTACAGTGTATTGTACTGAAGAGGATCTACTGTTCTTGTCAGTTTCCTATGCAGAGTTGATCTAGATATAGCCCGTGTGTGTAGGAAGCACAGTTCTTTCGTTCTGAGCAAGCTCACTGTTCTGGCACTATAGGAAACACAGTAGAGTAGCAGAGTGCTCTTTTCTCAAAAGCAGAGTGTGTTTCTTGTAAGGCGAGCTAGTGTTTGTTTCCAAGTTCTAAATGGAGTTGAATCACATGCAGTTTCTGTTTCTACGAGCAAGAGATGTTTTCTGGTAAGAAGAGTCACTACTGTGCTCCCATTGTCATACACAGGGCAAATAGCACTGGCTTCTTCTCCAAGCATGTACAGTGTATTGCACTGAAGAGGATCTACTGTTCTTGTCAGTTTCCTAAGCAGAATTGAACTAGATATGGCCATGTGTGCAGGAAGTACATTTCTTTTGTTCTGAGCAAGCTCACTGTTCGGACCCCATAGGAAATAGAGTAGAGTAGAAGAGTGCTCTTTTCTCAAAAGCAGAGTGTGTTTCTTGTAAGTCGAGCTAGTGTTTTTTTCCCAGTCCTAAATTGAGTAGAATCACATGCAGTTACTGGTGCTAAGAGCAAGAGTTGTTTTCTGGTAAGAAGAGTCACTATTTTGCTCCCATTGCTGTACACAGTGCAAATTGCACTCGCATCTGTTCCCAGCAAGTACAGTGTATTGGACTGAAGAGGAGCTACTGTTCTCGTCAGTTTCCTAAGCAGAGTTGAACTAGATATGGCCCGTGTGTGTAGGAAGCACAGTTCTTTTGTTCTGAGCAAGCTCACTGTTCGGAACCCATAGGACACATAATAGAGAAGAAGAGTGCTCTTTTCTCAAAAGCAGAGTGTGTTTCTTGTAAGGCGAGCTAGCTTTTGATTCCCAGTCCTAAATGAATTTGAATCACATGCAGTTTCTTGTCCTACAAGTAGAGTTATTTTTTGGTAAGAAGAGTCACTATTGTGCTCCCATTGTCATACACAGGGCAAATAGCACTGGCGTGTGTTCCCAGCATGTACAGAGTATTGGACTGAAGAGGATCTACTGTTCTTGTCAGGTTCCTAAGCAGAGTTGAACTAGATATGGCCCGTGTGTGTATGAAGCACATTTCTTTTGTTCTGAGCAAGCTCACTGTTCTGGCCCTATAGGAAACATAGTAGAGTAGAAGAGTCATCTTCTCTCAAAAGCAGAGTGTGTTTCTTGTAAGGCAAGCTAGCGTTTGTTTCCCAGTCCTAAATGGATTTGAATCCCATGCAGTTTCTGGTCTTAGGAGCAAGAGTTGTTTTCTGGTAAAAAGAGTCACTATTGCGCTCCCAATGCCATACACAGTGCAAATAGCACTCGCGTCTGTTCCCAGCAAATACAGTGTATTGAACTGAAGGGGATCTACTGTTCTTGTCAGTTTCCTAAGCAGAGTTGGACTAGATATGGCCCGTGTGTATAGGAAGCACAGTTCTTTTGTTCTGAGCAAGCTCACTGTTCGGACCCCATAGGAAACACAGTAGAGTAGAAGAGTGCTCTTTTCTCAAAAGCAGAGTGTTTCTTGTAAGGCGAGCTAGCGTTTGTTTCCCAGTCCTAAGTGGAGTTGAGTCACATGCAGTTACTGCTACTAAGAGCAAGAGTTGTTTTCTGGTAAGGAAAGTCACTATTGCGCTTCCATTGCCAAACACAGTGCAAATAGCACTCGCATCTGTTCCCAGCAAGTACAGTGTATTGGACAGAATAGGAGCTACTGTTCTTGTCAGTTTCCTAAGCAGAGTTGAACTAGATATGGCCCGTGTGCGCAGGAAGCACAGTTCTTTTGTTCTGAGCAAGCTCACTGTTCGGAACCCATAGGACACATAGTAGAGAAGAAGAGTGCTCTTTTCTCAAAAGCAGAGTGTGTTTCCTGTAAGGCGAGCTAGCTTTTGTTTCCCAGTCCTAAATGAGTTTGAATCACATGCAGATTCCGGTCCTACGAGTAGAGTTATTTTTTGGTAAGAAAAGTCACTCTTGCGCTCCCATTGCCATACACAGTACAAATAACATTTGCGTCTATTCCAATCAATTACAGTGTATTGGAATGAAGAGGAGCTACTATTCTTGTCAGTTTCCTAAGCAGAGTTGAAATAGATATGGCCTGTGTGTATAGGAAGCACAGTTCTTTTTTTCTGAGCAAGCTCACTGTTCGGACCCGATAGGAAACACAGTAGAGTAGAAGATTGCTCTTTTCTCAAAAGCAGAGTGTGTTTCTTGTAAGGCGAGCTAGCGTTTGTTTCCCAGTCCTAAATGGAGTTGAATCACATGCAGTTTTTGGTCCTACGCGCAAGAGTTGTTTTCTGGTAAGGAAAGTCACTATTGCGCTCCCATTGCCAAACACAGTGCAAATAGCACGCGCATCTGTTCCCAGCAAGTACAGTGTATTGGACTGAAGAAGAGCTACTGTTCTTGTCAGTTTCCAAAGCAGAATTGAACTGGATATGGCCATTTGTGTAGGAAGCACAGTTCTTTTGTTCTGAGCAAGCTCACTGTTCTCGCCCTATAGGAAACCCAGTAGAGTAGAAGAGTGCTCTTTTCTCAGAAGCAGAGTGTGTTTTTTGTAAGGCGAGCTAGCGTTTGTTTCCCAGTCCTAAATTGAGTTGAATCACATGCAGTTTTTGGTCCTACGAGCAAGAGTTGTTTTCTGGTAAGGAAAGTCACTATTGCGCTCCCATTGCCATACACAGTGCTAATAGCACTGGCGTCTGTACCCAGCATGTACAGCGTATTGGAATGAAGAGGATCTACTGTTCTTTTCAGTTTCCTAAGCAGAGTTGAACTAGATATGGCCCGTGTGTGGAGGAAGCACAGTTCTTTTGTTCTGAGCAAGCTCACTGTTCGGAACCCATAGGACACATAATAGAGAAGAAGAGTGCTCTTTTCTCAAAAGCAGAGTGTGTTTCTTGTAAGGCGAGCTAGCTTTTGAATCGCAGTCCTAAATGAATTTGAATCACATGCAGTTTCTTGTCCTACAAGTAGAGTTATTTTTTGGTAAGAAGAGTCACTATTGTGCTCCCATTGTCATACACAGGGCAAATAGCACTGGCGTGTGTTCCCAGCATGTACAGAGTATTGGACTGAAGAGGATCTACTGTTCTTGTCAGGTTCCTAAGCAGAGTTGAACTAGATATGGCCCGTGTGTGTATGAAGCACATTTCTTTTGTTCTGAGCAAGCTCACTGTTCTGGCCCTATAGGAAACATAGTAGAGTAGAAGAGTCATCTTTTCTCAAAAGCAGAGTGTGTTTCTTGTAAGGCGAGCTAGCGTTTGTTTCCCAGTCCTAAATGGATTTGAATCCCATGCAGTTTCTGGTCTTAGGAGCAAGAGTTGTTTTCTGGTAAAAAGAGTCACTATTGCGCTCCCAATGCCATACACAGTGCAAATAGCACTCGCGTCTGTTCCCAGCAAATACAGTGTATTGAACTGAAGGGGATCTACTGTTCTTGTCAGTTTCCTAAGCAGAGTTGGACTAGATATGGCCCGTGTGTATAGGAAGCACAGTTCTTTTGTTCTGAGCAAGCTCACTGTTCGGACCCCATAGGAAACACAGTAGAGTAGAAGAGTGCTCTTTTCTCAAAAGCAGAGTGTTTCTTGTAAGGCGAGCTAGCGTTTGTTTCCCAGTCCTAAGTGGAGTTGAATCACATGCAGTTACTGGTACTAAGAGCAAGAGTTGTTTTCTGGTAAGGAAAGTCACTATTGCGCTTCCATTGCCAAACACAGTGCAAATAGCACTCGCATCTGTTCCCACCAAGTACAGTGTATTGGACTGAAGAAGAGCTACTGTTCTTGTCAGTTTCCTAAGCAGAATTGAGCTGGATATGACCATTTGTGTACAAGCACAGTTCTTTTGTTCTGAGCAAGCTCACTGTTCTCGCCCTATAGGAAACACAGAAGAGTAGCAGAGTGCTCTTTTCTCAAAAGCAGAGTGTGTTTCTTGTAAGGCGAGCTAGTGTTTGTTTCCAAGTTCTAAATGGAGTTGAATCACATGTAGTTTCTGTTCCTTCGAGCAAGAGATGTTTTCTGGTAAGAAGAGTCACTACTGTGCTCCCATTGTCATACACAGGGCAAATAGCACTGGCTTCTTCTCCAAGCATGTACAGTGTATTGCACTGAAGAGGATCTAATGTTCTTGTCAGTTTCCTAAGCAGAATTGAACTAGATATGGCCATGTGTGCAGAAAGTACATTTCTTTTGTTCTGAGCAAGCTCACTGTTCGGACCCCATAGGAAATAGAGTAGAGTAGAAGAGTGCTCTTTTCTCAAAAGCAGAGTGTGTTTCTTGAAGGTCGAGCTAGTGTTTTTTTTCCCAGTCCTAAGTGGAGTTGAATCACATGCAGTTACTGGTGCTAAGAGCAAGAGTTGTTTTCTGGTAAGAAGAGTCACTATTGTGCTCCCATTGCTGTACACACTGCAAATTGCACTCGCATCTGTTCCCAGCAAGTACAGTGTATTGGACTGAAGAGGAGCTACTGTTCTCGTCAGTTTCCTAAGCAGAGTTGAACTAGATATGGCCCGTGTGTGTAGGAAGCACAGTTCTTTTGTTCTGAGCAAGCTCACTGTTCTGGCCCTATAGGAAACACAGTAGAGTAGAAGAGTGCTCTTTTCTCAAAAGCAGAGTGTGTTTCTTGTAAGGCAAGCTAGCTTTTGTTTCCCAGTCCTAAATGGAGTTGAATCACATGCAGTTTTTGGTCCTACGCGCAAGAGTTGTTTTCTGGTAAGGAAAGTCACTATTGCGCTCCCATTGCCAAACACAGTGCAAATAGCACTGGAGTCTGTTCCCAGCAAGTACAGTGTATTGGACAGAAGAGGAGCTACTGTTCTTGTCAGTTTCCTAAGCAGAGTTGAACTAGATATGGCCCGTGTGCATAGGAAGCACAGTTCTTTTGTTCTGAGCAAGCTCACTGTTCGGAACCCATAGGACACATAGTAGAGAAGAAGAGTGCTCTTTTCTCAAAAGCAGAGTGTGTTTCTTGTAAGGCGAGCGAGCTTTTGTTTCCCAGTCCTAAATGGAGTTGAATCACATGCAGTTTTTGGTCCTACGCGCAAGAGTTGTTTTCTGGTAAGGAAAGTCACTATTGCGCTCCCATTGCCAAACACAGTGCAAATAGCACTCGCATCTGTTCCCAGCAAGTACAGTGTATTGGACTGAAGAGGAGCTACTGTTCTTGTCAGTTTCCTAAGCAGAGTTGAACTAGATGTGGCCCGTGTGTATAGGAAGCACAGTTCTTTTGTTCTGAGTAAGCTCACTGTTGTGACCACATAGGAAACACAGTAGAGTAGAAGAGTGCTCTTTTCTCAAAAGCAGAGTGTGTTTCTTGTAATGCGAGCTAGTGTTTGCTTCCCAGTCCTAAATGGATTTGAATCACATGCAGTTTCTGGTCCTACAAGCAAGAGTTTTTTCTGGTAATAAAAGTCACTATTGAGCCGGGCGGTGGTGGCGCACGCCTTTAATCCCAGCACTTGGGAGCAGAGCCAGGTGGATCTCTGTGAGTTCGAGGCCAACCTGGGCTACCAAGTGAGTCCAAGGAAAGGCGCAAAGCTACACAGAGAAACCCTGTCTTGAAAAACCAAAAAAAAAAAAAAGTCACTATTGGGCTCCCATTGTCATACACAGTGCAAATACCACTGGCGTCTGTTCCCAGCAAGTACAGAGTATTGGACTGAAGAGGATCTACTGTTCTTGTCAGATCCTAAGCAGAATTTAACTAGATATGGCCCATGTGTGTAGGAAGCACAGTTCTTTTGTTCTGAGCAAGCTCACTCTTTGGACCCCATAGGAAACACAGTAGAGTAGAAATGTGCCCTATTCTCAAAAGCAGAGCTTGTTTCTTGTAAGGTGAGCTATCGTTTGTTTCCCAGTCCTAAGTGGATTGAATCAAATGCAGTTTATGGTCCTAAGAGCAAGAGGTTTTTAATGGTAAGAAGAGTAACTATTGGGCTCCAATTGCTGTCCACAGTGCAAATAGCACTCGCGTCTATTTCCAGTAAGTACAGTGTATTGGAGTGAAGAGGAGCTACTGTTCTCATCAGTTTCCAAAGCAGAGTTGAACTAGATATGGCCCGTGTGTGTAGGAAGCACAGTTCTTTTGTTCTGAGCAAGCTCACTGTTCAGACCCCACAGGAAACACAGTAGAGTAGAAGAGTGCTCTTTTCTCAAAAGCAGAGTGTGTTTCTTGTAAGGAGAGCTAGCGTTTGTTTCCCAGTCCCAAATGAGTTTGTATCACATGCAGTTTCCTGTCCTACGAGAAGAGTTATTTTTTGGTAAGAAGAGTCACTATTGGGCTCCCATTGCCATACACAGTACAAATAACACTTGCGTCTGTTCCAATCAAGTACAGTGTATTGGACTGAAGAGGAGGTACTATTCTTGTCAGTTTCCTAAGCAGAGTTGAACTAGATATGGCCCGTGTGTATAGGAAGCACAGTTCTTTTGCTCTGAGCAAGCTCACTGTTCGGACCCCATAGGAAACACGGTAGAGTAGAAGAGTGTTCTTTTCTCAAAAGCAGAGTGTGTTTCTTGTAAGGCGAGCTAGCGTTTGATTCCCAGTCCTAAATTGAGTTGAATCACATGCAGTTTTTGGTCCTACGAGCAAGAGTTGTTTTCTCGTAAGGATAGTCACTATTGCGCTCCCGTTGACATACACAGTGTAAATAGCACTTGCGTCTGTTCCCAGCAAGTACAGTGTATTGGACTGAAGAGGAGCTACTGTTCTTGTCAGTTTCCTAACCAGAGTTGAACTAAATATGGCCCGTGTGTGTAGGAAGCACAGTTCTTTTGTTCTGAGCAAGCTCACTGTTTGGACCCCGTAGGAAACACAGTAGAGTAGAAGAGTGCTCTTTTCTCAAAAGCCGAGTGTGTTTAGGGTAAGGCGACCTAGCGTTTGCTTCCCAGTAGAAAATGGAGTTGAATCACATGCAGTTTCTGGTCCTAAGAGCAAGAGTTGTTTTCTGGTAAGAAGTGTCACTATTGCGCTCCCATTGCCATACACAGTGCAAATAGCACTCGCGTCTGCTCCCAGCAAGTACAGTGTATTGGATTGAAGGGGAGCTACTGTACTTGTCAGTTTCCTAAGCAGTGTTGAACTGATATGTCCCGTGTGTATAGGAAGCACAGTTCTTTTGTTTTGAGCAAGCTCACTTTCTGTCCCTATAGAAAACACAGTAGAGTAGAAGAGTGCTCTTTTCTCAAAAGCAGAGTGTGTTTCTTGTAAGGCGAGCTAGCTTTTGTTTCCCAGTCCTAAATGGAGTTGAATCACATGCAGCTTCTGGACGTACGAGCAAGAGTTGTTTTCTGGTAAGGAAAGTCATTATTGCATTCCCTTTGCCATACATAGTGCAAATAGCACTCGATTCTGTTCCCAGCAAGTACAGTGTATTTTACTGAAGAGGAGCTACTATTCTTGTCAGTTTCCTAATCAGAGTTGAACTAGATATGGCCCGTGTGTTTAGGAAGCACAGTTCTTTTGTTCTGAGCAAGCTCACTGTTCGGAACCCATAGGACACATAGTAGAGAAGAAGAGTGCTCTTTTCTCAAAAGCAGAGTTTGTTTCTTGTAAGGCGAGCTAGCTTTTGTTTCCCAGTCCTAAATCAATTTGAATCACATGCAGTTTCTGGTCCTATGAGTAGAGTTATTTTTTTGGTAAGAAGAGTCACTATTGCGCTCCCATTGCCATACACAGTACAAATAGCACTTGTGTCTGTTCCAATCAAGTACAGTGTATTGGACTGAAGAGGAGCTACTGTTCTTGTCAGTTTCCTAAGCAGAGTTGAACTAGATGTGGCCCGTGTGTATAGGAAGCACAGTTCTTTTGTTCTGAGTAAGCTCACTGTTGTGACCACATAGGAAACACAGTAGAGTAGAAGAGTGCTCTTTTCTCAAAAGCCGAGTGTGTTTCTTGTAATGCGAGCTAGTGTTTGCTTCCCAGTCCTAAATGGATTTGAATCACATGCAGTTTCTGGTCCTACAAGCAAGAGTTTTTTCTGGTAATAAAAGTCACTATTGAGCCGGGCGGTGGTGGCGCACGCCTTTAATCCCAGCACTTGGCATGCAGAAACAGGTGGATCTCTGTGTGTTCGAGGCCAACCTGGGCTACCAAGTGAGTCCAAGGAAAGGCGCAAAGCTACACAGAGAAACCCTGTCTTGAAAAACCAAAAAAAAAAAAAAAAGTCACTATTGGGCTCCCATTGTCATACACAGTGCAAATACCACTGGCGTCTGTTCCCAGCAAGTACAGTGTATTGGACTGAAGAGGATCTACTGTTCTTGTCAGTTTCCTAAGCAGAATTGAACTAGATATGGCCCGTGTGTGTAGGAAGCAGAGTTCTTTTGTTCTGAGCAAGCTCACTGTTTGGACCCCATAGGAAACACAGTAGAGTAGAAATGTGCCCTATTCTCAAAAGCAGAGCTTGTTTCTTGTAAGGCGAGCTAGCATTTGTTTCCCAGTCCTAAGTGGATTGAATCAAATGCAGTTTATGGTCCTAAGAGCAAGAGTTGTTTTCTGGTAAGAAGAGTCACTATTGCACTCCCATTGTCATACACAGGGCAAATAGCACTGGCTTCTGTTCCCAGCATGTACAGTGTATTGGACTGAAGAGGATCTACTGTTCTTGTCAGTTTCCTAAGCAGAATTGAACTGGATATGGCCATTTGTGTAGGAAGCACAGTTCTTTTGTTCTGAGCAAGCTCACTGTTTTGGCCCTATAGGAAACACAGTAGAGTAGAAGAGTGCTCTTTTCTCAAAAGCAGAGTGTGTTTCTTGTAAGGCGAGCTAGCGTTTGTTTCCCAGTCCTAAATGGAGTTGAATCACATGCAGTTTTTGGTCCTACGAGCAAGAGTTGTTTTCTGGTAAGGAAAGTCACTATTGCGCTCCCATTGCCATACACAGTGCAAATAGCACTGGCGTCTGTACCCAGCATGTACAGCATATTGGAATGAAGAGGATCTACTGTTCTTTTCAGTTTCCTAAGCAGAGTTGAACTAGATATGGCCCGTGTGTGTAGGAAGCACAGTTCTTTTGTTCTGAGCAAGCTCACTGTTCGGAACCCATAGGACACATAATAGAGAAGAAGAGTGCTCTTTTCTCAAAAGCAGAGTGTGTTTCTTTTAAGGCAAGCTAGCGTTTGTTTCCCAGTCCTAAATGGAGTTGAATCCCATGCAGTTTCTGGTCTTAGGAGCAAGAGTTGTTTTCTGGTAAAAAGAGTCACTATTGCGCTCCCAATGCCATACACAGTGCAAATAGCACTCGCGTCTGTTCCCAGCAAATACAGTGTATTGGACTGAAGGGGATCTACTGTTCTTGTCAGTTTCCTAAGCAGAGTTGGACTAGATATGGCCCGTGTGTATAGGAAGCACAGTTCTTTTGTTCTGAGCAAGCTCACTGTTCGGACCCCATAGGAAACACAGTAGAGTAGAAGAGTGCTCTTTTCTCAAAAGCAGAGTGTGTTTCTTGAAAGGCGAGCTAGCGTTTGTTTCCCAGTCCTAAGTGGAGTTGAATCACATGCAGTTACTGGTACTAAGAGCAAGAGTTGTTTTCTGGTAAGAAGAGTCACTATTGTGCTCCCATTGCCGTACACCGTGCAAATAACACTCGCATCTGTTCCCAGCAAGTACAGTGTATTGGACTGAAGAGGAGCTACTGTTCTTGTCAGGTTCCTAAGCAGAGTTGAACTAGATATGGCCCGTGTGTGTATGAAGCACAGTTCTTTTGTTCTCAGCAAGCTCACTGTTCTGGCCCTATAGGAAACACAGTAGAGTAGAAGAGTGCTCTTTTCTCAAAAGCAGAGTGTGTTTCTTGTAAGGCGAGCTAGCGTTTTTTTCCCAGTTCTAAATGAAGTTGAATCACATGCAGTTTTTCGTCCTACGCGCAAGAGTTGTTTTCTGGTAAGGAAAGTCACTATTGTGCTCCCATTGCCAAACACAGTGCAAATAGCACTCGCATCTGTTCCCAGCAAGTACAGTGTATTGGACTGAAGAGGAGCTACTGTTCTTGTCATTTTCATAAGCAGAGTTGAACTAGATATGGCCCGTGTGCATAGGAAGCACAGTTCTTTTGTTCTGAGCAAGCTCACTGTTCGGACCCCATAGGAAACACAGTAGAGTAGAAGAGTGCTCTTTTTTCAAAAGCAGAGTGTGTTTCTTGTAAGGCGAGCTAGCGTTTGTTTCCCAGTCCTAAATGGAGTTGAATCACATGCAGTTTTTGTTCCTATGCGCAAGAGTTGTTTTCTGGTAAAGAAAGTCACTATTGCGCTCCCATTGCCAAACACAGTGCAAATAGCACTCGCATCTGTTCCCAGCAAGTACAGTGTATTGGACTGAAGAGGAGCTACTGTTTTTGTCAGTATCCTAAGCAGAGTTGAACTAGATATGGCCCGTGTGCATAGGAAGCACAGTTCTTTTGTTCTGAGCAAGCTCACTGTTCGGAACCCATAGGACACATAGTAGAGAAGAAGAGTGCTCTTTTCTCAAAAGCAGAGTTTGTTTCTTGTAAGGCGAGCTAGCTTTTGTTTCCCAGTCCTAAATCAATATGAATCACATGCAGTTTCTGGTCCTATGAGTAGAGTTATTTTTTTGGTAAGAAGAGTCACTATTGCGCTCCCATTGCCATACACAGTACAAATAGCACTTGTGTCTGTTCCAATCAAGTACAGTGTATTGGACTGAAGAGGAGCTACTGTTCTTGTCAGTTTCCTAAGCAGAGTTGAACTAGATGTGGCCCGTGTGTATAGGAAGCACAGTTCTTTTGTTCTGAGTAAGCTCACTGTTGTGACCACATAGGAAACACAGTAGAGTAGAAGAGTGCTCTTTTCTCAAAAGCCGAGTGTGTTTCTTGTAATGCGAGCTAGTGTATGCTTCCCAGTCCTAAATGGATTTGAATCACATGCAGTTTCTGGTCCTACAAGCAAGAGTTTTTTCTTGTAATAAAAGTCACTATTGAGCCGGGCGGTGGTGGCGCACGCCTTTAATCCCAGCACTTGGCATGCAGAAACAGGTGATCTCTGTGTGTTCGAGGCCAACCTGGGCTACCCAGTGAGTCCAAGGAAAGGCGCAAAGCTACACAGAGAAACCCTGTCTTGAAAAACCAAAAAAAAAAAAAAAGTCACTATTGGGCTCCCATTGTCATACACAGTGCAAATACCACTGGCGTCTGTTCCCAGCAAGTACAGTGTATTGGACTGAAGAGGATCTACTGTTCTTGTCAGTTTCCTAAGCAGAATTGAACTAGATATGGCCCGTGTGTGTAGGAAGCAGAGTTCTTTTGTTCTGAGCAAGCTCACTGTTTGGACCCCATAGGAAACACAGTAGAGTAGAAATGTGCCCTATTCTCAAAAGCAGAGCTTGTTTCTTGTAAGGCGAGCTAGCGTTTGTTTCCCAGTCCTAAGTGGATTGAATCAAATGCAGTTTATGGTCCTAAGAGCAAGAGTTGTTTTCTGGTAAGAAGAGTCACTATTGCACTCCCATTGTCATACACAGGGCAAATAGCACTGGCTTCTGTTCCCAGCATGTACAGTGTATTGGACTGAAGAGGATCTACTGTTCTTGTCAGTTTCCTAAGCAGATTTGAACTAGATCCGGCCATGTGTGTAGGAAGCACAGTTCTTTTGTTCTGAGCAAGCTCACTGTTCTGGCCCTATAGGAAACACAGTAGAGTAGAAGAGTGCTCTCTTCTCTAAAGCAGAGTGTGTTTCTTGTAATGTGAGCTAGCGTTTGTTTCCCACTCCTAAATGGAGTTTAATCACATGCAGTTTTTGGTCCTACGAGCAAGAGTTGTTTTCTGGTAAGGAAAGTCACTATTGCGCTCCCCTTGCCATACACAGCACAAATAGCACTCACGTCTGTTCCCAGCAAGTACAGAGTATTGGACTGAAGAGGAGCTACTGTTCTTGTCAGTTTCCTAAGCAGAGTTGAACTAGATATGGCCCGTGTGTTTAGGAAGCACAGCTCTTTTATTCTGAGCAAGCTCACTGTGCGGACCCTATAGGAAACTCAGTGCTCTTTTCTCAAAAGCAGAGTGTGTTTCTTGTAAGGCGAGATAGCATTTGCTTCCCAGACCTAAATGGAGTTGAATCACATGCAGTTTCTGGTCCTACAAGCAAGAGTTGTTTTCTGGTAAGAAGAGTCACTATTGTGTTCGCATTGTCATACACAGGGCAAATAGCACTGGCGTCTTTTCCCAGCATGTACAGTGTATTGGACTGAAGAGTATCTACTGTTCTTGTCAGTTTCCTATGCAGAGTTGAACTAGATATAGCCCGTGTGTGTAGGAAGCACAGTTCTTTTGTTCTGAGCAAGCTCACTGTTTGGACCCCATAGGAAACACAGTAGAGTAGAAATGTGCCCTATTCTCAAAAGCAGAGCTTGTTTCTTGTAAGGCGAGCTAGCGTGTGTTTCCCAGTCCTAAGTGGATTGAATCAAATGCAGTTTATGGTCCTAAGAGCAAGAGGTGTTTTCTGGTAAGAAGAGTCACTATTGTGCTCCAATTGCTGTACACAGTGCAAATAGCACTCGCGTCTGTTTCCAGTAAGTACAGTGTATTGGAGTGAAGAGGAGCTACTGTTCTCGTCAGTTTCCAAAGCAGAGTTGAACTAGATACGGCCCGTGTGTGTAGGAAGCACAGTTCTTTTGTTCTGAGCAAGCTCACTGTTCAGACCCCATAGGAAACACAGTAGAGTAGAAAAGTGCTCTTTTCTCAAAAGCAGAGTGTGTTTCTTGTAAGGCCAGCTAGCGTTTGTTTCCCAGTCCCAAATGAGTTTGAATCACATGCAGTTTCCGGTCCTACGAGTAGAGTTAATTTTTGGTAAGAAGAGTCACTATTGGGCTCCCATTGCCATACACAGTACAAATAACACTTGCGTCTGTTCCAATCAAGTACAGTGTATTAGACTGAAGAGGAGCTACTATTCTTGTCAGTTTCCTAAGCAGAGTTGAACTAGATATGGCCCGTGTGTATAGGAAGCACAGTTCTTTTGTTCTGAGCAAGCTCACTGTTCGGACCCCATAGGAAACACAGTAGAGTAGAAAAGTGTTCTTTTCTCAAAAGCAGAGTTTGTTTCTTGTAAGGCGAGCTAGCGTTTGATTCCCAGTCCTAAATTGAGTTGAATCACATGCAGTTTTTGGTCCTACGAGCAAGAGTTGTTTTCTGGTAAGGAAAGTCACTATTGCGCTCCCATTGCCATACACAGTGCAAATAGCACTGGCGTCTGTACCCAGCATGTACAGCGTATTGGAATGAAGAGGATCTACTGCTCTTTTCAGTTTCCTAAGCAGAGTTGAACTAGATATGGCCCGTGTGTGGAGGAAGCACAGTTCTTTTGTTCTGAGCAAGCTCACTGTTCGGAACACATAGGACACATAATAGAGAAGAAGAGTGCTCTTTTCTCAAAAGCAGAGTGTGTTTCTTGTAAGGCAAGCTAGCGTTTGTTTCCCAGTCCTAAATGGAGTTGAATCCCATGCAGTTTCTGGTCTTAGGAGCAAGAGTTGTTTTGTGGTAAAAAGAGTCACTATTGTGCTCCCAATGCCATACACAGTGCAAATAGCACTCGCGTCTGTTCCCAGCAAATACAGTGTATTGGACTGAAGGAGATCTACTGTTCTTGTCAGTTTCCTAAGCAGAGTTGGACTAGATATGGCCCGTGTGTATAGGAAGCACAGTTCTTTTGTTCTGAGCAAGCTCACTGTTCGGACCCCATAGGAAACACAGTAGAGTAGAAGAGTGCTCTTTTCTCAAAAGCAGAGTGTGTTTCTTGAAAGGCGAGCTAGCGTTTGTTTCCCAGTCCTAAGAGGAGTTGAATCACATGCAGTTACTGGTACTAAGAGCAAGAGATGTTTTCTGGTAAGAAGAGTCACTATTGTGCTCCCATTGCCGTACACCGTGCAAATAGCACTCGCATCTGTTCCCAGCAAGTACAGTGTATTGGACTGAAGAGGAGCTACTGTTCTTGTCAGGTTCCTAAGCAGAGTTGAACTAGATATGGCCCGTGTGTGTATGAAGCACAGTTCTTTTGTTCTCAGCAAGCTCACTGTTCTGGCCCTATAGGAAACACAGTAGAGTAGAAGAGTGCTCTTTTCTCAAAAGCAGAGTGTGTTTCTTGTAAGGTGAGCTAGCGTTTTTTTCCCAGTTCTAAATGGAGTTGAATCACATGCAGTTTTTCGTCCTACGCGCAAGAGTTGTTTTCTGGTAAGGAAAGTCACTATTGCGCTCCCATTGCCAAACACAGTGCAAATAGCACTCGCATCTGTTCCCAGCAAGTACAGTGTATTGGACTGAAGAGGAGCTACTGTTCTTGTCAGTTTCCTAAGCAGAGTTGAACTAGATATGGCCCGTGTGCATAGGAAGCACAGTTCTTTTGTTCTGAGCAAGCTCACTGTTCGGACCCCATAGGAAACACAGTAGAGTAGAAGAGTGCTCTTTTTTCAAAAGCAGAGTGTGTTTCTTGTAAGGCGAGCTAGCGTTTGTTTCCCAGTCCTAAATGGAGTTGAATCACATGCAGTTTTTGTTCCTATGCGCAAGAGTTGTTTTCTGGTAAAGAAAGTCACTATTGCGCTCCCATTGCCAAACACAGTGCACATAGCACTCGCATCTGTTCCCAGCAAGTACAGTGTATTGGACTGAAGAGGAGCTACTGTTTTTGTCAGTTTCCTAAGCAGAGTTGAACTAGATATGGCCCGTGTGCATAGGAAGCACAGTTCTTTTGTTCTGAGCAAGCTCACTGTTCGGAACCCATAGGACACATAGTAGAGAAGAAGAGTGCTCTTTTCTCAAAAGCAGAGTTTGTTTCTTGTAAGGCGAGCTAGCTTTTGTTTCCCAGTCCTAAATCAATATGAATCATATGCAGTTTCTGGTCCTATGAGTAGAGTTATTTTTTTGGTAAGAAGAGTCACTATTGCGCTCCCATTGCCATACACAGTACAAATAGCACTTGTGTCTGTTCCAATCAAGTACAGTGTATTGGACTGAAGAGGAGCTACTGTTCTTCTCAGTTTCCTAAGCAGAGTTGAACTAGATGTGGCCCGTGTGTATAGGAAGCACAGTTCTTTTGTTCTGAGTAAGCTCACTGTTGTGACCACATAGGAAACACAGTAGAGTAGAAGAGTGCTCTTTTCTCAAAAGCCGAGTGTGTTTCTTGTAATGCAAGCTAGTGTTTGCTTCCCAGTCCTAAATGGATTTGAATCACATGCAGTTTCTGGTCCTACAAGCAAGAGTTTTTTCTGGTAATAAAAGTCACTATTGAGCCGGGCGGTGGTGGCGCACGCCTTTAATCCCAGCACTTGGGAGGCAGAACCAGGTGGATCTCTGTGTGTTCGAGGCCAACCTGGGCTACCAAGTGAGTCCAAGGAAAGGCGCAAAGCTACACAGAGAAACCCTGTCTTGAAAAACCAAAAAAAAAAAAAAAGTCACTATTGGGCTCCCATTGTCATACACAGTGCAAATACCACTGGCGTCTGTTCCCAGCAAGTACAGTGTATTGGACTGAAGAGGATCTACTGTTCTTGTCAGTTTCCTAAGCAGAATTGAACTAGATATGGCCCGTGTGTGTAGGAAGCACAGTTCTTTTGTTCTGAGCAAGCTCACTGTTTGGACCCCATAGGAAACACAGTAGAGTAGAAATGTGCCCTATTCTCAAAAGCAGAGCTTGTTTCTTGTAAGGCGAGCTAGCGTTTGTTTCCCAGTCCTAAGTGGATTGAATCAAATGCAGTTTATGGTCCTAAGAGCAAGAGTTGTTTTCTGGTAAGAAGAGTCACTATTGCACTCCCATTGTCATACACAGGGCAAATAGCACTGGCTTCTGTTCCCAGCATGTACAGTGTATTGGACTGAAGAGGATCTACTGTTCTTGTCAGTTTCCTAAGCAGATTTGAACTAGATCCGGCCATGTGTGTAGGAAGCACAGTTCTTTTGTTCTGAGCAAGCTCACTGTTTTGGCCCTATAGGAAACACAGTCGAGTAGAAGAGTGCTCTTTTCTCAAAAGCAGAGTGTGTTTCTTGTAATGTGAGCTAGCGTTTGTTTCCCACCCCTAAATGGAGTTTAATCACATGCAGTTTTTGGTCCTACGAGCAAGAGTTGTTTTCTGGTAAGGAAAGTCACTATTGCGCTCCCCTTGCCATACACAGCACAAATAGCACTCACGTCTGTTCCCAGCAAGTACAGAGTATTGGACTGAAGAGGAGCTACTGTTCTTGTCAGTTTCCTAAGCAGAGTTGAACTAGATATGGCCCGTGTGTTTAGGAAGCACAGCTCTTTTGTTCTGAGCAAGCTCACTGTGCGGACCCTATAGGAAACTCAGTGCTCTTTTCTCAAAAGCAGAGTGTGTTTCTTGTAAGGCGAGATAGCATTTGCTTCCCAGACCTAAATGGAGTTGAATCACATGCAGTTTCTGGTCCTACAAGCAAGAGTTGTTTTCTGGTAAGAAGAGTCACTATTGTGTTCGCATTGTCATACACAGGGCAAATAGCACTGGCGTCTTTTCCCAGCATGTACAGTGTATTGGACTGAAGAGTATCTACTGTTCTTGTCAGTTTCCTATGCAGAGTTGAACTAGATATAGCCCGTGTGTGTAGGAAGCACAGTTCTTTTGTTCTGAGCAAGCTCACTGTTTGGACCCCATAGGAAACACAGTAGAGTAGAAATGTGCCCTATTCTCAAAAGCAGAGCTTGTTTCTTGTAAGGCGAGCTAGCGTTTGTTTCCCAGTCCTAAGTGGATTGAATCAAATGCAGTTTATGGTCCTAAGAGCAAGAGGTGTTTTCTGGTAAGAAGAGTCACTATTGTGCTCCAATTGCTGTACACAGTGCAAATAGCACTCGCGTCTGTTTCCAGTAAGTACAGTGTATTGGAGTGAAGAGGAGCTACTGTTCTCATCAGTTTCCAAAGCAGAGTTGAACTAGATACGGCCCGTGTGTGTAGGAAGCACAGTTCTTTTGTTCTGAGCAAGCTCACTGTTCAGACCCCATAGGAAACACAGTAGAGTAGAAAAGTGCTCTTTTCTCAAAAGCAGAGTGTGTTTCTTGTAAGGCCATCTAGTGTTTGTTTCCCAGTCCCAAATGAGTTTGAATCACATGCAGTTTCCGGTCCTACGAGTAGAGTTAATTTTTGGTAAGAAGAGTCACTATTGGGCTCCCCTTGCCATACACAGTACAAATAACACTTGCGTCTGTTCCAATCAAGTACAGTGTATTAGACTGAAGAGGAGCTACTATTCTTGTCAGTTTCCTAAGCAGAGTTGAACTAGATATGGCCCGTGTGTATAGGAAGCACAGTTCTTTTGTTCTGAGCAAGCTCACTGTTCGGACCCCATAGGAAACACAGTAGAGTAGAAAAGTGTTCTTTTCTCAAAAGCAGAGTGTGTTTCTTGTAAGGCGAGCTAGCGTTTGATTCCCAGTGCTAAATTGAGTTGAATCACATGCAGTTTTTGGTCCTACGAGCAAGAGTTGTTTTCTGGTAAGGAAAGTCACTATTGCGCTCCCATTGCCATACACAGTGCAAATAGCACTGGCGTCTGTACCCAGCATGTACAGCGTATTGGAATGAAGAGGATCTACTGTTCTTTTCAGTTTCCTAAGCAGAGTTGAACTAGATATGGCCCGTGTGTGGAGGAAGCACAGTTCTTTTGTTCTGAGCAAGCTCACTGTTCGGAACACATAGGACACATAATAGAGAAGAAGAGTGCTCTTTTCTCAAAAGCAGAGTGTGTTTCTTGTAAGGCAAGCTAGCGTTTGTTTCCCAGTCCTAAATGGAGTTGAATCCCATGCAGTTTCTGGTCTTAGGAGCAAGAGTTGTTTTCTGGTAAAAAGAGTCACTATTGTGCTCCCAATGCCATACACAGTGCAAATAGCACTCGCGTCTGTTCCCAGCAAATACAGTGTATTGGACTGAAGGGGATCTACTGTTCTTGTCAGTTTCCTAAGCAGAGTTGGACTAGATATGGCCCGTGTGTATAGGAAGCACAGTTCTTTTGTTCTGAGCAAGCTCACTGTTCGGACCCCATAGGAAACACAGTAGAGTAGAAGAGTGCTCTTTTCTCAAAAGCAGAGTGTGTTTCTTGAAAGGCGAGCTAGCGTTGGTTTCCCAGTCCTAAGTGGAGTTGAATCACATGCAGTTACTGGTACTAAGAGCAAGAGTTGTTTTCTGGTAAGAAGAGTCACTATTGTGCTCCCATTGCCGTACACCGTGCAAATAGCACTCGCATCTGTTCCCAGCAAGTACAGTGTATTGGACTGAAGAGGAGCTACTGTTCTTGTCAGGTTCCTAAGCAGAGTTGAACTAGATATGGCCCGTGTGTGTATGAAGCACAGTTCTTTTGTTCTCAGCAAGCTCACTGTTCTGGCCCTATAGGAAACACAGTAGAGTAGAAGAGTGCTCTTTTCTCAAAAGCAGAGTGTGTTTCTTGTAAGGCGAGCTAGCGTTTTTTTCCCAGTTCTAAATGGAGTTGAATCACATGCAGTTTTTGGTCCTACGAGCAAGAGTTGTTTTCTCGTAAGGATAGTCACTATTGCGCTCCCATTGACATACACAGTGCAAATAGCACTTGCGTCTGTTCCCAGCAAGTACAGTGTATTGGACTGAAGAGGAGCTACTGTTCTTGTCAGTTTCCTAACCAGAGTTGAACTAGATAAGGCCCGTGTGTGTAGGAAGCACAGTTCTTTTGTTCTGAGCAAGCTCACTGTTTGGACCCCATAGGAAACACAGAAGAGTAGAAGAGTACTCTTTTCTCAAAAGCAGAGTGTGTTTCTTGTAAGGCGAGCTACCTTTTGTTTCCCAGTCGTAAATGAAGTTGAATCACATGCAGTTTCTGGTCCTACGAGTAGAGTTGTTTTTCGGTAAGAAGAGTCACTATTGAGCTCCCATTGCCATACACAGTGCAAATAGCACTTGCGTCTGTTCCAATCAAGTACAGTGTATTGGACTGAAGAAGAGCTACTGTTCTTGTCACTTTCCTAAGCAGAGTTGAACTGATATGGCCCGTGTGTATAGGAAGCACAGTTTTTTTGTTTTGAGCAAGCTCACTTTCTGGCCCTATAGAAAACACAGTAGAGTAGAAGAGTGCTCTTTTCTCAAAAGCAGAGTGTGTTTCTCGTAAGGCGAGCTAGCGTTTGTTTCCCAGTCCTAAATGGAGTTGAATCACATGCAGCTTCTGGACGTACGAGCAAGAGTTGTTTTCTGGTAAGGAAAGCCATTATTGCACTCCCATTGCCATACATAGTGCAAATAGCACTCGATTCTGTTCCCAGCAAGTACAGTGTATTTTACTGAAGAGGAGCTACTATTCTTGTCAGTTTCCTAATCAGAGTTGAACTAGATATGGCCCGTGTGTTTAGGAAGCACAGTTCTTTTGTTCTGAGAAAGCTCACTGTTTGGACCCCATAGGAAACACAGTAGAGTAGAAAAGTGCTCTTTTCTCAAAAGCAGAGTGTGTTTCTTGTAAGGCAAGCTGGCATTTGTTTCCCAGTCCTAAATGGAGTTGAATCATATGCAGGTTCTGGTCCTACAAGCAAGAGTTGTTTTCTGGTAAGAAGAGTCACTATTGCACTCCCATTGTCATACACAGGGCAAATAGCACTGGCTTCTGTTCCCAGCATGTACAGTGTATTGGACTGAAGAGGATCTACTGTTCTTTTCAGTTTCCTAAGCAGAATTGAACTAGATCCGGCCATTTGTGTAGGAAGCACAGTGTTTTTGTTCTGAGCAAGCTCACTGTTCTGGCCCTATAGGAAACACAGTAGAGTAGAAGAGTGCTCTTTTCTCAAAAGCAGAGTGTGTTTCTTGTAAGGTGAGCTAGCGTTTGTTTCCCACCCCTAAATGGAGTTTAATCACATGCAGTTTTTGCTCCTACGAGCAAGAGTTGTTTTGTGGTAAGGAAAGTCACTATTGTGCTCCCCTTGCCATACACAGCACAAATAGCACTCACGTCTGTTCCCAGCAAGTACAGAGTATTGGACTGAAGAGGAGCTACTGTTCTTGTCAGTTTCCTAAGCAGAGTTGAACTAGATATGGCCCGTGTGTATAGGAAGCACAGCTCTTTTGTTCTGAGCAAGCTCACTCTGCGGACCCCATAGGAAACTCAGTGCTCTTTTCTCAAAAGCAGAGTGTGTTTCTTGTAAGGCGAGATAGCATTTGCTTCCCAGACCTAAATGGAATTGAATCACATGCAGTTTCTGGTCCTACAAGCAAGAGTTGTTTTCTGGTAAGAAGAGTCACTATTGTGCTCCCTTGTCATACACAGGGCAAATAGCACTGGCGTCTTTTCCCAGCATGTACAGTGTATTGGACTGAAGAGTATCTACTCTTCTTGTCAGTTTCCTATGCAGAGTTGAACTAGATATAGCCCGTGTGTGTAGGAAGCACAGTTCTTTTGTTCTGAGCAAGCTCACTGTTCTGGCCCTATAGGAAACACAGTAGAGTAGCAGAGTGCTCTTTTCTCAAAAGCAGAGTGTGTTTCTTGTAAGGCAAGCTAGTGTTTGTTTCCAAGTCCTAAATGGAGTTGAATCACATGCAGTTTCTGTTCCTACGAGCAAGAGATGTTTTCTGGTAAGAAGAGTCACTATTGTGCTCCAATTGCTGTACACAGTGCAAATAGCACTCGCGTCTGTTTCCAGTAAGTACAGTGTATTGGAGTGAAGAGGAGCTACTGTTCTCATCAGTTTCCAAAGCAGAGTTGAACTAGATATGGCCCGTGTGTGTAGGAAGCACAGTTCTTTTGTTCTGAGCAAGCTCACTGTTCAGACACCATAGGAAACACAGTAGAGTAGAAGAGTGCTCTTTTCTCAAAAGCAGAGTGTGTTTCTTGTAAGGCGAGCTAGCGTTTGTTCCCCAGTCCCAAATGAGTTTGAATCACATGCAGTTTCCGGTCCTATGAGTAGAGTTATTTTTTGGTAAGAAGAGTCACTATTGGGCTCCCATTGCCATACACAGTACAAATAACACTTGCGTCTGTTCCAATCAAGTACAGTGTATTGGACTGAAGAGGAGCTACTATTCTTGTCAGTTTCCTAAGCAGAGTTGAACTAGATATGGCCCGTGTGTATAGAAAGCACAGTTCTTTTGTTCTGAGCAAGCTCACTGTTCGGACCCCATAGGAAACACAGTAGAGTAGAAGAGTGTTCTTTTCTCAAAAGCAGAGTGTGTTTCTTGTAAGGCGAGCTAGCGTTTGATTCCCAGTCCTAAATGGAGTTGAATCACATGCAGTTTTTGTTCCTATGCGCAAGAGTTGTTTTCTGGTAAAGAAAGTCACTATTGCGCTCCCATTGCCAAACACAGTGCAAACAGCACTCGCATCTGTTCCCAGCAAGTACAGTGTATTGGACTGAAGAGGAGCTACTGTTCTTGTCAGTTTCCTAAGCAGAGTTGAACTAGATATGGCCCGTGTGCATAGGAAGCACAGTTCTTTTGTTCTGAGCAAGCTCACTGTTCGGAACCCATAGGACACATAGTAGAGAAGAAGAGTGCTCTTTTCTCAAAAGCAGAGTTTGTTTCTTGTAAGGCGAGCTAGCTTTTGTTTCCCAGTCCTAATTCAATTTGAATCACATGCAGTTTCTGGTCCTATGAGTAGAGTTATTTTTTGGTAAGAAGAGTCACTATTGTGCTCCCGTTGCCATACACAGTACAAATAGCACTTGTGTCTGTTCCAATCAAGTACAGTGTATTGGACTGAAGAGGAGCTACTGTTCTTGTCAGTTTCCTAAGCAGAGTTGAACTAGATGTGGCCCGTGTGTATAGGAAGCACAGTTCTTTTGTTCTGAGTAAGCTCACTGTTGAGACCACTTAGGAAACACAGTAGAGTAGAAGAGTGCTATTTTCTCAAAAGCCGAGTGTGTTTCTTGTAATGCGAGCTAGTGTTTGCTTCCCAGTCCTAAATGGATTTGAATCACATGCAGTTTCTGGTCCTACAAGCAAGAGTTTTTTCTGGTAATAAAAGTCATTATTGAGCCGGGCGGTGGTGGCGCACGCCTTTAATCCCAGCACTTGGGAGGCAGAACCAGGTGGATCTCTGTGAGTTCGAGACCAACCTGGGCTACCAAGTGAGTCCAAGGAAAGGCGCAAAGCTACACAGAGAAACCCTGTCTTGAAAAACCAAAAAAAAAAAAAAAGTCACTATTGGGCTCCCATTGTCATACACAGTGCAAATACCACTGGCATCTGTTCCCAGCAAGTACAGTGTATTGGACTGAAGAGGATCTACTGTTCTTGTCAGTTTCCTAAGCAGAATTTAACTAGATATGGCCCGTGTGTGTAGGAAGCACAGTTCTTTTGTTCTGAGCAAGCTCACTGTTTGGACCCCATAGGAAACACAGTAGAGTAGAAATGTGCCCTATTCTCAAAAGCAGAGCTTGTTTCTTGTAAGGCGAGCTAGCGTTTGTTTCCCAGTCCTAAGTGGATTGAATCAAATGCAGTTTATGGTCCTAAGAGCAAGAGGTGTTTTCTGGTAAGAAGAGTCACTATTGTGCTCCAATTGCTGTACACAGTGCAAATAGCACTCGCGTCTGTTTCCAGTAAGTACAGTGTATTGGAGTGAAGAGGAGCTACTGTTCTCATCAGTTTCCAAAGCAGAGTTGAACTAGATATGGCCCGTGTGTATAGGAAGCACAGTTCTTTTGTTCTGAGCAAGCTCACTGTTCGGACCCCATAGGAAACACAGTAGAGTAGAAGAGTGTTCTTTTCTCAAAAGCAGAGTGTGTTTCTTGTAAGGCGAGCTAGCGTTTGATTCCCAGTCCTAAATTGAGTTAAATCACATGCAGTTTTTGGTCCTACGAGCAAGAGTTGTTTTCTCGTAAGGATAGTCACTATTGCGCTCCCATTGACATACACAGTGCAAATAGCACTTGCGTCTGTTCCCAGCAAGTACAGTGTTGGACTGAAGAGGAGCTACTGTTCTTGTCAGTTTCCTAACCAGAGTTGAACTAGATAAGGCCCGTGTGTGTAGGAAGCACAGTTCTTTTGTTCTGAGCAAGCTCACTGTTTGGACCCCATAGGAAACACAGTAGAGTAGAAGAGTGCTCTTTTCTCAAAAGCCGAGTGTGTTTAGTGTAAGGCGACCTAGCTTTTGCTTCCCAGTACAAAATGGAGTTGAATCACATGCAGTTTCTGGTCCTAAGAGCAAGAGTTGTTTTCTGGTAAGAAGTGTCACTATTGTGCTCCCATTGCCATACACAGTGCAAATAGCACTCGCATCTGCTCCCAGCAAGTACTGTGTATTGGATTGAAGAGGAGCTACTGTACTTGTCAGTTTCCTAAGCAGACTTGAACTAGATATGGCCCGTGTGTGTAGGAAGCACATTTCATTTGTTCTGAGCAAGCTCACTGTTCGGACCCCATAGGAAACACAGTAGAGTAGAAGAGTACTCTTTTCTCAAAAGCAGAGTGTGTTTCTTGTAAGGCGAGCTACCTTTTGTTTCCCAGTCGTAAATGAAGTTGAATCACATGCAGTTTCTGGTCCTACGAGTAGAGTTGTTTTTCGGTAAGAAGAGTCACTATTGAGCTCCCATTGCCATACACAGTGCAAATAGCACTTGCATCTGTTCCAATCAAGTACAGTGTATTGGACTGAAGAGGAGCTACTGTTCTTGTCACTTTCCTAAGCAGAGTTGAACTGATATGGCCCGTGTGTATAGGAAGCACAGTTCTTTTGTTCTGAGCAAGCTCACTGTTCTGGCCCTATAGGAAACACAGTAGAGTAGAAGAGTGCTCTTTTCTCAAAAGCAGAGTGTGTTTCTTGTAAGGTGAGCTAGCGTTTTTTTCCCACCCCTAAATTGAGTTTAATCACATGCAGTTTTTGCTCCTACGAGCAAGAGTTTTTTTTCTGGTAAGGAAAGTCACTATTGCGCTCCCCTTGCCATACACAGCACAAATAGCACTCACGTCTGTTCCCAGCAAGTACAGAGTATTGGAGTGAAGAGGAGCTACTGTTCTTGTCAGTTTCCTAAGCAGAGTTGAACTAGATATGGCCCGTGTGTATAGGAAGCACAGCTCTTTTGTTCTGAGCAAGCTCACTCTGCGGACCCCATAGGAAACTCAGTGCTCTTTTCTCAAAAGCAGAGTGTGTTTCTTGTAAGGCGAGATAGCATTTGCTTCCCAGACCTAAATGGAATTGAATCACATGCAGTTTCTGGTCCTACAAGCAAGAGTTGTTTTCTGGTAAGAAGAGTCACTATTGTGCTCGCATTGTCATACACAGTGCAAATAGCACTCGCATCTGCTCCCAGCAAGTACAGTGTATTGGATTGAAGAGGAGCTACTGTACTTGTCAGTTTCCTAAGCAGACTTGAACTAGATATGGCCCGTGTGTGTAGGAAGCACATTTCATTTGTTCTGAGCAAGCTCACTGTTCGGACCCCATAGGAAACACAGTAGAGTAGAAGAGTACTCTTTTCTCAAAAGCAGAGTGTGTTTCTTGTAAGGCGAGCTACCTTTTGTTTCCCAGTCGTAAATGAAGTTGAATCACATGCAGTTTCTGGTCCTACGAGTAGAGTTGTTTTTCGGTAAGAAGAGTCACTATTGAGCTCCCATTGCCATACACAGTGCAAATAGCACTTGCATCTGTTCCAATCAAGTACAGTGTATTGGACTGAAGAGGAGCTACTGTTCTTGTCACTTTCCTAAGCAGAGTTGAACTGATATGGCCCGTGTGTATAGGAAGCACAGTTCTTTTGTTCTGAGCAAGCTCACTGTTCTGGCCCTATAGGAAACACAGTAGAGTAGAAGAGTGCTCTTTTCTCAAAAGCAGAGTGTGTTTCTTGTAAGGTGAGCTAGCGTTTTTTTCCCACCCCTAAATTGAGTTTAATCACATGCAGTTTTTGCTCCTACGAGCAAGAGTTTTTTTTCTGGTAAGGAAAGTCACTATTGCGCTCCCCTTGCCATACACAGCACAAATAGCACTCACGTCTGTTCCCAGCAAGTACAGAGTATTGGACTGAAGAGGAGCTACTGTTCTTGTCAGTTTCCTAAGCAGAGTTGAACTAGATATGGCCCGTGTGTATAGGAAGCACAGCTCTTTTGTTCTGAGCAAGCTCACTCTGCGGACCCCATAGGAAACTCAGTGCTCTTTTCTCAAAAGCAGAGTGTGTTTCTTCTAAGGCGAGATAGCATTTGCTTCCCAGACCTAAATGGAATTGAATCACATGCAGTTTCTGGTCCTACAAGCAAGAGTTGTTTTCTGGTAAGAAGAGTCACTATTGTGCTCGCATTGTCATACACAGGGCAAATAGCACTGTCGTCTTTTCCCAGCATGTACAGTGTATTGGACTGAAGAGTATCTACTGTTCTTGTCAGTTTCCTATGCAGAGTTGAACTAGATATAGCCCGTGTGTGTAGAAAGCACAGTTCTTTTGTTCTGAGCAAGCTCACTGTTCTGGCCCTATAGGAAACACAGTAGAGTAGCAGAGTGCTCTTTTCTCAAAAGCAGAGTGTGTTTCTTGTAAGGCGAGCTAGTGTTTGTTTCCAAGTCCTAAATGGAGTTGAATCACATGCAGTTTCTGTTCCTACGAGCAAGAGATGTTTTCTGGTAAGAAGAGTCACTATTGTGCTCCAATTGCTGTACACAGTGCAAATAGCACTCGGGTCTGTTTCCAGTAAGTACAGTGTATTGGAGTGAAGAGGAGCTACTGTTCTCATCAGTTTCCAAAGCAGAGTTGAACTAGATATGGCCCGTGTGTGTAGGAAGCACAGTTCTTTTGTTCTGAGCAAGCTCACTGTTCAGACACCATAGGAAACACAGTAGAGTAGAAGAGTGCTCTTTTCTCAAAAGCAGAGTGTGTTTCTTGTAAGGCGAGCTAGCGTTTGATTCCCAGTCCTAAATGGAGTTGAATCACATGCAGTTTTTGGTCCTATGCGCAAGAGTTGTTTTCTGGTAAGGAAAGTCACTATTGGGCTCCCATTGCCAAACACAGTGCAAACAGCACTCGCATCTGTTCCCAGCAAGTACAGTGTATTGGACTGAAGAGGAGCTACTGTTCTTGTCAGTTTCCTAAGCAGAGTTGAACTAGATATGGCCCGTGTGCATAGGAAGCACAGTTCTTTTGTTCTGAGCAAGCTCACTGTTCGGAACCCATAGGACACATAGTAGAGAAGAAGAGTGCTCTTTTCTCAAAAGCAGAGTGTGTTTCTTGTAAGGCGAGCTAGCTTTTGTTTCCCAGTCCTAAATCAATTTGAATCACATGCAGTTTCTGGTCCTATGAGTAGAGTTATTTTTTGGTAAGAAGAGTCACTATTGTGCTCCCATTGCCATACACAGTACAAATAGCACTTGTGTCTGTTCCAATCAAGTACAGTGTATTGGACTGAAGAGGAGCTACTGTTCTTGTCAGTTTCCTAAGCAGAGTTGAACTAGATGTGGCCCGTGTGTATAGGAAGCACAGTTCTTTTGTTCTGAGTAAGCTCACTGTTGTGACCACTTAGGAAACACAGTAGAGTAGAAGAGTGCTCTTTTCTCAAAAGCCGAGTGTGTTTCTTGTAATGCGAGCTAGTGTTTGCTTCCCAGTCCTAAATGGATTTGAATCGCATGCAGTTTCTGGTTCTACAAGCAAGAGTTTTTTCTGGTAATAAAAGTCACTATTGAGCCGGGCGGTGGTGGCGCACGACTTTAATCCCAGCACTTGGGAGGCAGAGCCAGGTGGACCTCTGTGAGTTCGAGGCCAACCTGGGCTACCAAGTGAGTCCAAGGAAAGGCGCAAAGCTACACAGAGAAACCCCGTCTTGAAAAACCAAAAAAAAAAAAAGTCACTATTGGGCTCCCATTGACATACACAGTGCAAATACCACTGGCGTCTGTTCCCAGCAAGTACAGTGTATTGGACTGAAGAGGATCTACTGTTCTTGTCAGTTTCCTAAGCAGAATTTAACTAGATATGGCCCGTGTGTGTAGGAAGCACAGTTCTTTTGTTCTGAGCAAGCTCACTGTTTGGACCCCATAGGAAACACAGTAGAGTAGAAATGTGCCCTATTCTCAAAAGCAGAGCTTGTTTCTTGTAAGGCGAGCTAGCGTTTGTTTCCCAGTCCTAAGTGGATTGAATCAAATGCAGTTTATGGTCCTAAGAGCAAGAGGTGTTTTCTGGTAAGAAGAGTCACTATTGTGCTCCAATTGCTGTACACAGTGCAAATAGCACTCGCGTCTGTTTCCAGTAAGTACAGTGTATTGGACTGAAGAGGATCTACTGTTCTTGTCAGTTTCCTAAGCAGAATTGTACTAGATCCGGCCATGTGTGTAGGAAGCACAGTTCTTTTGTTCTGAGCAAGCTCACTGTTCTGGCCCTATAGGAAACACAGTAGAGTAGAAGAGTGCTCTTTTCTCAAAAGCAGAGTGTGTTTCTTGTAAGGTGAGCTAGCGTTTGTTTCCCACCCCTAAATGGAGTTTAATCACATGCAGTTTTTGCTCCTACGAGCAAGAGTTGTTTTTTGGTAAGGAAAGTCACTATTGCGCTCCCCTTGCCATACACAGCACAAATAGCACTCACGTCTGTTCCCAGCAAGTACAGAGTATTGGACTGAAGAGGAGCTACTGTTCTTGTCAGTTTCCAATGCAGAGTTGAACTAGATATAGCCCGTGTGTGTAGGAAGCACAGTTCTTTTGTTCCGAGCAAGCTCACTGTTCTGGCCCTATAGGAAACACAGTAGAGTAGCAGAGTGCTCTTTTCTCAAAAGCAGAGTGTGTTTCTTGTAAAGCGAGCTAGTGTTTGTTTCCAAGTCCTAAATGGAGTTGAATCACATGCAGTTTCTGTTCCTACGAGCAAGAGATGTTTTCTGGTAAGAAGAGTCACTATTGTGCTCCAATTGCTGTGCACAGTGCAAATAGCACTCGCGTCTGTTTCCAGTAAGTACAGTGTATTGGAGTGAAGAGGAGCTACTGTTCTCATCAGTTTCCAAAGCAGAGTTGAACTAGATATGGCCCGTGTGTGTAGGAAGCACAGTTCTTTTGTTCTGAGCAAGCTCACTGTTCAGACACCATAGGAAACACAGTAGAGTAGAAGAGTGCTCTTTTCTCAAAAGCAGAGTGTGTTTCTTGTAAGGCGAGCTAGCGTTTGTTTCCCAGTCCCAAATGAGTTTGAATCACATGCAGTTTCCGGTCCTACGAGTAGAGTTATTTTTTGGTAAGAAGAGTCACTATTGGGCTCCCATTGCCATACACAGTACAAATAACACTTGCGTCTGTTCCAATCAAGTACAGTGTATTGGACTGAAGAGGAGCTACTGTTCTTGTCAGTTTCCTAAGCAGAGTTGAACTAGATATGGCCCGTGTGTATAGGAAGCACAGTTCTTTTGTTCTGAGCAAGCTCACTGTTCGGAACCCATAGGAAACACAGTAGAGTAGAAGAGTGTTCTTTTCTCAAAAGCAGAGTGTGTTTCTTGTAAGGCGAGCTAGCGTTTGATTCCCAGTCCTAAATGGAGTTGAATCACATGCAGTTTTTGGTCCTATGCGCAAGAGTTGTTTTCTGGTAAGGAAAGTCACTATTGCGCTCCCATTGCCAAACACAGTGCAAACAGCACTCGCATCTGTTCCCAGCAAGTACAGTGTATTGGACTGAAGAGGAGCTACTGTTCTTGTCAGTTTCCTAAGCAGAGTTGAACTAGATATGGCCCGTGTGCATAGGAAGCACAGTTCTTTTGTTCTGAGCAAGCTCACTGTTCGGAACCCATAGGACACATAGTAGAGAAGAAGAGTGCTCTTTTCTCAAAAGCAGAGTGTGTTTCTTGTAAGGTATCTAGCTTTTGTTTCCCAGTCCTAAATCAATTTGAATCACATGCAGTTTCTGGTCCTATGAGTAGAGTTATTTTTTGGTAAGAAGAGTCACTATTGTGCTCCCATTGCCATGCACAGTACAAATAGCACTTGTGTCTGTTCCAATCAAGTACAGTGTATTGGACTGAAGAGGAGCTACTGTTCTTGTCAGTTTCCTAAGCAGAGTTGAACTAGATGTGGCCCGTGTGTATAGGAAGCACAGTTCTTTTGTTCTGAGTAAGCTCACTGTTGTGACCACTTAGGAAACACAGTAGAGTAGAAGAGTGCTCTTTTCTCAAAAGCCGAGTGTGTTTCTTGTAATGCGAGCTAGTGTTTGATTCCCAGTCCTAAATGGATTTGAATCACATGCAGTTTCTGGTCCTACAAGCAAGAGTTTTTTCTGGTAATAAAAGTCACTATTGAGCCGGGCGGTGGTGGTGCACGCCTTTAATCCCAGCACTTGGGAGGCAGAGCCAGGTGGATCTCTGTGAGTTCGAGGCCAACCTGGGCTACCAAGTGAGTCCAAGGAAAGGCGCAAAGCTACACAGAGAAACCCTGTCTTGAAAAACCAAAAAAAAAAAGTCACTATTGGGCTCCCATTGTCATACACAGTGCAAATACCACTGGCGTCTGTTCCCAGCAAGTACAGTGTATTGGACTGAAGAGGATCTACTGTTCTTGTCAGTTTCCTAAGCAGAATTTAACTAGATATGGCCCGTGTGTGTAGGAAGCACAGTTCTTTTGTTCTGAACAAGCTCACTGTTTGGACCCCATAGGAAACACAGCAGAGTAGAAATGTGCCCTATTCTCAAAAGCAGAGCTTGTTTCTTGAAAGGCGAGCTAGCGTTTGTTTCCCAGTACTAAGTGGATTGAATCAAATGCAGTTTATGGTCCTAAGAGCAAGAGGTGTTTTCTGGTAAGAAGAGTCACTATTGTGCTCCAATTGCTGTACACCTTGCAAATAGCACTGGCGTCTGTTTCCAGTAAGTACAGTGTATTGGAGTGAAGAGGAGCTACTGTTCTCATCAGTTTCCAAAGCAGAGTTGAACTAGATACGGCCCGTGTGTGTAGGAAGCACAGTTCTTTTGTTCTGAGCAAGCTCACTGTTCTGGCCCTATAGGAAACACAGTAGAGTAGAAGAGTGCTCTTTTCTCAAAAGCAGAGTGTGTTTCTTGTAAGGTGAGCTAGCGTTTGTTTCCCACCCCTAAATGGAGTTTAATCACATGCAGTTTTTGCTCCTACGAGCAAGAGTTGTTTTTTGGTAAGGAAAGTCACTATTGCGCTCCCCTTGCCATACACAGCACAAATAGCACTCACGTCTGTTCCCAGCAAGTACAGAGTATTGGACTGAAGAGGAGCTACTGTTCTTGTCAGTTTCCAATGCAGAGTTGAACTAGATATAGCCCGTGTGTGTAGGAAGCACAGTTCTTTTGTTCCGAGCAAGCTCACTGTTCTGGCCCTATAGGAAACACAGTAGAGTAGCAGAGTGCTCTTTTCTCAAAAGCAGAGTGTGTTTCTTGTAAAGCGAGCTAGTGTTTGTTTCCAAGTCCTAAATGGAGTTGAATCACATGCAGTTTCTGTTCCTACGAGCAAGAGATGTTTTCTGGTAAGAAGAGTCACTATTGTGCTCCAATTGCTGTGCACAGTGCAAATAGCACTCGCGTCTGTTTCCAGTAAGTACAGTGTATTGGAGTGAAGAGGAGCTACTGTTCTCATCAGTTTCCAAAGCAGAGTTGAACTAGATATGGCCCGTGTGTGTAGGAAGCACAGTTCTTTTGTTCTGAGCAAGCTCACTGTTCAGACACCATAGGAAACACAGTAGAGTAGAAGAGTGCTCTTTTCTCAAAAGCAGAGTGTGTTTCTTGTAAGGCGAGCTAGCGTTTGTTTCCCAGTCCCAAATGAGTTTGAATCACATGCAGTTTCCGGTCCTACGAGTAGAGTTATTTTTTGGTAAGAAGAGTCACTATTGGGCTCCCATTGCCATACACAGTACAAATAACACTTGCGTCTGTTCCAATCAAGTACAGTGTATTGGACTGAAGAGGAGCTACTGTTCTTGTCAGTTTCCTAAGCAGAGTTGAACTAGATATGGCCCGTGTGTATAGGAAGCACAGTTCTTTTGTTCTGAGCAAGCTCACTGTTCGGAACCCATAGGAAACACAGTAGAGTAGAAGAGTGTTCTTTTCTCAAAAGCAGAGTGTGTTTCTTGTAAGGCGAGCTAGCGTTTGATTCCCAGTCCTAAATGGAGTTGAATCACATGCAGTTTTTGGTCCTATGCGCAAGAGTTGTTTTCTGGTAAGGAAAGTCACTATTGCGCTCCCATTGCCAAACACAGTGCAAACAGCACTCGCATCTGTTCCCAGCAAGTACAGTGTATTGGACTGAAGAGGAGCTACTGTTCTTGTCAGTTTCCTAAGCAGAGTTGAACTAGATATGGCCCGTGTGCATAGGAAGCACAGTTCTTTTGTTCTGAGCAAGCTCACTGTTCGGAACCCATAGGACACATAGTAGAGAAGAAGAGTGCTCTTTTCTCAAAAGCAGAGTGTGTTTCTTGTAAGGTATCTAGCTTTTGTTTCCCAGTCCTAAATCAATTTGAATCACATGCAGTTTCTGGTCCTATGAGTAGAGTTATTTTTTGGTAAGAAGAGTCACTATTGTGCTCCCATTGCCATGCACAGTACAAATAGCACTTGTGTCTGTTCCAATCAAGTACAGTGTATTGGACTGAAGAGGAGCTACTGTTCTTGTCAGTTTCCTAAGCAGAGTTGAACTAGATGTGGCCCGTGTGTATAGGAAGCACAGTTCTTTTGTTCTGAGTAAGCTCACTGTTGTGACCACTTAGGAAACACAGTAGAGTAGAAGAGTGCTCTTTTCTCAAAAGCCGAGTGTGTTTCTTGTAATGCGAGCTAGTGTTTGATTCCCAGTCCTAAATGGATTTGAATCACATGCAGTTTCTGGTCCTACAAGCAAGAGTTTTTTCTGGTAATAAAAGTCACTATTGAGCCGGGCGGTGGTGGTGCACGCCTTTAATCCCAGCACTTGGGAGGCAGAGCCAGGTGGATCTCTGTGAGTTCGAGGCCAACCTGGGCTACCAAGTGAGTCCAAGGAAAGGCGCAAAGCTACACAGAGAAACCCTGTCTTGAAAAACCAAAAAAAAAAAGTCACTATTGGGCTCCCATTGTCATACACAGTGCAAATACCACTGGCGTCTGTTCCCAGCAAGTACAGTGTATTGGACTGAAGAGGATCTACTGTTCTTGTCAGTTTCCTAAGCAGAATTTAACTAGATATGGCCCGTGTGTGTAGGAAGCACAGTTCTTTTGTTCTGAACAAGCTCACTGTTTGGACCCCATAGGAAACACAGCAGAGTAGAAATGTGCCCTATTCTCAAAAGCAGAGCTTGTTTCTTGAAAGGCGAGCTAGCGTTTGTTTCCCAGTACTAAGTGGATTGAATCAAATGCAGTTTATGGTCCTAAGAGCAAGAGGTGTTTTCTGGTAAGAAGAGTCACTATTGTGCTCCAATTGCTGTACACCTTGCAAATAGCACTGGCGTCTGTTTCCAGTAAGTACAGTGTATTGGAGTGAAGAGGAGCTACTGTTCTCATCAGTTTCCAAAGCAGAGTTGAACTAGATACGGCCCGTGTGTGTAGGAAGCACAGTTCTTTTGTTCTGAGCAAGCTCACTGTTCAGACCCCATAGGAAACACAGTAGAGTAGAAGAGTGCTCTTTTCTCAAAAGCAGAGTGCGTTTCTTGTAAGGCGAGCTAGCGTTTGTTTCCCAGTCCCTAATGAGTTTGAATCACATGCAGTTTCCGGTCCTACGAGTAGAGTTAATTTTTTGTGAGAAGAGTCACTATTGGGCTCCCATTGCCATACACAGTACAAATAACACTTGCGTCTGTTCCAATCAAGTACAGTGTATTGGACTGAAGAGGAGCTACTATTCTTGTCAGTTTCCTAAGCAGAGTTGAACTAGATATGGCCCGTGTGTATAGGAAGCACAGTTCTTTTGTTCTGAGCAAGCTCACTGTTCGGACCCCATAGGAAACACAGTAGAGTAGAAGAGTGTTCTTTTCTCAAAAGCAGAGTGTGTTTCTTGTAAGGCGAGCTAGCGTTTGATTCCCAGTCCTAAATGGAGTTGAATCACATTCAGTTTTTGGTCCTACGAGCATGAGTTGTTTTCTCATAAGGATAGTCACTATTGCGCTCCCATTGACATACACAGTGCAAATAGCACTTGCGTCTGTTCCCAGCAAGTACAGTGTATTGGACTGAAGAGGACCTACTGTTCTTATCAGTTTCCTAACCAGAGTTGAACTAGATAAGGCCCGTGTGTGTAGGAAGCACAGTTCTTTTGTTCTGAGCAAGCTCACTGTTTGGACCCCATAGGAAACACAGTAGAGTAGAAGAGTTCTCTTTTCTCAAAAGCCGAGTGTGTTTAGTGTAAGGCGACCTAGCGTTTGCTTCCCAGTACAAAATGGAGTTGAATCACATGCAGTTTCTGGTCCTAAGAGCAAGAGTTGTTTTCTGGTAAGAAGTGTCACTATTGCGCTCCCATTGCCATACACAGTGCAAATAGCACTCGCGTCTGCTCCCAGCAAGTACAGTGTATTGGATTGAAGAGGAGCTACTGTACTTGTCAGTTTCCTAAGCAGACTTGAACTAGATATGGCCCGTGTGTGTAGGAAGCACATTTCATTTGTTCTGAGCAAGCTCACTGTTCGGACCCCATAGGAAACACAGTAGAGTAGAAGAGTACTCTTTTCTCAAAAGCAGAGTGTGTTTCTTGTAAGGCGAGCTAGCTTTTGTTTCCCAGTCGTAAATGAAGTTGAATCACATGCAGTTTCTGGTCCTATGAGTAGAGTTGTTTTTTGGTAAGAAGAGTCACTATTGAGCTCCCATTGCCATACACAGTGCAAATAGCACTTGCGTCTGTTCCAATCAAGTACAGTGTATTGGACTGAAGAGGAGCTACTGTTCTTGTCAGTTTCCTAAGCAGAGTTGAACTGATATGGCCCGTGTGTATAGGAAGCACAGTTCTTTTGTTTTGAGCAAGCTCACTTTCTGGCCCTATGGAAAACACAGTAGAGTAGAAGAGTGCTCTTTTCTCAAAAGCAGAGTGTGTTTCTTGTAAGGCGAGCTAGCGTTTGTTTCCCAGTCCTAAATGGAGTTGAATCACATGCAGCTTCTGGACGTACGAGCAAGAGTTGTTTTCTGGTAAGGAAAGTCATTATTGCACTCCCATTGCCATACATAGTGCAAATAGCACTCGCATCTGTTCCCAGCAAGTACAGTGTACTTTACTGAAGAGGAGCTACTATTCTTGTCAGTTTCCTAATCAGAGTTGAACTAGATATGGCCCGTGTGTTTAGGAAGCACAGTTCTTTTGTTCTGAGAAAGCTCACTGTTTGGACCCCATAGGAAACACAGTAGAATAGAAAAGTGCTCTTTTCTCAAAAGCAGAGTGTGTTTCTTGTAAGGCGAGCTGGCATTTGTTTCCCAGTCCTAAATGGAGTTGAATCATATGCAGGTTCTGGTCCTACAAGCAAGAGTTGTTTTCTGGTAAGAAGAGTCAGTATTGCACTCCCATTGTCATACACAGGGCAAATAGCACTGGCTTCTGTTCCCAGCATGTACAGTGTATTGGACTGAAGAGGATCTACTGTTCTTGTCAGTTTCCTAAGCAGAATTGAACTAGATCCGGCCATGTGTGTATGAAGCACAGTTCTTTTGTTCTGAGCAAGCTCACTGTTCTGGCCCTATAGGAAACACAGTAGAGTAGAAGAGTGCTCTTTTCTCAAAAGCAGAGTGTGTTTCTTGTAAGGTGAGCTAGCGTTTGTTTCCCACCCCTAAATGGAGTTTAATCACATGCAGTTTTTGGTCCTACGAGCAAGAGTTGTTTTCTGGTAAGGAAAGTCACTATTGCGCTCCCCTTGCCATACACAGCACAAATAGCACTCACGTCTGTTCCCAGCAAGTACAGAGTATTGGACTGAAGAGGAGCTACTGTTCTTGTCAGTTTCCTAAGCAGAGTTGAACTAGATATGGCCCGTGTGTATAGGAAGCACAGCTCTTTTGTTCTGAGCAAGCTCACTGTGCGGACCCCATAGGAAACTCAGTGCTCTTTTCTCAAAAGCAGAGTGTGTTTCTTGTAAGGCGAGATAGCATTTGCTTCCCAGACCTAAATGGAGTTGAATCACATGCAGTTTCTGGTACTACAAGCAAGAGTTGTTTTCTGGTAAGAAGAGACACTATTGTGCTCGCATTGTCATACACAGGGCAAATAGCACTGGCGTCTTTTCCCAGCATGTACAGTGTATTGGACTGAAGAGTATCTACTGTTCTTGTCAGTTTCCTATGCAGAGTTGAACTAGATATAGCCCGTGTGTGTAGGAAGCACAGTTCTTTTGTTCTGAGCAAGCTCACTGTTCTGGCCCTATAGGAAACACAGTAGAGTAGCAGAGTGCTCTTTTCTCAACAGCAGAGTGTGTTTCTTGTAAGGCGAGCTAGTGTTTGTTTCCAAGTCCTAAATGGAGTTGAATCACATGCAGTTTCTGTTCCTACGAGCAAGAGATGTTTTCTGGTAAGAAGAGTCACTTGTGCTCCCATTGTCATACACAGGGCAAATAGCACTGGCTTCTTCTCCCAGCATGTACAGTGTATTGCACTGAAGAGGATCTACTGTTCTTGTCAGTTTCCTAAGCAGAATTGAACTAGATATGGCCATGTGTGCAGGAAGTACATTTCTTTTGTTCTGAGCAAGCTCACTGTTCGGACCCCTTAGGAAATACAGTAGAGTAGAAGAGTGCTCTTTTCTCAAAAGCAGAGTGTGTTTCTTGTAAGTCGAGCTATTGTTTTTTTCCCAGTCCTAAATGGAGTTGAATCACATGCAGTTACTGGTCCTAAGAGCAAGAGTTGTTTTCTGGTAAGAAGAGTCACTATTGTGCTCCCATTGCCGTACACCGTGCAAATAGCACTCGCATTTGTTCCCAGCAAGTACAGTGTATTGGACTGAAGATGAGCTACTGTTCTCATCAGTTTCCTAAGCAGAGTTGAACTGGATATGGCCCGTGTGTGTAGGAAGCACAGTTCTTTTGTTCTGAGCAAGCTCACTGTTCTGGCCCTATAGGAAACACAGTCTAGTAGAAGAGTATTCTTTTCTCAAAAGCAGAGTGTGTTTCTTGTAAGGCAAGCTAGCGTTTGTTTCCCAGTCCTAAATGGAGTTGAATCACATGCAGTTTTTGGTCCTACGCGCAAGAGTTGTTTTCTGGTAAGGAAAGTCACTATTGCGCTCCCATTGCCAAACACAGTGCAAATAGCACTCGCATCTGTTCCCAGCAAGTACAGTGTATTGGACTGAAGAGGAGCTACTGTTCTTGTCAGTTTCCTAAGCAGAGTTGAACTGGATATGGCTCGTGTGTGTAGGAAGCACAGTTCTTTTGTTCTGAGCAAGCTCACTGTTCTGGCCCTATAGGAAACACAGTCTAGTAGAAGAGTGTTCTTTTCTCAAAAGTAGAGTGTGTTTCTTGTAAGGCAAGCTAGCATTTGTTTCCCAGTCCTAAATGGAGTTGAATCACATGCAGTTTTTGGTGCTACGCGCAAGAGTTGTTTTCTGGTAAGGAAAGTCACTATTGCGCTCCCTTTGCCAAACACAGTGCAAATAGCACTCGCATCTGTTCCCAGCAAGTACAGTGTATTGGACTGAAGAGGAGCTACTGTTCTTGTCAGTTTCCTAAGCAGAGTTGAACTAGATATGGCCCGTGTGCGTAGGAAGCACAGTTCTTTTGTTCTGAGCAAGCTCACTGTTCGGAACCCATAGGACACATAGTAGAGAAGAAGAGTGCTCTTTTCTCAAAAGCAGAGTGTGTTTCTTGTAAGGCGAGCTAGCTTTTGTTTCCCAGTCTTAAATGAGTTTGAATCACATGCAGATTCCGGTCCTACGAGTAGAGTTATTTTTTGGTAAGAAAAGTCACTATTGCGCTCACATTGCCATACACAGTACAAATAACACTTGCGTCTATTCCAATCAATTACAGTGTATTGGAATGAAGAGGAGCTACTCTTCTTGTCAGTTTCCTAAGCAGAGTTGAACTAGATATGGCCCGTGTGTGTAGGAAGCACAGTTCTTTTGTTCTGAGCAAGCTCACTGTTCAGATCCCATAGGAAACACAGTAGAGTACAAGAGTGCTCTTTTCTCAAAAGCAGAGTGTGTTTCTTGTAAGGCGAGCTAGAATTTGTTTCCCAGTCCTAAATGAGTTTGAATCACATGCAGTTTCCGGTCCTACGAGTAGAGTTATTTTTGGTAAGAAGAGTCATTATTGGGCAACATATTGCCATACACAGTACAAATAACAATTGCGTCTGTTCCAATCAAGTACAGTGTATTGGACTGAAGAGGAGCTACTATTCTTGTCAGTTTCCTAAGCAGAGTTGAACTAGATATGGCCCGTGTGTACAAGAAGCACAGTACTTTTGTTCTGAGCAAGCTCACTGTTCTGACCCCATAGGAAACACAGTAGAGTAGAAGAGTGTTCTTTTCTCAAAAGCAGAGTGTGTTTCTTGTAAGGCGAGCTAGCGTTTGTTTCCCAGTCCTAAATGGAGTTGAATCACATGCAGTTTTTGGTCCTACATGCAAGAGTTGTTTTCTGGTAAGGAAAGTCACTATTGCGTTCCCATTGCCAAACACAGTGCCAATAGCACTCGCATCTGTTCCCAGCAAGTACAGTGTATTGGACTGAAGAGGAGCTACTGTTCTTGTCAGTTTCCTAAGCAGAGTTGAACTAGATATGGCCCGTGGGCGTAGGAAGCACAGTTCTTTTGTTCTGAGCAAGCTCACTGTTCGGAACCCATAGGACACATAGTAGAGAAGAAGAGTGCTCTTTTCTCAAAAGCAGAGTGTGTTTCTTGTAAGGCTAGCTAGCGTTTGCTTCCCAGGCCTATATGGAGTTGAATCACATGCAGTTTCTGGTCCTACGAGCAAGAGTTGTTTTCTGGTAAGAAGAGTCACTATTGCACTCCCATTGTCATAAACAGGGCAAATAGCACTGGCGTCTGTTCCCAGCATGTACAGTGTATTGGACTGAAGAGGATCTACTGTTCTTGTCAGGTTCCTAAGCAGAGTTGAACTAGATATGGCCCGTGTGTGTATGAAGCAGATTTCTTTTGTTCTGAGCAATCTCACTGTTCTGGCCCTATGGGAAACACAGTAGAGTAGATGTGTGCCCTATTCTCAAAAGCAGAGTGTGTTTCTTGTAAGGCGAGCTGGCATTTGTTTCCCAATCCAAAATGGAGTTGAATCAAATGCAGTTTCTGGTCCTACGAGCAAGAGTTGTTTTCTGGTAAGAAGAGTCACTATTGTGCTCCCATTGCTGTATACAGTGCAAATTGCACTCGCGTCTGTTCCCAGCAATTACAGTGTATTGGACTGAAGAGGAGCTACTGTTCTCTTCAGTTTCCTAAGCAGAGTTGAACTAGATATGGCCCGTGTGCGTAGGAAGCACAGTTCTTTTGTTCTGAGCACGCTCACTGTTCTGGCCCTATAGGAAACACAGTAGAGTAGAAGTGTCCCCTTTTCTCAAAAGCAGAGTGTGTTTCTTGTAAGGCAAGCTAGCGTTTGTTTCCCAGTCCTAAGTGGAGTTGAATCACATGCAATTTCTGGTCCTACGAGCAAGAGTTGTTTTCTGGTAAAAAGAGTCACTATTGTGCTCCCAATACCGTACACAGTGCAAATAGCACTCGCGTCTGTTCCCAGCAAGTACAGTGTATTGGACTGAAGGGGATCTACTGTTCTTGTCAGTTTCCTAAGCAGAGTTGAACTAGATATGGCCCGTGTGTATAGGAAGCACAGTTCTTTTGTTCTGAGCATGCTCACTGTTCGGACCCCATAGGAAACACAGCAAAGTAGAAGAGTGCTCTTTTCTCAAAAGCAGAGTGTGTTACTTGTAAGGCGAGCTAGCGTTTGCTTCCCATTCCTATATGGATTTGAATCACATGCAGTTTCTGGTCCTATAAGCAATAATTTTTTCTGGTAAGAAAAGTCAGTATTGGGCTCCCATTGTCATACAAAGTGCAAATAGCACTGGCGTCTGTTCCCAGCAAGTACAGTGTATTGGACTGAAGGGGATCTACTGTTCTTGTCAGTTTCCTTAGCAGAATTGAACTAGATACAGCCCGTGTGTGTAGGAAGCACAGTTCTTTTGTTCTGAGCAAGCTCACTGTTTGGACCCCATAGGAAACACAGTAGAGTAGATGTGTGCCCTATTCTCAAAAGCAGAGCGTGTTTCTTGTAAGGCGAGCTAGTGTTTGTTTCCCAGTCCTAAGTGGATTGAATCAAATGCAGTTTCTGGTCCTAAGAGCAAGAGTTGTTTTCTGATAAGTAGAGTCACTATTGTGCTCCAATTGCCGTACACAGTGCAAATAGCACTCGCGTCTGTTCCCAGTAAGTATAGTATATTGGACTGAAGAGGAGCTACTGTTCTCATCAGTTTCCAAAGCAGAGTTGAACTAGATATGGCCCGTGTGTGTAGGAAGCACAGTTCTTTTGTTCTGAGCAAGCTCACTGTTCAGACACCATAGGAAACACAGTAGAGTAGAAGAGTGCTCTTTTCTCAAAAGCAGAGTGTGTTTCTTGTAAGGCGAGCTAGCGTTTGTTTCCCAGTCCCAAATGAGTTTGAATCACATGCAGTTTCCGGTCCTACGAGTAGAGTTATTTTTTGGTAAGAAGAGTCACTATTGGGCTCCCATTGCCATACACAGTACAAATAACACTTGCGTCTGTTCCAATCAAGTACAGTGTATTGGACTGAAGAGGAGCTACTATTCTTGTCAGTTTCCTAAGCAGAGTTGAACTAGATATGGCCCGTGTGTATAGGAAGCACAGTTCTTTTGTTCTGAGCAAGCTCACTGTTCGGACCCCATAGGAAACACAGTAGAGTAGAAGAGTGTTCTTTTCTCAAAAGCAGAGTGTGTTTCTTGTAAGGCGAGCTAGCGTTTGATTTCCAGTCCTAAATGGAGTTGAATCACATGCAGTTTTTGTTTCTATGCGCAAGAGTTGTTTTCTGGTAAAGAAAGTCACTATTGCGCTCCCATTGCCAAACACAGTGCAAACAGCACTCGCATCTGTTCCCAGCAAGTACAGTGTATTGGACTGAAGAGGAGCTACTGTTCTTGTCAGTTTCCTAAGCAGAGTTGAACTAGATATGGCCCGTGTGCATAGGAAGCACAGTTCTTTTGTTCTGAGCAAGCTCACTGTTCGGAACCCATAGGACACATAGTAGAGAAGAAGAGTGCTCTTTTCTCAAAAGCAGAGTGTGTTTCTTGTAAGGTGAGCTAGCTTTTGTTTCCCAGTCCTAAATCAATTTGAATCACATGCAGTTTCTGGTCCTATGAGTAGAGTTATTTTTTGGTAAGAAGAGTCACTATTGTGCTCCCATTGCCATACACAGTACAAATAGCACTTGTGTCTGTTCCAATCAAGTACAGTGTATTGGACTGAAGAGGAGCTACTGTTCTTGTCAGTTTCCTAAGCAGAGTTGAACTAGATGTGGCCCGTGTGTATAGGAAGCACAGTTCTTTTGTTCTGAGTAAGCTCACTGTTGTGACCACTTAGGAAACACAGTAGAGTAGAAGAGTGCTCTTTTCTCAAAAGCCGAGTGTGTTTCTTGTAATGCGAGCTAGTGTTTGCTTCCCAGTCCTAAATGGATTTGAATCACATGCAGTTTCTGGTCCTACAAGCAAGAGTTTTTTCTGGTAATAAAAGTCACTATTGAGCCGGGCGGTGGTGGCGCACGCCTTTAATCCTAGCACTTGGGAGGCAGAGCCAGGTGGATCTCTGTGAGTTCGAGGCCAACCTGGGCTACCAAGTGAGTCCAAGGAAAGGCGCAAAGCTACACAGAGAAACCCTGTCTTGAAAAACCAAAAAAAAAAAGTCACTATTGGGCTCACATTGTCATACACAGTGCAAATACCACTGGCGTCTGTTCCCAGCAAGTACAGTGTATTGGACTGAAGAGGATCTACTGTTCTTGTCAGTTTCCTAAGCAGAATTTAACTAGATATGGCCCGTGTGTGTAGGAAGCACAGTTCTTTTGATCTGAGCAAGCTCACTGTTTGGACCCCATAGGAAACACAGCAGAGTAGAAATGTGCCCTATTCTCAAAAGCAGAGCTTGTTTCTTGAAAGGCGAGCTAGCGTTTGTTTCCCAGTACTAAGTGGATTGAATCAAATGCAGTTTATGGTCCTAAGAGCAAGAGGTGTTTTCTGGTAAGAAGAGTCACTATTGTGCTCCAATTGCTGTACACCTTGCAAATAGCACTCGCGTCTGTTCCCAGCAAGTACAGTGTATTGGAGTGAAGAGGAGCTACTGTTCTCATCAGTTTCCAAAGCAGAGTTGAACTAGATACGGCCCGTGTGTGTAGGAAGCACAGTTCTTTTGTTCTGAGCAAGCTCACTGTTCAGACCCCATAGGAAACACAGTAGAGTAGAAGAGTGCTCTTTTCTCAAAAGCAGAGTGTGTTTCTTGTAAGGCGAGCTAGCGTTTGTTTCCCAGTCCCTAATGAGTTTGAATCACATGCAGTTTCCGGTCCTACGAGTAGAGTTAATTTTTGGTGAGAAGAGTCACTATTGGGCTCCCATTGCCATACACAGTACAAATAACACTTGCGTCTGTTCCAATCAAGTACAGTGTATTGGACTGAAGAGGAGCTACTATTCTTGTCAGTTTCCTAAGCAGAGTTGAACTAGATATGGCCTGTGTGTATAGGAAGCACAGTTCTTTTGTTCTGAGCAAGCTCACTGTTCGGACCCTATAGGAAACACAGTAGAGTAGAAGAGTGCTCTTTTCTCAAAAGCAGAGTGTGTTTCTTGTAAGGCGAGCTGGCATTTGTTTCCCAATCCAAAATGGAGTTGAATCAAATGCAGTTTCTGGTCCTACGAGCAAGAGTTGTTTTCTGGTTAGAAGAGTCACTATTGTGCTCCCATTGCTGTATACAGTGCAAATTGCACTCGCGTCTGTTCCCAGCAATTACAGTGTATTGGACTGAAGAGGAGCTACTGTTCTCGTCATTTTCCTAAGTAGAGTTGAACTAGATATGGCCCGTGTGCGTAGGAAGCACAGTTCTTTTGTTCTGAGCACGCTCACTGTTCTGGCCCTATAGGAAACACAGTAGAGTAGAAGTGTCCCCTTTTCTCAAAAGCAGAGTGTGTTTCTTGTAAGGCAAGCTAGCGTTTGTTTCCCAGTCCTAAGTGGAGTTGAATCACATGCAGTTTCTGGTCCTACGAGCAAGAGTTGTTTTCTGGTAAAAAGAGTCACTATTGTGCTCCCAATACCATACACAGTGCAAATAGCACTCGCGTCTGTTCCCCGCAAGTACAGTGTATTGGACTGAAGGGGATCTACTGTTCTTTTCAGTTTCCTAAGCAGAGTTGAACTAGATATGGCCCGTGTGTATAGGAAGCACAGTTCTTTTGTTCTGAGCATGCTCACTGTTCGGACCCCATAGGAAACACAGCAGAGTAGAAGAGTGCTCTTTTCTCAAAAGCAGAGTGTGTTACTTGTAAGGCGAGCTAGCGTTTGCTTCCCATTCCTATATGGATTTGAATCACATGCAGTTTCTGGTCCTACAAGCAATAATTTTTTCTGGTAAGAAAAGTCAGTATTGGGCTCCCATTGTCATACAAAGTGCAAATAGCACTGGCGTCTGTTCCCAGCAAGTACAGTGTATTGGACTGAAGGGGATCTACTGTTCTTGTCAGTTTCCTTAGCAGAATTGAACTAGATATGGCCCGTGTGCGTAGGAAGCACAGTTCTTTTGTTCTGAGCAAGCTCACTGTTTGGACCCCATAGGAACCACAGTAGAGTAGATGTGTGCCCTATTCTCAAAAGCAGAGCGTGTTTCTTGTAAGGCGAGCTAGTGTTTGTTTCCCAGTCCTAAGTGGATTGAATCAAATGCAGTTTCTGGTCCTAAGAGCAAGAGTTGTTTTCTGATAAGTAGAGTCACTATTGTGCTCCAATTGCCGTACATAGTGCAAATAGCACTCGCGTCTGTTCCCAGTAAGTATAGTATATTGGACTGAAGAGGAGCTATTGTTTTTGTCAGTTTCCAAAGCAGAGTTGAACTAGATATGGCCCGTGTGTGTAGGAAGCACAGTTCTTTTGTTCTGAGCAAGCTCACTGTTCTGGCCCTATAGGAAACACAGTAGAGTAGAAGAGTGCTCTTTTCTCAAAAGCAGACTGTGTTTCTTGTAAGGCAAGCTAGGGTTTTTTTTTCCTGTCCTAAATGGAGTTGAATCACATGCAGTTTTTGGTTCTACGAGCAAGAGTTTTTTTCTGGTAAGAAGAGTCACTATTGTGCTCCCATTGTCATACACAGGGCAAATAGCACTGGCGTGTGTTCCCAGCAAGTACAGTGTATTGGACTGAAGAAGATCTACTGTTTTTGTCAGGTTCCTAAGCAGGGTTGAACTAGATATGGCCCATGTGTGTAGGAGGCACAGTTCTATTGTACTCAGCAAGCTCACTGTTCTGGCCCTATGGGAAACACAGTAGAGTAGAAGAGTGCTCTTTCCTCAAAAGCAGAGTGTGTTTCTTGTAAGGCAAGCTAGCGTTTGTTTCCCAGTCCTAAATGGAGTTGAAAAACATGCAATTTTTGGTCGTACGCGCAAGAGTTGTTTTCTGGTAAGGAAAGTCACTATTGCGCTCCCATTGCCATACACAGTGCAAATAGCATTCGCGTCTGTTCCCAGCAAGTACAGTGTATTGGACTGAAGAGGAGCTACTGTTCTCATCAGTTTCCTAAGCAGAGTTGAACTAGATATGGCCCGTGTGTGTAGGAAGCACAGTTCTTTTGTTCTGAGCAAGCTCACTGTTCGGACCCCATAGGAAACACAGTAGAGTAGAAGAGTGCTCTTTTCTCAAAAGCAGAGTGTGTTTCTTGTAAGGCGAGCTAGCGTTTGTTTCCCAGTCCTAAATGAGTTTGAATCACATGCAGTTTCCGGTCCTACGAGTAGAGTTATTTTTTGGTAAGAAGAGTCACTATTGGGCAACCCATAGCCATACACAGTACAAATAACACTTGCGTCTGTTCCAATCAAGTACAGTGTATTGGACTGAAGAGGAGCTACTGTTCTTTGCAGTTTCCTAAGCAGAGTTAAACTAGATATGGCCAGTGTTTGTACTAAGCACAGTTCTTTTGTTCTGAGCAAGCTCACTGTTCGCACCCCATAGGAAACACAGTAGAGTAGAAGAGTGCTCTTTTCTCAAAAGCAGAGTGTGTTTCTTGTAAGGCGAGCTAGCGTTTGTTTCCCAGTCCTCAATGGAGTTGAAATACATATGCAGTTTCTGGTCCTATGAGCTAGAGTTGTTTTCTGGTAAGAAGAGTCACTATAGCGCTCCCTTTGCCATACACAGTGCAAATAGCACTCGCGGCTTTTCCAGCATGTACAGTGTATTGGACTGAAGATGAGCTACTGTTCTTGTCAGTTTCCTAAGCAGAGTTGAACTAGATATGGCCCGTGTGTGTAGGACGCACAGTTCTTTTGTTCTGAGCAAGCTCAGTGTTCTCGCCCTATAAGAAACACTGTAGTGTAGAAGAGTGCTCTATTCTCAAAAGCAGAGTGTGTTTGTTGTAAGGCGAGCTAGCGTTTGTTTCCCAGTCCTAAATTGAGTTGAATCACATGCAGTTTCTGGTCCTACGAGCAAGAGTTTTTTCTATTAAGAAGAGTCACTATTGCGCTCCCATTGTCATACACAGGGCAAATAGCACTGGTTTCTCTTCCCAGCATGTACAGTGTATTGGACTGAAGAGGATCTACTGTTCTTTTCAGGTTCCTAAGCAGAGTTGAACTAGATATGGCCCGTGTGTGTAGGAAGCACCGTTCTTTTGTTCTGAGCAAGCTCACTGTTTGGACCCCATAAGAAACACAGTAGAGTAGATGTGTGCCCTATTCTCAAAAGCAGAGTGTGTTTCTTGTGAGGCGAGCAAGCGTTTGTTTCCCAATCCTAAATGGAGTTGAATCACATGCAGTTTCTGTTCCTACGAGCAAGAGTTGTTTTCTGGTAAGAAGAGTCACTATTGTGCTCCCATTGCCATTCACAGTACAAATTGCACTCGTGTCTGTTTCCAGCAAGTACAGTGTATTGGTCTGAAGAGGAGCTACTGTTCTTGTCATTTTCCTAAGCAGAGTTGAACTAGATATGGCCTGTGTGTGTAGGAAGCACAGTTCTTTTGTACTCAGCAAGCTCACTGTTCTGACCCTATAGGAAATATAGTAGAGTAGAAGAGTGCTCTTTCCTCAAAAGCAGAGTGTGTTTCTTGTAAGGCGAGCTAGCATTTGTTTCCCAGTCCTAATGGAGTTGAATCACATGCAGTTTCAGGTCCTACGAGCAAGAGTTGTTTTCTGGTAAGAAGAGTCACTATTGTGCTCCCATTGCAGTACACAGTGCAAACAGCACTCGCGTCTGTTCCCAGTAAGTAAGGTGTATTGGACTGAAGAGGAGCTACTGTTCTTGTCAGTTTCCTAAGCAGAGTTGAACTAGATATGGACCATGTGTGTAGGAAGCACAGTTCTTTTGTTCTGAGCAAGCTCACTGTTCGAACTCCATAGGAAACCCAGTAGAGTAGAAGAGTGCTCTTTTCTCAAAATCAGAGTGTGTTTCTTCTAAGGCGAGCTAGCGTTTGTTTTTTAGTCCTAAATGGAGTTGAATCAAATGCAGTTTTTAGTCCTATGAGCAAGAGTTGTTTTCTGGTAAGAAGAGTCACTATTGCGCTCCCATTGCCACACACAGTACAAATAGCACTCGCGTCTGTTCCCAGCAAGTACAGTCTATTGGACTGCAGAGGAGCTACTGTTCTTGTCATTTTCCTAAGCAGAGATGAACCAGATATGTCCCGTGTGTGTACTAAGCACAGTTCTTTTGTTCTGAGCAAGCTCACTGTTAGAACCCCATAGGAAACACAGTAGAGTAGAAGAGTGCTCTTTTCTCAAAAGCAGAGTGTGTTTCTTGTAAAGCGAGCTAGCATTTGTTTCCCAGTCCTAAATGGAGTTGAAATACACATGCGGTTTCTGGTCCTATGAGCTAGAGTTGTTTTCTGGTAGGAAGAGTCACTATTGCGCTCCATTTCCCGTACACAGAGCAAATAGCACTCGCGTCTGTTCCCAGCAGGTACAGTGTATTGGACTGAAGAGGAGCTACTGTTCTTGTCAGTTTCCTAAGCAGAGTTGAACTAGATATGACCCGTGTGTGTAGAAAGCACAGTTCTTTTGTTCTGAGCAAGCTCACTGTTGGAACCCCATAGGAAACACAGTAGATTAGATGAGTGCACTTTTCTCAAAAGCAGAGTGTGTTTCTTGTAAGGCGAGCTAGCGTTTGTTTCCCAGTCCGAAATGGAGTTGAAATACACATGCAGTTTCTGGTCCTATGAGCTAGAGGTGTTTTCTGGTAAGAAGAGTCACTATTGCGCTCACTTTGCCATACACAGTGCAAATAGCACTCGCGTCTGTTCCCAGCAAGTACAGTGTATTGGACTGAAGAGGAGCTACTGTTCTTGTCAGTTTCCTAAGCAGAGTTGAACTAGATATGGCCCGTGTGTGTAGGAAGCACAGTTCTTTTGTTCTGGGCAAGCTCACTGTTCTCGCCCTACAGGAAACACAGTAGAGCAGAAGATTGCTCTATTCTCAAAAGCAGAGTGTGTTTCTTGAAAGGGGAACTAGCGTTTGTTTCCCAGTCCTAAATTGAGTTGAATCACATGCAGTTTCTGTTCCTACGAGCAAGAGTTGTTTTCTGGTAAGAAGAGTCACTATTGTGCTCCAATTGCCATTCACAGTACAAATAGCACTCACGTCCGTTTCCAGCAAGTACAGTGTATTTGACTGAAGAGGAGCTACTGTTTCCGTCAGTTTCCTAAGCAGAGTTGAACTAGATATGACCCGTGTGTGTAGGAAGCACAGTTCTTTTGTTCTGAGCAAGCACACTGTTTGGACACCATAGGAAACACAGTAGAGTAGATGTGTGCCCTATTCTCAAAAGCAGAGCATGTTTCTTGTAAGGCGAGCTAGTGTTAGTTTCCCACTCCTAAGTGGATTGAATCAAATGCAGTTTATGGTCCTACAAGCAAGAGTTTTTTCTGGTAAGAAGAGTCACTATTGCGCTCCCATTGTCATACACAGGGCAAATAGCACTGGCGTCTGTTCCCAGCATGTACAGTGTATTGGACTGAAGAAGATCTACTGTTCTTGTCAGGTTCCTAAGAAGAGATGAACTAGATATGGCCCATGTGTGTAGTAAGCACCATTCTTTTGTACTCAGCAAGCTCACTGTTCTGGCCCTATAGGAAACACAGCAGAGTTGAAGAGTGCTCTTTCCTCAAAAGCAGAGTGTGTTTCTTGTAAGGCAAGCTAGCGTTTGTTTCCTAGTCGTAAATGGAGTTGAATCACATGCAGTTTCAGTTCCTACGAGCAAGAGTTGTTTTCTGGTAAGGAAAGTCACTATTGCGCTCCCATTGCCATACACAGTGCAAATAGCACTCGCGTCTGTTCCCAGCATGTACAGTATATTGGACTGAAGAGGAGCTACTGTTCTTTGCAGTTTCCTAAGCTTAGTTGAACTAGATATGTCCCGTGTGTGTAGGAAGCACAATTCTTTTGTTTTGAACAAGCTCACCGTTTCGACCCCATAGGAAACACTGTAGAGAAGAGGTTTGCTCTATTCTCAAAAGCAGAGCGTGTTTCTTGTAAGGCGAGCTAGCGTTTGTTTCCCAGTCCTAAGTGGATTGAATCAAATGCAGTTTCTGGTCCTAAGAGCAAGAGTTGTTTTCTGGTAAGAAGAGTCACTATTGCGCTCCCATTGCCATACACAGTACAAATAGCACTCGCGTCTGTTCCCCGCAAGTACAGTGTATTGGACTGAGCAGGAGCTACTGTTCTTGTCAGTTTCCTAAGCAGAGTTGAACTAGATATGGCCCGTGTGTGTTGGAAGCACAGTTCTTTTGTTTTGAGCAAGCTCACTGTTGGAACCCCATAGGAAAAACATTAGAGTAGAAGAGTGCTCTTTTCTCAAAATCAGAGTGTGTTTCTTGTAAGTCGAGCTAGCGTTTGTTTCCCAGTCCTAAATGGAGTTGAAATACATATGCAGTTTCTGGTCCTATGAGCTAGAGTTTTTTTCTGGTAAGAAGAGTCACTATTGCGCTCCCTTTGCCATACACAGTGCAAATAGCACTCGCGTCTGTTCCATCAAGTACAGTGTATTGGACTGAAGAGGAGCTACTGTTTTTGTCAGTTTTCTAAGCAGCGTTGAACTAGATATGGCCCGTGTGTGTAGGAAGCACAGTTCTTTTGTTCTGAGCAAGCTCACTCTTCTCGCCCTATAAGACACACTGTAGAGTAGAAGAGTGCTCTATTCTCAAAAGCAGAGTGTGTTTCTTGTAAGACGAGCTAGCGTTTGTTTCCCAGTCCTAAATTGAGTTGAATCACATGCAGGTTCTGGTCCTACGAGCAAGAGTTTTTTCTGGTAAGAAGAGTCACTATTGCGCTCCCTTTGTCATACACAGGGCAAATAGCACTGGTTTCTCTTCCCAGCATGTACAGTGTATTGGACTGAAGAGGATCTACTGTTCTTGTCAGGTTCCTAAGAGAGTTGAACTACATACGGCCAGTGTGTGTAGGAAGCATGGTTCTTTTGTTCTGAGCAAGCTCACTGTTTGGACCTTACAGGAAACACAGTAGAGTAGATGTGTGCCCTATTCTCAAAAGCAGACTGTGTTTCTTGTAAGGCGAGCTAGCGTTTGTTTCCCAATCCTAAATGGAGTTGAATCACATGCAGTTTCTGGTCCTACGAGCAAGAGTTGTTTTCTGGTAAGAAGAGTCACTATTGCGCTCCCATTGCCATTCACAGAACAAATAGCACTCGTGTCTGTTTCCAGCAAGTACAGTGTATTGGTCTGAACAGGTGTTACTGTTCTTGTCAGTTTCCTAAGCAGAGTTGAACTAGATATGGCCCGTGTGTGTAGGAAGCACAGTTCTTTTTTACTCAGCAAGCTCACTGTTCTGACCCTATAGGAAACACAGTAGAGTAGAAGAGTGCTCTTTCCTCAAAAGCAGAGTGTGTTTCTTGTAAGGCGAGCTAGCATTTGTTTCCCAGTCTTAATGGAGTTGAATCACATGCAGTTTCAGGTTCTACGAGCAAGAGTTGTTTTCTGGTAAGGAAAGTCACTATTGCGCTCCCATTGCCATACACAGTGCACATAGCACTCGCATCTGTTCCCAGCAAGTACAGTGTATTTGACTGAAGAGGAGCTACTCTTCTTGTCAGTATCCTAAGCAGAGATAAACTAGATATAGCACGTGTTTGTACTAAGCACAGTTCTTTTGTTCTGAGCAAGCTCACTGTTGGAACCCCATAGGAAACACAGTAGAGTAGAAGAGTGCTCTTTTCTCAAAAGCAGAGTGTGTTTCTTGTAAGGTGAGCTAGCGTTTGTTTCCCAGTCCTAAATGGAGTTGAAATACACATGCAGTTTCTGGTCCTATGAGCTAGAGTTGTTTTCTGTTTAGAAGAGTCACTATTGTGCTCCATTTGCCGTACACAGTGCAAATAGCACTCGCGTCTGTTCCCAGCAAGTACAGTGTATTGGACTGAAGAGGAGCTACTGTTCTTGTCAGTTTCCTAAGCAGAGTTGAAGTAGATATGGACCGTGTGTGTAGGAAGCACAAATCTTTTGTTCTGAGCAAGCTCACTGTTTGGACCCCATAGGAAACACAGTAGAGAAGATGTATGCCCTATTCTCAAAAGCAGAGCGTGTTTCTTGTAAGGCAAGCTACTGCTTGTTTCCCAGTCCTAAATAGAGTTGAATCACATGCAGTTTCTGGTCCTAAAAGCAAGAGTTGTTTTCTGGTAAGAAGAGTCACTATTGTGCTCCCTTGCCGTACACAGTACAAATAGCACTCGCGTCTGTTCCCAGTAAGTACAGTGTATTGGACTGAAGAGGAGCTACTGTTCTCGTCAGTTTCCTAAGCAGAGTTGAACTAGATATGGACCGTGTGTGTAGGAAGCACATTTCTTTTGTTCTGAGCAAGCTCACTGTTCTGGCCCTATAGGAAACACAGTAAAGTAGAAGAGTGCTCTTTTCTCAAAAGCAGAGTGTGTTTCTTTTAATGCGAGCTAGCTGTGTTTCCCAGTCCTGAATGGAGTTGAATCACATGCAGTTTCTGGTCCTACGAGCAAGAGTTGTTTTCTGGTAAGAAGAGTCACTATTGCGCTCCCTTTGCCATACATAGTGCAAATAGCCCTCGAGTCTGTTCCCAGCAAGTACAGTGTATTGGACTGAAGAGGATCTACTCTTCTTGTCAGTTTCCTAACCAGAGTTGAACTAGATATGGCCCGTGTGTGTAGAAAGCACAGTTCTTTTGTTCTCAGCAAGCTCACTGTTCGGAACCCATAGAAAACACAGTAGAGTAGAAGAGTGCTCTTTTCTCAAAAGCAGAGTGTGTTTCTTTTAACGCAAGCTAGTGTTTGTTTCCCAGTCCTAAATACAGTTGAATCACATGCAGTTTCTGGTCTTACGAGCAAGAGTTTTTTCTTGTTTGAAGAGTCACCATTGCGCTCCCATTGTCATATACAGGGCAAATAGCACTGGCGTTTGTTCCCAGCATGTACAGAGTATTGGATTGAAGAGGATCTACTGTTCTTCTCAGTTTCCTAAGCAGAATTGAACTAGATTTGACCGTGTGTGTAGGAAGCACAGTATTTTGTTCTGAGCAAGGTCACTGTTTTGGCCCTATAGGAAACACAGTAGAGCAGAAGCGTGCTCTTTTCTCAAAAGCAGAGTGTGTTTCTTGTAAGGCGAGCTAGCGTTTGTTTCCCAGTCCTAAGTGGAGTTGAATTCCATGGAGTTTCTGGTCCTAAGAGCAAGAGTTGTTTTGTGGTGAGAAGAGACACTATTGCATTCCCATTGTCATACACAGTGCAAATAGCACTGGCGTCTTTTCCCAGCAAGTTCAGTGTATTGGACTGAAGAGGATCTACTGTTCTTGTCAGTTTCCTAAGCAGAATTGAACTAGATATGGCACGTGTGTGTAGGAAGCACAGTTCTTTTGTTCTGAGCAAGCTCACTGTTCTGGCACTCTAGAAAACACAGTAGAGTAAAATAGTGCTCTTTCCTCAAAAGCAGATTGTGTTTGTTGTAAGGCGAGCTAGCGTTTGTTTCCCAGTCCTAAATGGAGTTGAATCACATGCAGTTTTTGGTCTTACACGCAAGAGTTGCTTTCAGGTAAGGAAAGTCACTATTGCTCTCCCATTGCCATACACAGTGCAAATAGCACTCGCATCTGTTCCCAGCAAGTACAGTGTATTGGACTGAAGAAGAGCTACTTCTCTTGTCAGTTTCCTAAGCAGATTTGAACTAGATATGGCCCGGATGTAGGAAGTACAGTTCTTTTGTTCTGAGCAAGCTCACTGTTCGGTCCCCATAGGAAACACAGTAGAGTAGAAGAGTCCTCTTTTCTCAAAAGCAGAGTGTGTTTCTTGTAAGGCGAGCTAGCGTTTGTTTCCCAGTCCTAAATGGAGTTGAATTCCATGCAGTTTCTGGTCCTACGAGCAAGAGTTGTTTTCTGGTAAGAAGAGTCACTATTGTGTTCCCATTGTTGTACTCAGTGCAAATAGCACTCGCGTCTGTTCCCAGCAAATACAGTGTATTGGACTGAAGAGGAGCTCCTGTTCATGTCAGTTTCCTAAGCAGAGTTGAACTAGATATGGCCCGTGTGTGTAGGAAGCACAGTTCTTTTGTTCTGAGCAAGCTCACTGTTCTGGCACTATAGGAAACACAGTAGAGTAGAAGAGTGCTCTTTTCTCAAAAGAAGAGTGTGTTTCTCGTAAGGTGAGCTAGCGTTTGTTTTCCAGTCCTAAATGGAGTTGAATCCCATGCAGTTTCTGGTCCTACGATCAAGAGTTGTTTTCTGGTAAGAAGAGTCACTATTGTGATCCCATTGTCATACACAGGGCAAATAGCACTGGCGTCTGTTCCCAGCATGTACAGTGTATTGGACTGAAGAGGATTTACTGTTCTTGTCAGGTTCCTAAGCAGAGTTGAACTGGATATGACCCGTGTGTGTAGGAAGCACAGTTCTTTTGTTCTCAGCAAGCTCTCTGTTTTGGCCCTACAGGAAACACAGTACTGTAAAAGAGTGCTCTTTTCTCAAAAGCAGAGTGTGTTTCTTGTAAGGTGAGCTAGCCTTTGGTTCCCAGTCCTAAATGGAGTTGAATCACATGCAGTTTCTGTTCCTACGAGCAAGAGTTGTTTTCTGGTAAGTAGAGTCACTATTGGGCTCCCATATTCATACACAGTGCAAATAGCACTGGCGTCTGTTCCCAGCAAGTACAGTGTATTGGACTGAAGAGAAGCTACTATTCTTGTCAGTTTCTTAAGCAGAGTTGAACTAGATATGGCCCGGGTGTAGGAAGCACAGTTCTTTTGTTCTGAGCAAGTTCTCTGTTTGGACCCCATAGGAAACACAGTAGAGTAGAAGAGTACTCTTTTCTCAAAAGCAGAGTGTGTTTCTTGTAAGGCGAGCTAGCGTTTGTTTCCCAGTCCTAAATGGATTTGAATCCCATGCAGTTTCTGGTCCTAAGAGCACGAGTAGTTTTCTGGTAAAAAGAGTCACTATTGTGTTCCCATTGCCATACACAGTGCAAATAGCACTCGCGTCTGTTCCCAGTAAGTACAGTGTATTGGACTGAAGAGGAGCTACTGTTCTCATCAGTTTCCTAAGCAGAGTTGAACTAGAGATGGCCCGTGTGTAGGAAGCACAGTTCTTTTGTTCTGAGCAAGCTCACTGTTCTCGCCCTATAGGAAACACTGTAAAGTAGAAGAGTGCTCTATTCTCAAAAGCAGAGTGTGTTTCTTGTAAGGGGAGCTTGCGTTTGTTTCCCAGTCCTAAATTGAGTTGAATCACATGCAGTTTCTGGTCCTACTAGCAAGAGTTTTTTCTAGTAAGAAGAGTAACTATTGTGCTCCCATTGTCATACACAGGGCAAATAGCACTGGTTTCTCTTCCCAGCATGTACAGTGTATTGGACTGAAAAGGATCTACTGTTCTTGTCAGGTTCTTAAGCAGAGTTGAACTAGATATGGCCCGTGTGTGTAGGAAGCACAGTTCTTTTTTACTCAGCAAGCTCACTGTTCTGACCCTATAGGAAACACAGTAGAGTAGAAGAGTGCTCTTTCCTCAAAAGCAGAGTGTGTTTCTTGTAACGCGAGCTAACGTTTGTTTCCCAGTCCTAAATGGAGTTGAATCACATGCAATTTCAGGTCCTACGAGCAAGAGTTGTTTTCTGGTAAGGAAAATCACTATTGTGCTCCCATTGCCATACACAGTGCAAATAGCACTGGCGTCTGTTCCCAGCAAGTACAGTGTATTGGACTGAAGAGGAGCTACTGTTCTTGTCAGTTTCCTAAGCAGAGTTGAACTAGATATGACCCGTGTGTGTAGGAAATAAAATTCTTTTGTTCTGAGCAAGCTCACTGTTTGGACCCCATAGGAAACACAGTAGAGAAGATGTGTGCCCTATTCTCAAAAGCAGAGCGTGTTCCTTGTAAGGCGAGCTAGCGTTTGTTTCCCATTCCTAAGTGGATTGAATCAAATGCAGTTTCTGGTCCTATGAGCAAGAGTTGTTTTCTGGTAAGAAGAGTCTCTATTGTGCTCCCATTGTGCACACAGTGCAAATAACACTCGCGTCTGTTCCCAGTAAGTACAGTGTATTGGACTGAAGAGCAGCTACTGTTCTCCTCAGTTTCCTAAGCAGAGTTGAACTAGATATGGACCGTGTGTGTAGGAAGCACAGTTCTTTTGTTCTGAGCAAGCTCACTGTTCGGACCCCACAGGAAACACAGTAGAGTAGAAGAGTGCTCTTTTCTCAAAAGCAGAGTGTGTTTCTTGTAAGGCGAGCTAGAGTTTGTTTCCCAGTCCTAAATGGAGTTCAATCCCATGCAGTTTCTGGTCCTACGAGCAAGAGTTGTTTTCTGGTAAGAAGAGTCACTATTGCACTCCCATTGCCATACACAGTGCAAATAGCACTCGGGTCTGTTCCCAGCAAGTACAGTGTATTGGACTGAAGAGGAGCTACTGTTCTTGTCAGTTTCCTAAGCAGAGTTGAACTAGATATGACCCGTGTGTGTAGGAAACACAGTTCGTTTGTTCTCAGCAAGCTCACTGTTCGGACCCTATAGAAAACACAGTAGAGTAGAAGAGTGCTCTTTTCTCAAAAGCAGAGTGTGTTTCTTGTAAGGCGAGCTAGCGTTTGTTTCCCAGTCCTAAATGGAGTTGAATCACATGCAGTTTCTGGTCCTACGAGCAAGAGTTGTTTTCTGGTAAGAAGAGTCACTATTGCGCTCCCACTGTCATACACAGGGCAAATAGCACTGGCGTCTGTTACCAGCATGTACAGTGTATTGGACTGAAGAGGATCTACTGTTCTTGTCAGTTTTCTAAGCAGAGTTGAACTAGATATGGCCCGTGTGTATAGGAAGCACAGTTCTTTTGTTCTGAGCATGCTCACTGTTCTGGCCCTGCAGGAAACACAGTAGAGTAGAAGAGTGCTCTTTTCTCAAAAGCAGAGTGTGTTTCTTGTAAGGCGAGCTAGCGTTTGTTTCCCAGTCCTAAATGGAGTTGAATCACGTGCAGTTTTTGTTCCTACCGGCAAGAGTTGTTTGCTAGTAAGGAAAGTCACTATTGTGCTACCTTTGCCATACACAGTGCAAATAGCACTCGCGTCTGTTTCCAGCAAGTACAGTGTATTTGGCTGAAGAGGAGCTACTGTTCTTGTCAGTTTCCTAAGCAGAGTTGAACTAGATATGACCCGTGTGTGTAGGAAGCACAGTTCTTTTGTTCTGAGCAAGCTCACTGTTCTGGCCCTATAGGAAACACAGTAGAGTAGAAGAGTGCTCTTTTATCAAAAGCAGTGTGTGTTTCTTGTAAGGTGAGCTAGCGTTTGTTTCCCAGTCCTAAATGGAGTTGAATCACATGCAGTTTCTGGTCCTACGAGCAAGAGTTGTTTTCTGGTAAGAAGAGTCACTATTGCGCTCCCATTTCCATACACAGTGCAAATACACTCGCATATGTACCCAGCAAGTACAGTGTATTGGACTGAAGAGGAGCTACTGTTCTTGTCAGTTTCCTAAGCAGAGTTGAACTAGATATGGCCCGTCTGTGTAGGATGCACAGTTCTTTCGTTCTCAGCAAGCTCACTGTTCGGACCCCATAGAAAACACAGTAGAGTAAAAGAGTGCTCTTTTCTCAAAAGCAGAGTGTGTTTCTTGTAGTGCGAGCTAGTATTTGTTTCCCAGTGCTAAATGGAATTGAATCACATGTAGTTTCTGGTCCTACAAGCAAGAGTTTTATCTGGTAATAAGAGTAACTATTGTGCTCCCATTGTCATACACAGGGCAAATAGCACTGGCGTCTGTTCCCAGCATGTACAGTGTATTGGACTGAAGAGGATCTACTGTTCTTGTCAGGATCCTAAGCAGAGTTGAACTAGATATGACCCGTGTGTGTAGGAAGCACAGTTCTTTTGTTCTGAGCAGGCTCACTGTTTGGACCCCATAGGAAACACAGTAGAGTAGATGTGTGCCCTATTCTCAAAAGCAGAGCATGTTTCTTGTAAGGCGAGCTAGCGTTTGTTTCCCAGTCGTAAATGGAGTTGAATCACATGTAGTTTCTGGTCCTACGAGCAAGAGTTTTTTCTGGTAAGAAGAGTCACTATTGCGCTCCCATTGTCATACACAGGGCAAATAGCACTGGCGTCTGTTTCCAGCATGTACAGTGTATTGGACTGAAGAGGATCTACTGTTCTTGTCAGGATCCTAAGCAGAGTTGAACTAGATATGACCCGTGTTGTAGGAAGCACAGTTCTTTTGTTCTGAGCAGGCTCACTGTTTGGACCCCATAGGAAACACAGTAGAGTAGATGTGTGCCCTATTCTCAAAAGCAGAGCATGTTTCTAGTAAGGCGAGCTAGCATTTGTTTCCCAGTCCTAAATGGAGTTGAATCACATGTAGTTTCTGGTCCTACGAGAAAGAGTTTTTTCTGGTAATAAGAGTCACTATTGCGCTCCCATTGTCATACACAGGGCAAATAGCACTGGCGTCTGTTCCCAGAATGTACAGTGTATTGGACTGAAGAGGATCTACTGTTCTTGTCAGGATCCTAAGCAGAGTTGAACTAGATATGGCCCATGTGTGTAGGAAGCACAGTTCTTTTGTAGTCAGCAAGCTCACTGATCTGGCCATATAGGAAACACAGTAGAGTAGAAAAATGCTCATTCCACAAAAGCAGAGTGTGTTTCTTGTAAGTCGAGCTAGCGTTTCTTTCCCAGTCCTAAATGTAGTTGAATCACATGCAGTTTCTGGTCCTACGAGCAAGAATTGTTTTGTCGTAAGAAGAGTCACTATTGTGCTCCCATTGTCATACACAATGCAAATAGCACTGGCGTCTGTTCCCAGCAAGTACAGTGTATTGGACTGAAGAGGATCTACTGTTCTTGTCAGTTTCCTAAGCAAAATTGAACTAGATATGGCCATGTGTAGGAAGCACAGTTCTTTGTTCTGAGCAAGCTCACTGTTCTGGCGCTATTGGAAACAAAGTAGAGTAGAAGAGTGCTGTTTTCTCAAAAGCCGAGTGTGTTTCTTGTAAGGCGAGCTAGCGTTTGTTTCCAAGTTCTAAATGGAGTTGAATCACATGCAGTTTTTGGTCCTACACGCACGAGTTGTTTTCTGGTAAGGAAAGTCACTATTGCGCTCCCATTGCCATACACAGTGCAAATAGCCCTCGCATCAGATCCCAGCAAGTACAGTGTATTGGGTGAAGAGGAGCTAATGTTCTTGTCATTTTCCTAAGCAGAGTTGAATTAGATATGGTGCGAGTGTGTAGGAAGCACAGTTCTTTTGTTCTCAGCAAGCTCACAGTTTGGAACCCATAGAAATCACAGTAGAATTGAAGAGTGTACTTTACTCAAGAAGAAGAGTGTGTTTCTTGTAAGGCGAGCTAGCGTTTGTTTCCCAGTCCTAAATGGAGTTGAATGACAATAACTTTCTGGTCCTACGAACAAGAGTTGTTTTCTGGTAAGAAGAGTAACTATTGTGCTCCCATTGCTGTACATAGTGCAAATAGCACTCGCGTATGTGCCCAGCAAGTGCAGTGTATTGGACTGAAGAGGAGCTACTGTTCTCGTCAGTTTCCTAAGCAGAGTTGAACTAGATATGGTCCATGTGTGTAGGCAGCACAGTTCATTTCTTCTGAGCAAGCTCACTGTTCTGGCTCTATAGGAAACACAGTAGAGTAGAAGAGTGCTCTTTTCTCAAAAGCAGAGTCTGTTTCTTGTAAGGCGAGCTAGCATTTGTTTCCCAGTCCTAAATGGAGTTGAATCACATGCCGTTTCTGGTCCTACAAGCAAGAGTTGTTTTCTGGTAAGAAGAGTCACTATTGCGCTCCCATTGTCATACACAGCGCAAATAGCACTGGCTTCTGTTTCCAGCATGTACAGTGTATTGGACTGAAGAGGATCTACTGTTCTTGTCAGGATCCTAAGCAGAGTTGAACTAGATATGGCCCATGTGTGTAGGGAGCACAGTTCTTTTGTACTCAGCAAGCTCACTGTTCTGGCCCTTTAGGAAACACAGTAGACTAGAAGAGTGCTCTTTCCTCAAAAGCAGAGTGTGTTTCTTGTAAGGCAAGCTAGCGTTTGTTTCCCAGTCCTAAGTGGGTTGAATCAAATGCAGTTTCTGGTTCTACGAGCAAGAGTTTTTTCTGGTAAGGAAATTCACTATTGTGCTCCCATTGCCATACACAGTGCAAATAGCACTCGCGTCTGTTCCCAGTAAGTACAGTGTATTGGGCTGAAGAGGAGCTACTGTTCTTGTCAGTTTCCTAAGCAGAGTTGAACTAGATATGACCCGTGTGTGTAGGAAGCACAGTTCTTTTGTTCTGAGCAAGCTCACTGTTCTGGCCCTATACGAAACACAGTAGAGTAGAAGAATGCTCTTTTCTCAAAAGCAGAGTGTGTTTCTTGTAAGTCGAGCTAGCGTTTGTTTCCCATTCCTTAATGGAGTTAAATCACATGCAGTTTCTGGACCTACGAGCAAGAGTTGCTTTCTGGTAAGGAAAGTCACTATTGCGCTCCCATTGCCATACACAGTGCAAATAGCACTTGCATCTGTTGCCAGCAAGTACAATGTATTGGACTGAAGAGGAGCTACTTCTCTTGTCAGTTTCCTAAGCAGAGTTGAACTAGATATGGCCCGTGTGTGTAGGAAGCACAGTTCTTCTGTTCTGAGAAAGTTCTATGTTTGGACCCCATAGGAAACACAGTAGAGTAGAAGAGTGCTCTTTTCTCAAAAGCAGAGTGTGTTTCTTGTAAGGCGAGCTAGCGTTTTTTTCCCAGTCCTAAATGGAGTTCAATCCCATGCAGTTTCTGGTCCTACGAGCAAGAGTTGTTTTCTGGTAAGAAGAGTCACTATTGCGCTCCCATTGCCATACACAGTGCAAATAGCACTCGGGTCTGTTCCCACCAAGTACAGTGTATCGGACTGAAGAGGAGCTACTGTTCTTGTCAGTTTCCTAAGCAGAGTTGAACTAGATATGACCCGTGTGTAGGAAACACAGTTTGTTTGTTCTCAGCAAGCTCACTGTTCGGACCCTATAGGAAACACAGTAGAGTAGAAGAGTGCTCTTTTCTCAAAAGCAGAGTGTGTTTCTTGTAAGGCGAGCTAGCGTTTGTTTCCCAGTCCTAAATGGAGTTGAATCACATGCAGTTTCTGGTCCTACGAGCAAGAGTTGTTTTCTGGTAAGAAGAGTCACTATTGCGCTCCCATTGTCATACACAGGGCAAATAGCACTGGCGTCTGTTCCCAGCATGTACAGTGTATTGGACTGAAGAAGATCTACTGTTCTTGTCAGGTTCCTAAGAAGAGATGAACTAGATATGGCCCATGTGTGTAGTAAGCACCATTCTTTTGTACTCAGCAAGCTCACTGTTCTGGCCCTATAGGAAACACAGCAGAGTTGAAGAGTGCTCTTTCCTCAAAAGCAGAGTGTGTTTCTTGTAAGGCAAGCTAGCGTTTGTTTCCTAGTCGTAAATGGAGTTGAATCACATGCAGTTTCAGTTCCTACGAGCAAGAGTTGTTTTCTGGTAAGGAAAGTCACTATTGCGCTCCCATTGCCATACACAGTGCAAATAGCACTCGCGTCTGTTCCCAGCATGTACAGTATATTGGACTGAAGAGGAGCTACTGTTCTTTGCAGTTTCCTAAGCTTAGTTGAACTAGATATGTCCCGTGTGTGTAGGAAGCACAATTCTTTTGTTTTGAACAAGCTCACCGTTTCGACCCCATAGGAAACACTGTAGAGAAGAGGTTTGCTCTATTCTCAAAAGCAGAGCGTGTTTCTTGTAAGGCGAGCTAGCGTTTGTTTCCCAGTCCTAAGTGGATTGAATCAAATGCAGTTTCTGGTCCTAAGAGCAAGAGTTGTTTTCTGGTAAGAAGAGTCACTATTGCGCTCCCATTGCCATACACAGTACAAATAGCACTCGCGTCTGTTCCCCGCAAGTACAGTGTATTGGACTGAGCAGGAGCTACTGTTCTTGTCAGTTTCCTAAGCAGAGTTGAACTAGATATGGCCCGTGTGTGTTGGAAGCACAGTTCTTTTGTTTTGAGCAAGCTCACTGTTGGAACCCCATAGGAAAAACATTAGAGTAGAAGAGTGCTCTTTTCTCAAAATCAGAGTGTGTTTCTTGTAAGTCGAGCTAGCGTTTGTTTCCCAGTCCTAAATGGAGTTGAAATACATATGCAGTTTCTGGTCCTATGAGCTAGAGTTTTTTTCTGGTAAGAAGAGTCACTATTGCGCTCCCTTTGCCATACACAGTGCAAATAGCACTCGCGTCTGTTCCATCAAGTACAGTGTATTGGACTGAAGAGGAGCTACTGTTTTTGTCAGTTTTCTAAGCAGCGTTGAACTAGATATGGCCCGTGTGTGTAGGAAGCACAGTTCTTTTGTTCTGAGCAAGCTCACTCTTCTCGCCCTATAAGACACACTGTAGAGTAGAAGAGTGCTCTATTCTCAAAAGCAGAGTGTGTTTCTTGTAAGACGAGCTAGCGTTTGTTTCCCAGTCCTAAATTGAGTTGAATCACATGCAGGTTCTGGTCCTACGAGCAAGAGTTTTTTCTGGTAAGAAGAGTCACTATTGCGCTCCCTTTGTCATACACAGGGCAAATAGCACTGGTTTCTCTTCCCAGCATGTACAGTGTATTGGACTGAAGAGGATCTACTGTTCTTGTCAGGTTCCTAAGAGAGTTGAACTACATACGGCCAGTGTGTGTAGGAAGCATGGTTCTTTTGTTCTGAGCAAGCTCACTGTTTGGACCTTACAGGAAACACAGTAGAGTAGATGTGTGCCCTATTCTCAAAAGCAGACTGTGTTTCTTGTAAGGCGAGCTAGCGTTTGTTTCCCAATCCTAAATGGAGTTGAATCACATGCAGTTTCTGGTCCTACGAGCAAGAGTTGTTTTCTGGTAAGAAGAGTCACTATTGCGCTCCCATTGCCATTCACAGAACAAATAGCACTCGTGTCTGTTTCCAGCAAGTACAGTGTATTGGTCTGAACAGGTGTTACTGTTCTTGTCAGTTTCCTAAGCAGAGTTGAACTAGATATGGCCCGTGTGTGTAGGAAGCACAGTTCTTTTTTACTCAGCAAGCTCACTGTTCTGACCCTATAGGAAACACAGTAGAGTAGAAGAGTGCTCTTTCCTCAAAAGCAGAGTGTGTTTCTTGTAAGGCGAGCTAGCATTTGTTTCCCAGTCTTAATGGAGTTGAATCACATGCAGTTTCAGGTTCTACGAGCAAGAGTTGTTTTCTGGTAAGGAAAGTCACTATTGCGCTCCCATTGCCATACACAGTGCACATAGCACTCGCATCTGTTCCCAGCAAGTACAGTGTATTTGACTGAAGAGGAGCTACTCTTCTTGTCAGTATCCTAAGCAGAGATAAACTAGATATAGCACGTGTTTGTACTAAGCACAGTTCTTTTGTTCTGAGCAAGCTCACTGTTGGAACCCCATAGGAAACACAGTAGAGTAGAAGAGTGCTCTTTTCTCAAAAGCAGAGTGTGTTTCTTGTAAGGTGAGCTAGCGTTTGTTTCCCAGTCCTAAATGGAGTTGAAATACACATGCAGTTTCTGGTCCTATGAGCTAGAGTTGTTTTCTGTTTAGAAGAGTCACTATTGTGCTCCATTTGCCGTACACAGTGCAAATAGCACTCGCGTCTGTTCCCAGCAAGTACAGTGTATTGGACTGAAGAGGAGCTACTGTTCTTGTCAGTTTCCTAAGCAGAGTTGAAGTAGATATGGACCGTGTGTGTAGGAAGCACAAATCTTTTGTTCTGAGCAAGCTCACTGTTTGGACCCCATAGGAAACACAGTAGAGAAGATGTATGCCCTATTCTCAAAAGCAGAGCGTGTTTCTTGTAAGGCAAGCTACTGCTTGTTTCCCAGTCCTAAATAGAGTTGAATCACATGCAGTTTCTGGTCCTAAAAGCAAGAGTTGTTTTCTGGTAAGAAGAGTCACTATTGTGCTCCCTTGCCGTACACAGTACAAATAGCACTCGCGTCTGTTCCCAGTAAGTACAGTGTATTGGACTGAAGAGGAGCTACTGTTCTCGTCAGTTTCCTAAGCAGAGTTGAACTAGATATGGACCGTGTGTGTAGGAAGCACATTTCTTTTGTTCTGAGCAAGCTCACTGTTCTGGCCCTATAGGAAACACAGTAAAGTAGAAGAGTGCTCTTTTCTCAAAAGCAGAGTGTGTTTCTTTTAATGCGAGCTAGCTGTGTTTCCCAGTCCTGAATGGAGTTGAATCACATGCAGTTTCTGGTCCTACGAGCAAGAGTTGTTTTCTGGTAAGAAGAGTCACTATTGCGCTCCCTTTGCCATACATAGTGCAAATAGCCCTCGAGTCTGTTCCCAGCAAGTACAGTGTATTGGACTGAAGAGGATCTACTCTTCTTGTCAGTTTCCTAACCAGAGTTGAACTAGATATGGCCCGTGTGTGTAGAAAGCACAGTTCTTTTGTTCTCAGCAAGCTCACTGTTCGGAACCCATAGAAAACACAGTAGAGTAGAAGAGTGCTCTTTTCTCAAAAGCAGAGTGTGTTTCTTTTAACGCAAGCTAGTGTTTGTTTCCCAGTCCTAAATACAGTTGAATCACATGCAGTTTCTGGTCTTACGAGCAAGAGTTTTTTCTTGTTTGAAGAGTCACCATTGCGCTCCCATTGTCATATACAGGGCAAATAGCACTGGCGTTTGTTCCCAGCATGTACAGAGTATTGGATTGAAGAGGATCTACTGTTCTTCTCAGTTTCCTAAGCAGAATTGAACTAGATTTGACCGTGTGTGTAGGAAGCACAGTATTTTGTTCTGAGCAAGGTCACTGTTTTGGCCCTATAGGAAACACAGTAGAGCAGAAGCGTGCTCTTTTCTCAAAAGCAGAGTGTGTTTCTTGTAAGGCGAGCTAGCGTTTGTTTCCCAGTCCTAAGTGGAGTTGAATTCCATGGAGTTTCTGGTCCTAAGAGCAAGAGTTGTTTTGTGGTGAGAAGAGACACTATTGCATTCCCATTGTCATACACAGTGCAATTAGCACTGGCGTCTTTTCCCAGCAAGTTCAGTGTATTGGACTGAAGAGGATCTACTGTTCTTGTCAGTTTCCTAAGCAGAATTGAACTAGATATGGCACGTGTGTGTAGGAAGCACAGTTCTTTTGTTCTGAGCAAGCTCACTGTTCTGGCACTCTAGAAAACACAGTAGAGTAAAATAGTGCTCTTTCCTCAAAAGCAGATTGTGTTTGTTGTAAGGCGAGCTAGCGTTTGTTTCCCAGTCCTAAATGGAGTTGAATTCCATGCAGTTTCTGGTCCTACGAGCAAGAGTTGTTTTCTGGTAAGAAGAGTCACTATTGTGTTCCCATTGTTGTACTCAGTGCAAATAGCACTCGCGTCTGTTCCCAGCAAATACAGTGTATTGGACTGAAGAGGAGCTCCTGTTCATGTCAGTTTCCTAAGCAGAGTTGAACTAGATATGGCCCGTGTGTGTAGGAAGCACAGTTCTTTTGTTCTGAGCAAGCTCACTGTTCTGGCACTATAGGAAACACAGTAGAGTAGAAGAGTGCTCTTTTCTCAAAAGAAGAGTGTGTTTCTCGTAAGGTGAGCTAGCGTTTGTTTTCCAGTCCTAAATGGAGTTGAATCCCATGCAGTTTCTGGTCCTACGATCAAGAGTTGTTTTCTGGTAAGAAGAGTCACTATTGTGATCCCATTGTCATACACAGGGCAAATAGCACTGGCGTCTGTTCCCAGCATGTACAGTGTATTGGACTGAAGAGGATTTACTGTTCTTGTCAGGTTCCTAAGCAGAGTTGAACTGGATATGACCCGTGTGTGTAGGAAGCACAGTTCTTTTGTTCTCAGCAAGCTCTCTGTTTTGGCCCTACAGGAAACACAGTACTGTAAAAGAGTGCTCTTTTCTCAAAAGCAGAGTGTGTTTCTTGTAAGGTGAGCTAGCCTTTGGTTCCCAGTCCTAAATGGAGTTGAATCACATGCAGTTTCTGTTCCTACGAGCAAGAGTTGTTTTCTGGTAAGTAGAGTCACTATTGGGCTCCCATATTCATACACAGTGCAAATAGCACTGGCGTCTGTTCCCAGCAAGTACAGTGTATTGGACTGAAGAGAAGCTACTATTCTTGTCAGTTTCTTAAGCAGAGTTGAACTAGATATGGCCCGGGTGTAGGAAGCACAGTTCTTTTGTTCTGAGCAAGTTCTCTGTTTGGACCCCATAGGAAACACAGTAGAGTAGAAGAGTACTCTTTTCTCAAAAGCAGAGTGTGTTTCTTGTAAGGCGAGCTAGCGTTTGTTTCCCAGTCCTAAATGGATTTGAATCCCATGCAGTTTCTGGTCCTAAGAGCACGAGTAGTTTTCTGGTAAAAAGAGTCACTATTGTGTTCCCATTGCCATACACAGTGCAAATAGCACTCGCGTCTGTTCCCAGTAAGTACAGTGTATTGGACTGAAGAGGAGCTACTGTTCTCATCAGTTTCCTAAGCAGAGTTGAACTAGAGATGGCCCGTGTGTAGGAAGCACAGTTCTTTTGTTCTGAGCAAGCTCACTGTTCTCGCCCTATAGGAAACACTGTAAAGTAGAAGAGTGCTCTATTCTCAAAAGCAGAGTGTGTTTCTTGTAAGGGGAGCTTGCGTTTGTTTCCCAGTCCTAAATTGAGTTGAATCACATGCAGTTTCTGGTCCTACTAGCAAGAGTTTTTTCTAGTAAGAAGAGTAACTATTGTGCTCCCATTGTCATACACAGGGCAAATAGCACTGGTTTCTCTTCCCAGCATGTACAGTGTATTGGACTGAAAAGGATCTACTGTTCTTGTCAGGTTCTTAAGCAGAGTTGAACTAGATATGGCCCGTGTGTGTAGGAAGCACAGTTCTTTTTTACTCAGCAAGCTCACTGTTCTGACCCTATAGGAAACACAGTAGAGTAGAAGAGTGCTCTTTCCTCAAAAGCAGAGTGTGTTTCTTGTAAAACGAGCTAGCGTTTGTTTCCCAGTCCTAAATGGAGTTGAATCACATGCAGTTTCAGGTCCTACGAGCAAGAGTTGTTTTCTGGTAAGGAAAGTCACTATTGTGCTCCCATTCCCATAAACAGTGCAAATAGCACTTGCGTCTGTTCCCAGCAAGTACAGTGCATTGGACTGAAGAGGAGCTACTGTTCTTGTCAGTCTCCTAAGCAGAGTTGAGCTAGATATGACCCGTGTGTGTAGGAAGCACAGTTCTTTTGTTCTGAGCAAGCTCACTGTTTGGACCCCATAGGAAACACAGTAGAGTAGATGTGTGCCCTATTCTCAAAAGCAGAGTGTGTTTCTTGTAAGGCGAGCTAGCGTTTGTTTCAAAATCCTAAATGGAGTTGAATCCCATGCAGTTTCTGGTCCTACAAGCAAGAGTTTTTTTCTGGTAAGAAGAGTCACTATTGCGCTCCCATTGCCATACACAGTACAAATAGCACTCGCGTCTGTTTCCAGCAAGTACATTGTATTGGTCTGAATAGGAGCTACTGTTCTTGTCAGATTCCTAAGCAGAGTTGAACTAGATATGGCCGGTGTGTGTAGGAAGCACAGTTCTTTTGTACTCAGCAAGCTCACTGTTCTGGCCTTATAGGAAACACAGTAGAGTAGAAGAGTGCTCTTTCCTCAAAAGCAGAGTGTGTTTCTTGTAACGCGAGCTAACGTTTGTTTCCCAGTCCTAAATGGAGTTGAATCACATGCAATTTCAGGTCCTACGAGCAAGAGTTGTTTTCTGGTAAGGAAAATCACTATTGTGCTCCCATTGCCATACACAGTGCAAATAGCACTGGCGTCTGTTCCCAGCAAGTACAGTGTATTGGACTGAAGAGGAGCTACTGTTCTTGTCAGTTTCCTAAGCAGAGTTGAACTAGATATGACCCGTGTGTGTAGGAAATAAAATTCTTTTGTTCTGAGCAAGCTCACTGTTTGGACCCCATAGGAAACACAGTAGAGAAGATGTGTGCCCTATTCTCAAAAGCAGAGCGTGTTCCTTGTAAGGCGAGCTAGCGTTTGTTTCCCATTCCTAAGTGGATTGAATCAAATGCAGTTTCTGGTCCTATGAGCAAGAGTTGTTTTCTGGTAAGAAGAGTCTCTATTGTGCTCCCATTGTGCACACAGTGCAAATAACACTCGCGTCTGTTCCCAGTAAGTACAGTGTATTGGACTGAAGAGCAGCTACTGTTCTCCTCAGTTTCCTAAGCAGAGTTGAACTAGATATGGACCGTGTGTGTAGGAAGCACAGTTCTTTTGTTCTGAGCAAGCTCACTGTTCGGACCCCACAGGAAACACAGTAGAGTAGAAGAGTGCTCTTTTCTCAAAAGCAGAGTGTGTTTCTTGTAAGGCGAGCTAGAGTTTGTTTCCCAGTCCTAAATGGAGTTCAATCCCATGCAGTTTCTGGTCCTACGAGCAAGAGTTGTTTTCTGGTAAGAAGAGTCACTATTGCACTCCCATTGCCATACACAGTGCAAATAGCACTCGGGTCTGTTCCCAGCAAGTACAGTGTATTGGACTGAAGAGGAGCTACTGTTCTTGTCAGTTTCCTAAGCAGAGTTGAACTAGATATGACCCGTGTGTGTAGGAAACACAGTTCGTTTGTTCTCAGCAAGCTCACTGTTCGGACCCTATAGAAAACACAGTAGAGTAGAAGAGTGCTCTTTTCTCAAAAGCAGAGTGTGTTTCTTGTAAGGCGAGCTAGCGTTTGTTTCCCAGTCCTAAATGGAGTTGAATCACATGCAGTTTCTGGTCCTACGAGCAAGAGTTGTTTTCTGGTAAGAAGAGTCACTATTGCGCTCCCACTGTCATACACAGGGCAAATAGCACTGGCGTCTGTTACCAGCATGTACAGTGTATTGGACTGAAGAGGATCTACTGTTCTTGTCAGTTTTCTAAGCAGAGTTGAACTAGATATGGCCCGTGTGTATAGGAAGCACAGTTCTTTTGTTCTGAGCATGCTCACTGTTCTGGCCCTGCAGGAAACACAGTAGAGTAGAAGAGTGCTCTTTTCTCAAAAGCAGAGTGTGTTTCTTGTAAGGCGAGCTAGCGTTTGTTTCCCAGTCCTAAATGGAGTTGAATCACGTGCAGTTTTTGTTCCTACCGGCAAGAGTTGTTTGCTAGTAAGGAAAGTCACTATTGTGCTACCTTTGCCATACACAGTGCAAATAGCACTCGCGTCTGTTTCCAGCAAGTACAGTGTATTTGGCTGAAGAGGAGCTACTGTTCTTGTCAGTTTCCTAAGCAGAGTTGAACTAGATATGACCCGTGTGTGTAGGAAGCACAGTTCTTTTGTTCTGAGCAAGCTCACTGTTCTGGCCCTATAGGAAACACAGTAGAGTAGAAGAGTGCTCTTTTATCAAAAGCAGTGTGTGTTTCTTGTAAGGTGAGCTAGCGTTTGTTTCCCAGTCCTAAATGGAGTTGAATCACATGCAGTTTCTGGTCCTACGAGCAAGAGTTGTTTTCTGGTAAGAAGAGTCACTATTGCGCTCCCATTTCCATACACAGTGCAAATACACTCGCATATGTACCCAGCAAGTACAGTGTATTGGACTGAAGAGGAGCTACTGTTCTTGTCAGTTTCCTAAGCAGAGTTGAACTAGATATGGCCCGTCTGTGTAGGATGCACAGTTCTTTCGTTCTCAGCAAGCTCACTGTTCGGACCCCATAGAAAACACAGTAGAGTAAAAGAGTGCTCTTTTCTCAAAAGCAGAGTGTGTTTCTTGTAGTGCGAGCTAGTATTTGTTTCCCAGTGCTAAATGGAATTGAATCACATGTAGTTTCTGGTCCTACAAGCAAGAGTTTTATCTGGTAATAAGAGTAACTATTGTGCTCCCATTGTCATACACAGGGCAAATAGCACTGGCGTCTGTTCCCAGCATGTACAGTGTATTGGACTGAAGAGGATCTACTGTTCTTGTCAGGATCCTAAGCAGAGTTGAACTAGATATGACCCGTGTGTGTAGGAAGCACAGTTCTTTTGTTCTGAGCAGGCTCACTGTTTGGACCCCATAGGAAACACAGTAGAGTAGATGTGTGCCCTATTCTCAAAAGCAGAGCATGTTTCTTGTAAGGCGAGCTAGCGTTTGTTTCCCAGTCGTAAATGGAGTTGAATCACATGTAGTTTCTGGTCCTACGAGCAAGAGTTTTTTCTGGTAAGAAGAGTCACTATTGCGCTCCCATTGTCATACACAGGGCAAATAGCACTGGCGTCTGTTTCCAGCATGTACAGTGTATTGGACTGAAGAGGATCTACTGTTCTTGTCAGGATCCTAAGCAGAGTTGAACTAGATATGACCCGTGTTGTAGGAAGCACAGTTCTTTTGTTCTGAGCAGGCTCACTGTTTGGACCCCATAGGAAACACAGTAGAGTAGATGTGTGCCCTATTCTCAAAAGCAGAGCATGTTTCTAGTAAGGCGAGCTAGCATTTGTTTCCCAGTCCTAAATGGAGTTGAATCACATGTAGTTTCTGGTCCTACGAGAAAGAGTTTTTTCTGGTAATAAGAGTCACTATTGCGCTCCCATTGTCATACACAGGGCAAATAGCACTGGCGTCTGTTCCCAGAATGTACAGTGTATTGGACTGAAGAGGATCTACTGTTCTTGTCAGGATCCTAAGCAGAGTTGAACTAGATATGGCCCATGTGTGTAGGAAGCACAGTTCTTTTGTAGTCAGCAAGCTCACTGATCTGGCCATATAGGAAACACAGTAGAGTAGAAAAATGCTCATTCCACAAAAGCAGAGTGTGTTTCTTGTAAGTCGAGCTAGCGTTTCTTTCCCAGTCCTAAATGTAGTTGAATCACATGCAGTTTCTGGTCCTACGAGCAAGAATTGTTTTGTCGTAAGAAGAGTCACTATTGTGCTCCCATTGTCATACACAATGCAAATAGCACTGGCGTCTGTTCCCAGCAAGTACAGTGTATTGGACTGAAGAGGATCTACTGTTCTTGTCAGTTTCCTAAGCAAAATTGAACTAGATATGGCCATGTGTAGGAAGCACAGTTCTTTGTTCTGAGCAAGCTCACTGTTCTGGCGCTATTGGAAACAAAGTAGAGTAGAAGAGTGCTGTTTTCTCAAAAGCCGAGTGTGTTTCTTGTAAGGCGAGCTAGCGTTTGTTTCCAAGTTCTAAATGGAGTTGAATCACATGCAGTTTTTGGTCCTACACGCACGAGTTGTTTTCTGGTAAGGAAAGTCACTATTACGCTCCCATTGCCATACACAGTGCAAATAGCCCTCGCATCAGATCCCAGCAAGTACAGTGTATTGGGTGAAGAGGAGCTAATGTTCTTGTCATTTTCCTAAGCAGAGTTGAATTAGATATGGTGCGAGTGTGTAGGAAGCACAGTTCTTTTGTTCTCAGCAAGCTCACAGTTTGGAACCCATAGAAATCACAGTAGAATTGAAGAGTGTACTTTACTCAAGAAGAAGAGTGTGTTTCTTGTAAGGCGAGCTAGCGTTTGTTTCCCAGTCCTAAATGGAGTTGAATGACAATAACTTTCTGGTCCTACGAACAAGAGTTGTTTTCTGGTAAGAAGAGTAACTATTGTGCTCCCATTGCTGTACATAGTGCAAATAGCACTCGCGTATGTGCCCAGCAAGTGCAGTGTATTGGACTGAAGAGGAGCTACTGTTCTCGTCAGTTTCCTAAGCAGAGTTGAACTAGATATGGTCCATGTGTGTAGGCAGCACAGTTCATTTCTTCTGAGCAAGCTCACTGTTCTGGCTCTATAGGAAACACAGTAGAGTAGAAGAGTGCTCTTTTCTCAAAAGCAGAGTCTGTTTCTTGTAAGGCGAGCTAGCATTTGTTTCCCAGTCCTAAATGGAGTTGAATCACATGCCGTTTCTGGTCCTACAAGCAAGAGTTGTTTTCTGGTAAGAAGAGTCACTATTGCGCTCCCATTGTCATACACAGCGCAAATAGCACTGGCTTCTGTTTCCAGCATGTACAGTGTATTGGACTGAAGAGGATCTACTGTTCTTGTCAGGATCCTAAGCAGAGTTGAACTAGATATGGCCCATGTGTGTAGGGAGCACAGTTCTTTTGTACTCAGCAAGCTCACTGTTCTGGCCCTTTAGGAAACACAGTAGACTAGAAGAGTGCTCTTTCCTCAAAAGCAGAGTGTGTTTCTTGTAAGGCAAGCTAGCGTTTGTTTCCCAGTCCTAAGTGGGTTGAATCAAATGCAGTTTCTGGTTCTACGAGCAAGAGTTTTTTCTGGTAAGGAAATTCACTATTGTGCTCCCATTGCCATACACAGTGCAAATAGCACTCGCGTCTGTTCCCAGTAAGTACAGTGTATTGGGCTGAAGAGGAGCTACTGTTCTTGTCAGTTTCCTAAGCAGAGTTGAACTAGATATGACCCGTGTGTGTAGGAAGCACAGTTCTTTTGTTCTGAGCAAGCTCACTGTTCTGGCCCTATACGAAACACAGTAGAGTAGAAGAATGCTCTTTTCTCAAAAGCAGAGTGTGTTTCTTGTAAGTCGAGCTAGCGTTTGTTTCCCATTCCTTAATGGAGTTAAATCACATGCAGTTTCTGGACCTACGAGCAAGAGTTGCTTTCTGGTAAGGAAAGTCACTATTGCGCTCCCATTGCCATACACAGTGCAAATAGCACTCGCATCTGTTGCCAGCAAGTACAATGTATTGGACTGAAGAGGAGCTACTTCTCTTGTCAGTTTCCTAAGCAGAGTTGAACTAGATATGGCCCGTGTGTGTAGGAAGCACAGTTCTTCTGTTCTGAGAAAGTTCTATGTTTGGACCCCATAGGAAACACAGTAGAGTAGAAGAGTGCTCTTTTCTCAAAAGCAGAGTGTGTTTCTTGTAAGGCGAGCTAGCGTTTTTTTCCCAGTCCTAAATGGAGTTCAATCCCATGCAGTTTCTGGTCCTACGAGCAAGAGTTGTTTTCTGGTAAGAAGAGTCACTATTGCGCTCCCATTGCCATACACAGTGCAAATAGCACTCGGGTCTGTTCCCACCAAGTACAGTGTATCGGACTGAAGAGGAGCTACTGTTCTTGTCAGTTTCCTAAGCAGAGTTGAACTAGATATGACCCGTGTGTAGGAAACACAGTTTGTTTGTTCTCAGCAAGCTCACTGTTCGGACCCTATAGGAAACACAGTAGAGTAGAAGAGTGCTCTTTTCTCAAAAGCAGAGTGTGTTTCTTGTAAGGCGAGCTAGCGTTTGTTTCCCAGTCCTAAATGGAGTTGAATCACATGCAGTTTCTGGTCCTACGAGCAAGAGTTGTTTTCTGGTAAGAAGAGTCACTATTGCGCTCCCATTGTCATACACAGGGCAAATAGCACTGGCGTCTGTTACCAGCATGTACAGTGTATTGGACTGAAGAGGATCTACTGTTCTTGTCAGTTTTCTAAGCAGAGTTGAACTAGACATGGCCCGTGTGTGTAGGAAGCACAGTTCTATTGTTCTGAGCATGCTCACTGTTCTGGCCCTGCAGGAAACACAGTAGAGTAGAAGAGTGCTCTTTTCTCAAAAGCAGAGTGTGTTTCTTGTAAGGCGAGCTAGCGTTTGTTTCCCAGTCCTAAATGGAGTTGAATCACGTGCAGTTTTTGTTCCTACCGGCAAGAGTTGTTTGCTAGTAAGGAAAGTCACAATTGTGCTCCCTTTGCCATACACAGTTCAAATAGCACTCGCGTCTGTTTCCAGCAAGTATAGTGTATTTGGCTGAAGAGGAGATACTGTTCTTGTCTGTTTCCTAAGCAGAGTTGAACTAGATATGACCCGTGTGTGTAGGAAGCACAGTTCTTTTGTTCTGAGCAAGCTCACTGTTCTGGCCCTATAGGAAACACAGTAGAGTAGAAGAGTGCTCTTTTATCAAAAGCAGTGTGTGTTTCTTGTAAGGCGAGCTAGCGTTTGTTTCCCAGTCCTAAATGGAGTTGAATCACATGCAGTTTCTGGTCCTACGAGCAAGAGTTGTTTTCTGGTAAGAAGAGTCACTATTGCGCTCCCATTTCCATACACAGTGCAAATACACTCGCGTCTGTTCCCAGCAAGTACAGTGTATTGGACTGAAGAGGAGCTACTGTTCTTGTCAGTTTCCTAAGCAGAGTTGAACTAGATATGGCCCGTGTGTGTAGGAAGCACAGTTCTTTTGTTCTGAGCAAGCTCACTGTTACGACCCCATAGGAAACACGGTAGAGTAGAAGAGTGCTCTTTTCTCAAAAGCAGAGTGTGTTTCTTGTAAGGCGAGCTAGCGTTTGTTTCCCAGTCCTAAATAGAGTTGAATCACATGCAGTTTCTGGTCCTACGAGCAAGATTTTTTTTCTGGTAAGAAGAGTCACTATTGCGCTCCCATTGCCATACACAGTGCATATAGCTCTGGCGTCTGTTCCCTGCATGTACAGTGTATTGGACTGAAGAGGAGCTACTGTTCTTGTTAGTTTCCTAAGCAGAGTTGAACTAGATATGGCCCCTGTGTGTAGGGAGCACAGTTCTTTTGTTCTGAGCAAGTTCACTTTTCTGGCCCTATAGGAAACAAAGTAGAGTAGAAGAGTGCTCTTTTCTCAAAAGCAGAGTGTGTTTCTTGTAAGGCGAGCTAGCGTTTCTTTCCCAGTCCTAAATGGAGTTGAGTCACATGCAGTTTCTGGTCCTACGAGCAAGAGTTGTTTTCTGGCAAGAAGAGTCACTATTGTGCTCCCATTGTCATAAACAGGGCAAATAGCACTGGTGTCTGTTCCCAGCATGTGCAGTGTTTTTGCCTGAAGAGGGTATACTGTTCTTGTCAGTTTCCTAAGCTGAATTGAACTAGATATGGCCGTGTGTGTAGGGAGCACACTTCTTTTGTTCTGTGCAAGCTTACTGTTCTGGCCCTATAGGAAACACAGTAGAGTAGAAGAGTGCTCTTTTCTCAAAAGCAGAGTTTGTTTCTTGTAAGGCGAGCTAGCATTTATTTCCCAGTTCTAAATGGAGTTGAATGACATGCATTTTTTGGTCCTATGAGCAAGAGTTGTTTTCTGGTAAGGAATGTCACTATTGTGCTCTCATTGCCATACACAGTGCAAATTGCACTCGCATCTGTTCCCAGCATGTACAGTGTATTGGACTGAAGAAGACCTACTTTTCTTCTCAGTTTCGTAAGCAGAATTGAACTAGATATGGCCCGTGTGTGTAGGAAGTACATTTCTTTTGTTCTGAGCAAGCTCACTGTTCTGGCCCTATAGGAAACACAGTAGAGTAGAAGAGTGCTCTTTTCTCAAAAGCAGAGTGTGTTTCTTGTAAGGCGAGCTAGCGTTTGTTTCCCAGTCCTAAATGGAGTTGAACCACATGCAGTTTCTGGTCCTAGGAGCAAGAGTTGTTTTCTGGTAAGAAGAGTCACTATTGCGCTCCCATTGCCATACACAGTGCAAATAGCACTGGCGTCTGTTCCCAGCAAGTACAGTATATTGGACTAAACAGGATCTACTATTCTTGTCAGTTTCCTAAGCAGAGTTGAACTGGTTATGGTCCCTGTGTGTAGGAAGCACAGTTCTTTTGTTCTGAGCAAGCTGACGGTTCTGGCCCTAAAGGAAACACAGTAGAGTAAAAGAGTGCTTTTTTCTCAAAAGCAGAGTGTGTTTCTTGTAAGGTAAGCTAACGTTTGTTTCCCAGTCCTAAATGGAGTTGAGTTATATGCAGTTTCTGGTCCTATGAGCAAGAGTTGTTTTCTGGTTAGAAGAGTCAATATTGTGCTCCCATTGTCATACACAGGGCAAATAGCACTGGCGTCGGTTCCCAGCATGTACTGTGTATTGGACTGAAGAGAATCTACTGTTCTTGTCAGGTTCCTAAGCAGAATTGAACTAGATATGGCCATGTGTGTAGGAAGCACAGTTCTTTTGTTCTGAGCAAGCTCACTGTTCGGACCCCATAGGAAACAAAATAGAGTAGAAGAGTGCTATTTTCTCAAAAGCACATGTGTGTTTCTCGTAAGGCGAGCTAGCATTTGTTTCCCAGTCCTAAATGGAGTTGAATCACATGCAGTTTCAGGTCCTATGAGCAAGAGTTGTTTTCTGGTAAGGAAAGTCACTATTGCGCTCCCATTACCATACAGAGTGCTAATAGTACTTGCGTCTGTTCCCATCAAGTACAGTGTATTGGACTGAAGAGGAGCTACTGTTCTAGTCAGTTTCCTAAGCAGAGTTGAACCAGATATGGCCCTTGTGTGTAGGAAGCACAGGTCTTTTGTTCTGAGTAAGCTCACTGTTCGGACCCCATAGGAAACACAATTGAGTAGAAGAGTGCACATTTCTCAAAAGCAGAGTGTGTTTCTTGTAAAGCGAGCTAGCGTTTGTTTCCCAGTCCTAAATGGAGTTGAATCACATGCAGTTTCTGATTTTATGAGCAAGAGTTGTTTTCTGGTAAGAAGAGTCACTATTGCGCTCCCATTGTCATACACAGGGCAAATAGCACTGGCGTCTGTTCCCAGGATGTACAGTGTATTGGACTGAAGAGAATCTACTCTTCTTGTCAGCTTCCTAAGCAGAATTGAACTAGATATGGCCCGTGTGTGTAGGAAGCACAGTACTTTTGTTCTGAGCAAGCTCACTGTTCTGGCCGTATAGGAAACACAATTGAGTAGAAGAGTGCACTTTTCTCAAAAACAGAGTGTGTTTCTTATAAGGCGAGCTAGAGTTTGTTTCCCAGTCCTAAATGGAGTTGAATCACATGCAGTTTTTGGTCCTACCAGCAAGAGTTGTTTTCTTGTAAGGAAAGACATTATTGCGCTCCCATTGCCATACATAGTGCAAATAGCACTCACGTCTGTTCCCAGCAAGCACAGTGTATTGGACTGAAGAGGAGCTACTGTTCTTGTCAGTTTCCTAAGCAGAGTTGAACTAGATATGGCCCATGTGTGTAGGAAGCACAGTTCTTTTGTTCTGAGCAAGCTCACTCTTCGGACACCATAGGAAACACTGTAGAGTGGAAGAGTGCTCTTTTCTCAAAAGCAGAGTCTGTTTCTTGCAATGCAAGCTATTGTTTGTTTCCCAGTCAGAAATGGAATTGAATCCCGTGCAGTTTCTGGTCCTACGTGCAAGAGTTTTTTTCTGGTAATAAGTGTCACTATTGCGCTCCCATTGCCATACACAGTGCATATAGCTCTGGCGTCAGTTCCCTGCATGTACAGAGTATTGGACTGAAGAGGAGGTACTGTTCTTGTTAGTTTCCTAAGCAGAGTTGAACTAGATATGGCCCCTGTGTGTAGGAAGCACAGTTATTTTGTTCTGAGCAAGTTCACTGTTCTGGCCCTATAGGAAACACAGTAGAGTAGAAGAGTGCTCTTTAATCAAAAGCAGAGTGTGTTTCTTGTAAGGCGAGATAGCATTTCCTTCACAGTCCTAAATGGAATTGAGTCACATGCAGTTTCTGGTCCTACGAGCAAGAGTTGTTTTCTGGTAAGAAGAGTCACTATTGTGCTCCCATTGTCATACACAGGGCAAATACAACTGGTGTCTGTTCCCAGCATGTGCAGTGTATTTGCCTGAAGAGGGTATACTGTTCTTGTCAGTTTGCTAAGCTGAATTGAACTAGATATGGCCGTGTGTGTAGGAAGCACACTTCTTTTGTTCTGTGCAAGCTTACTGTCCTGGCCCTATAGGAAACACAGTAGAGTAGAAGAGTGCTCTTTTCTCAAAAGCAGAGTGTGTTTCTTGTAAGGTGAGCTAGCTTTTGTTTCCCAGTCCTAAATGGAGTTGAATCACATGCAGTTTTTGTTTCTACCAGCAAAAGTTGTTTGCTAGTAAGGAAAGTCACTATTGTGCTCCCTTTGCCATACACAGTGCAAATAGCACTCGCGTCTGTTTCCAGCAAGTACAGTGTATTTGGCTGAAGAGAAGCTACTGTTCTTGTCTGTTTCCTAAGCAGAGTTGAACTAGATATGACCCGTGTGTGTAGGAAGCACAGTTCTTTTGTTCTGAGCAAGCTCACTGTTCTGGCCCTATAGGAAACACAGTAGAGTAGAAGAGTGCTCTTTTATCAAAAGCAGTGTGTGTTTCTTGTAAGGCGAGCTAGCGTTTGTTTCCCAGTCCTAAATGGAGTTGAATCACATGCAGTTTCTGGTCCTACGAGCAAGAGTTGTTTTCTGGTAAGAAGAGTCACTATTGCGCTCCCATTTCCATACACAGTGCAAATACACTCGCGTCTGTTCCCAGCAAGTACAGTGTATTGGACTGAAGAGGAGCTACTGTTCTTGTCAGTTTCCTAAGCAGAGTTGAACTAGATATGGCCCGTGTGTGTAGGAAGCACAGTTCTTTTGTTCTGAGGAAGCTCACTGTTACGACCCCATAGGAAACACGGTAGAGTAGAAGAGTGCTCTTTTCTCAAAAGCAGAGTGTGTTTCTTGTAAGGCGAGCTAGCGTTTGTTTCCCAGTCCTAAATGGAGTTGAGTCACATGCAGTTTCTGGTCTTACGAGCAAGATTTTTTTTCTGGTAATAAGAGTCACTATTGCGCTCCCATTGCCATACACAGTGCATATAGCTCTGGCGTCTGTTCCCTGCATGTACAGTGTGTTGGACTGAAGAGGAGCTACTGTTCTTGTTAGTTTCCTAAGCAGAGTTGAACTAGAATTGGCCCCTGTGTGTAGGGAGCACAGTTCTTTTGTTCTGAGGAAGTTCACTCTTCTGGCTCTATAGGAAACACAGTAGAGTAGAAGAGTGCTCTTTTCTCAAAAGAAGAGTGTGTTTCTTGTAAGACGAGCTAGCGTTTCTTTCCCAGTCCTAAATGGAGTTGAGTCACATGCAGTTTCAGGTCCTACGAGCAAGAGTTGTTTTCTGGTAAGGAAAGTCACTATTGTGCTCCTTTGCCATACACAGTGTTAATAGCACTGGCGTCCGTTCCCAGCATGTACTGTGTATTGGACTGAAGAGAATCTACTGTTCTTGTCAGGTTTCTAAGCAGAATTGAACTAGATATGGCCGTGTGTGTAGGAAGCACAGTTCTTTTGTTCTGAGCAAGCTCACTGTTCGGACCCCATGGGAAACAAAATAGAGTAGAAGAGTGCTATTTTCTCAAAAGCACATGTGTGTTTCTCGTAAGGCAAGCTAGCATATATTTCCCAGTCCTAAATGGAGTTGAATCACATGCAGTTTCAGGTCCTACGAGCAAGAGTTGTTTTCTGGTAAGGAAAGTCACTATTGCGCTCCCATTACCATACAGAGTGCTAATAGTACTTGCGTCTGTTCCCAGCAAGTACAGTGTATTGGACTGAAGAGGAGCTACTGTTCTTGTCAGTTTCCTAAGCAGAGTTGAACCAGATATGGCCCGTGTGTGTAGGAAGCACAGGTCTTTTGTTCTGAGTAAGCTCACTGTTCGGACCCCGTTGGAAACACAATTGAGTAGAAGAGTGCACTTTTCTCAAAAGCAGAGTTTGTTTCTTGTAAGGCGAGCTAGCGTTTGTTTCCCAGTCCTAAATGGAGTTGAATCACATGCAGTTTCTGGTACTATGAGCAAGAGTTGTTTTCTGGTAAGAAGAGTCACTATTGCGCTCCCATTGTCATACACAGGGCAAATACCACTGGCATCTGTTCCCAGCATGTACAGTGTATTGGACTCAAGAGAATCTACTCTTCTTGTCAGCTTCCTTAGCAGAATTGAACTAGATATGGCCAGTGTGTGTAAGAAGCACAGTTCTTTTGTTCTGAGCAAGCTCACTGTTCTGGCCCTATAGGAAACACAATTGAGTAGAAGAGTGCACTTTTCTCAAAAGCAGAGTGTGTTTCTTGTAAGGCGAGCTAGCGTTTTTTTCCCAGTCCTAAATGGAGTTCAATCCCATGCAGTTTCTGGTCCTACGAGCAAGAGTTGTTTTCTGGTAAGAAGAGTCACTATTGCGCTCCCATTGCCATACACAGTGCAAATAGCACTCGTGTCTGTTTCCAGCAAGTACAGTGTATTGGACTGAAGAGGAGCTACTGTTCTTGTCAGTTTCCTAAGCAGAGTTGAACTAGATATGACCCGTGTGTAGGAAACACAGTTTGTTTGTTCTCAGCAAGCTCACTGTTCGGACCCTATAGGAAACACAGTAGAGTAGAAGAGTGCTCTTTTCTCAAAAGCAGAGTGTGTTTCTTGTAAGGCGAGCTAGCGTTTGTTTCCCAGTCCTAAATGGAGTTGAATCACATGCAGTTTCTGGTCCTACGAGCAAGAGTTGTTTTCTGGTAAGAAGAGTCACTATTGCGCTCCCATTGTCATACACAGGGCAAATAGCACTGGCGTCTGTTACCAGCATGTACAGTGTATTGGACTGAAGAGGATCTACTGTTCTTGTCAGTTTTCTAAGCAGAGTTGAACTAGACATGGCCCGTGTGTGTAGGAAGCACAGTTCTTTTGTTCTGAGCATGCTCACTGTTCTGGCCCTGCAGGAAACACAGTAGAGTAGAAGAGTGCTTTTTTCTCAAAAGCAGAGTGTGTTTCTTGTAAGGCGAGCTAGCGTTTGTTTCCCAGTCCTAAATGGAGTTGAATCACGTGCAGTTTTTGTTCCTACCGGCAAGAGTTGTTTGCTAGTAAGGAAAGTCACAATTGTGCTCCCTTTGCCATACACAGTTCAAATAGCACTCGCGTCTGTTTCCAGCAAGTATAGTGTATTTGGCTGAAGAGGAGATACTGTTCTTGTCTGTTTCCTAAGCAGAGTTGAACTAGATATGACCCGTGTGTGTAGGAAGCACAGTTCTTTTGTTCTGAGCAAGCTCACTGTTCTGGCCCTATAGGAAACACAGTAGAGTAGAAGAGTGCTCTTTTATCAAAAGCAGTGTGTGTTTCTTGTAAGGCGAGCTAGCGTTTGTTTCCCAGTCCTAAATGGAGTTGAATCACATGCAGTTTCTGGTCCTACGAGCAAGAGTTGTTTTCTGGTAAGAAGAGTCACTATTGCGCTCCCATTTCCATACACAGTGCAAATACACTCGCGTCTGTTCCCAGCAAGTACAGTGTATTGGACTGAAGAGGAGCTACTGTTCTTGTCAGTTTCCTAAGCAGAGTTGAACTAGATATGGCCCGTGTGTGTAGGAAGCACAGTTCTTTTGTTCTGAGCAAGCTCACTGTTACGACCCCATAGGAAACACGGTAGAGTAGAAGAGTGCTCTTTTCTCAAAAGCAGAGTGTGTTTCTTGTAAGGCGAGCTAGCGTTTGTTTCCCAGTCCTAAATAGAGTTGAATCACATGCAGTTTCTGGTCCTACGAGCAAGATTTTTTTTCTGGTAAGAAGAGTCACTATTGCGCTCCCATTGCCATACACAGTGCATATTGCTCTGGCGTCTGTTCCCTGCATGTACAGTGTATTGGACTGAAGAGGAGCTACTGTTCTTGTTAGTTTCCTAAGCAGAGTTGAACTAGATATGGCCCCTGTGTGTAGGGAGCACAGTTCTTTTGTTCTGAGCAAGTTCACTTTTCTGGCCCTATAGGAAACAAAGTAGAGTAGAAGAGTGCTCTTTTCTCAAAAGCAGAGTGTGTTTCTTGTAAGGCGAGCTAGCGTTTCTTTCCCAGTCCTAAATGGAGTTGAGTCACATGCAGTTTCTGGTCCTACGAGCAAGAGTTGTTTTCTGGCAAGAAGAGTCACTATTGTGCTCCCATTGTCATAAACAGGGCAAATAGCACTGGTGTCTGTTCCCAGCATGTGCAGTGTTTTTGCCTGAAGAGGGTATACTGTTCTTGTCAGTTTCCTAAGCTGAATTGAACTAGATATGGCCGTGTGTGTAGGGAGCACACTTCTTTTGTTCTGTGCAAGCTTACTGTTCTGGCCCTATAGGAAACACAGTAGAGTAGAAGAGTGCTCTTTTCTCAAAAGCAGAGTTTGTTTCTTGTAAGGCGAGCTAGCATTTATTTCCCAGTTCTAAATGGAGTTGAATGACATGCATTTTTTGGTCCTATGAGCAAGAGTTGTTTTCTGGTAAGGAATGTCACTATTGTGCTCTCATTGCCATACACAGTGCAAATTGCACTCGCATCTGTTCCCAGCATGTACAGTGTATTGGACTGAAGAAGACCTACTTTTCTTCTCAGTTTCGTAAGCAGAATTGAACTAGATATGGCCCGTGTGTGTAGGAAGTACATTTCTTTTGTTCTGAGCAAGCTCACTGTTCTGGCCCTATAGGAAACACAGTAGAGTAGAAGAGTGCTCTTTTCTCAAAAGCAGAGTGTGTTTCTTGTAAGGCGAGCTAGCGTTTGCTTCCCAGTCCTAAATGGAGTTGAATCACATGCAGTTTCTGGTCCTAGGAGCAAGAGTTGTTTTCTGGTAAGAAGAGTCACTATTGCGCTCCCATTGCCATACACAGTGCAAATAGCACTGGCGTCTGTTCCCAGCAAGTACAGTATATTGGACTAAACAGGATCTACTATTCTTGTCAGTTTCCTAAGCAGAGTTAAACTGGTTATGGTCCCTGTGTGTAGGAAGCACAGTTCTTTTGTTCTGAGCAAGCTGACGGTTCTGGCCCTAAAGGAAACACAGTAGAGTAAAAGAGTGCTTTTTTCTCAAAAGCAGAGTGTGTTTCTTGTAAGGTAAGCTAACGTTTGTTTCCCAGTCCTAAATGGAGTTGAGTTATATGCAGTTTCTGGTCCTATGAGCAAGAGTTGTTTTCTGGTTAGAAGAGTCAATATTGTGCTCCCATTGTCATACACAGGGCAAATAGCACTGGCGTCGGTTCCCAGCATGTACTGTGTTTTGGACTGAAGAGAATCTACTGTTCTTGTCAGGTTCCTAAGCAGAATTGAACTAGATATGGCCATGTGTGTAGGAAGCACAGTTCTTTTGTTCTGAGCAAGCTCACTGTTCGGACCCCATAGGAAACAAAATAGAGTAGAAGAGTGCTATTTTCTCAAAAGCACATGTGTGTTTCTCGTAAGGCGAGCTAGCATTTGTTTCCCAGTCCTAAATGGAGTTGAATCACATGCAGTTTCAGGTCCTATGAGCAAGAGTTGTTTTCTGGTAAGGAAAGTCACTATTGCGCTCCCATTACCATACAGAGTGCTAATAGTACTTGCGTCTGTTCCCATCAAGTACAGTGTATTGGACTGAAGAGGAGCTACTGTTCTAGTCAGTTTCCTAAGCAGAGTTGAACCAGATATGGCCCTTGTGTGTAGGAAGCACAGGTCTTTTGTTCTGAGTAAGCTCACTGTTCGGACCCCATAGGAAACACAATTGAGTAGAAGAGTGCACATTTCTCAAAAGCAGAGTGTGTTTCTTGTAAAGCGAGCTAGCGTTTGTTTCCCAGTCCTAAATGGAGTTGAATCACATGCAGTTTCTGATTTTATGAGCAAGAGTTGTTTTCTGGTAAGAAGAGTCACTATTGCGCTCCCATTGTCATACACAGGGCAAATAGCACTGGCGTCTGTTCCCAGGATGTACAGTGTATTGGACTGAAGAGAATCTACTCTTCTTGTCAGCTTCCTAAGCAGAATTGAACTAGATATGGCCCGTGTGTGTAGGAAGCACAGTACTTTTGTTCTGAGCAAGCTCACTGTTCTGGCCGTATAGGAAACACAATTGAGTAGAAGAGTGCACTTTTCTCAAAAACAGAGTGTGTTTCTTATAAGGCGAGCTAGAGTTTGTTTCCCAGTCCTAAATGGAGTTGAATCACATGCAGTTTTTGGTCCTACCAGCAAGAGTTGTTTTCTTGTAAGGAAAGACATTATTGCGCTCCCATTGCCATACATAGTGCAAATAGCACTCACGTCTGTTCCCAGCAAGCACAGTGTATTGGACTGAAGAGGAGCTACTGTTCTTGTCAGTTTCCTAAGCAGAGTTGAACTAGATATGGCCCATGTGTGTAGGAAGCACAGTTCTTTTGTTCTGAGCAAGCTCACTCTTCGGACACCATAGGAAACACTGTAGAGTGGAAGAGTGCTCTTTTCTCAAAAGCAGAGTCTGTTTCTTGCAATGCAAGCTATTGTTTGTTTCCCAGTCAGAAATGGAATTGAATCCCGTGCAGTTTCTGGTCCTACGTGCAAGAGTTTTTTTCTGGTAATAAGTGTCACTATTGCGCTCCCATTGCCATACACAGTGCATATAGCTCTGGCGTCAGTTCCCTGCATGTACAGAGTATTGGACTGAAGAGGAGGTACTGTTCTTGTTAGTTTCCTAAGCAGAGTTGAACTAGATATGGCCCCTGTGTGTAGGAAGCACAGTTATTTTGTTCTGAGCAAGTTCACTGTTCTGGCCCTATAGGAAACACAGTAGAGTAGAAGAGTGCTCTTTAATCAAAAGCAGAGTGTGTTTCTTGTAAGGCGAGATAGCATTTCCTTCACAGTCCTAAATGGAATTGAGTCACATGCAGTTTCTGGTCCTACGAGCAAGAGTTGTTTTCTGGTAAGAAGAGTCACTATTGTGCTCCCATTGTCATACACAGGGCAAATACAACTGGTGTCTGTTCCCAGCATGTGCAGTGTATTTGCCTGAAGAGGGTATACTGTTCTTGTCAGTTTGCTAAGCTGAATTGAACTAGATATGGCCGTGTGTGTAGGAAGCACACTTCTTTTGTTCTGTGCAAGCTTACTGTCCTGGCCCTATAGGAAACACAGTAGAGTAGAAGAGTGCTCTTTTCTCAAAAGCAGAGTGTGTTTCTTGTAAGGTGAGCTAGCTTTTGTTTCCCAGTCCTAAATGGAGTTGAATCACATGCAGTTTTTGTTTCTACCAGCAAAAGTTGTTTGCTAGTAAGGAAAGTCACTATTGTGCTCCCTTTGCCATACACAGTGCAAATAGCACTCGCGTCTGTTTCCAGCAAGTACAGTGTATTTGGCTGAAGAGAAGCTACTGTTCTTGTCTGTTTCCTAAGCAGAGTTGAACTAGATATGGCCCGTGTGTGTAGGAAGCACAGTTCTTTTGTTCTGAGCAAGCTCACTGTTCGGACCCCATGGGAAACAAAATAGAGTAGAAGAGTGCTATTTTCTCAAAAGCACATGTGTGTTTCTCGTAAGGCAAGCTAGCATATATTTCCCAGTCCTAAATGGAGTTGAATCACATGCAGTTTCAGGTCCTACGAGCAAGAGTTGTTTTCTGGTAAGGAAAGTCACTATTGCGCTCCCATTACCATACAGAGTGCTAATAGTACTTGCGTCTGTTCCCAGCAAGTACAGTGTATTGGACTGAAGAGGAGCTACTGTTCTTGTCAGTTTCCTAAGCAGAGTTGAACCAGATATGGCCCATGTGTGTAGGAAGCACAGGTCTTTTGTTCTGAGTAAGCTCACTGTTCGGACCCCGTTGGAAACACAATTGAGTAGAAGAGTGCACTTTTCTCAAAAGCAGAGTTTGTTTCTTGTAAGGCGAGCTAGCGTTTGTTTCCCAGTCCTAAATGGAGTTGAATCACATGCAGTTTCTGGTACTATGAGCAAGAGTTGTTTTCTGGTAAGAAGAGTCACTATTGCGCTCCCATTGTCATACACAGGGCAAATACCACTGGCATCTGTTCCCAGCATGTACAGTGTATTGGACTCAAGAGAATCTACTCTTCTTGTCAGCTTCCTAAGCAGAATTGAACTAGATATGGCCAGTGTGTGTAAGAAGCACAGTTCTTTTGTTCTGAGCAAGCTCACTGTTCTGGCCCTATAGGAAACACAATTGAGTAGAAGAGTGCACTTTTCTCAAAAGCAGAGTGTGTTTCTTATAAGGCGAGCTAGCATTTGTTTCCCAGTCCTAAATGGAGTTGAATCACATGCAGTTTTTGGTACTACCAGCAAGAGTTGTTTTCTGGTAAGGAAAGTCACTATTGCGCTCCCTTTGCCAAACACAGTGCAAATAGCACTCGTGTCTGTTTCCAGCAAGTACAGTGTATTGGACTGAAGAGGAGCTACTGTTCTTGTCAGTTTCCTAAGCAGAGTTGAACTAGATATGGCCCGTGTGTGTAGGAAGCACAGTTTTTTTGTTCTGAGCAAGCTCACTGTTCGGACCCATAGGAAACACAGTAGAGTAGAAGAGTGCTCTTTTCTCAAAAGCAGAGTGTGTTTCTTGTAAGGCGAGCTAGCGTTTGTTTCCCAGTCTAATGGAGTTGAATCACATGCAGTTTCTGGTCCTACGAGCAAGAGTTGTTTTCTGGTAAGAAGAGTCACTATTGCGCTCCCATTGTCATACACAGGGCAAATACAACTGGTGTCTGTTCCCAGCATGTGCAGTGTATTTGCCTGAAGAGGGTATACTGTTCTTGTCAGTTTGCTAAGCTGAATTGAACTAGTTATGGCCGTGTGTGTAGGAAGCACACTTCTTTTGTTCTGTGCAAGCTTCTGTACTGGCCCTATAGGAAACACAGTAGAGTAGAAGAGTGCTTTTTTCTCAAAAGCAGGGTGTGTTTCTTGTAAGGCGAGCTAGCTTTTGTTTCCCAGTCCTAAATGGAGTTGAATCACATGCAGTTTTTGTTCCTACCGGCAAGAGTTGTTTGCTAGTAAGGAAAGTCACAATTGTGCTCCCTTTGCCATACACAGTTCAAATAGCACTCGCGTCTGTTTCCAGCAAGTATAGTGTATTTGGCTGAAGAGGAGATACTGTTCTTGTCTGTTTCCTAAGCAGAGTTGAACTAGATATGACCCGTGTGTGTAGGAAGCACAGTTCTTTTGTTCTGAGCAAGCTCACTGTTCTGGCCCTATAGGAAACACAGTAGAGTAGAAGAGTGCTCTTTTATCAAAAGCAGTGTGTGTTTCTTGTAAGGCGAGCTAGCGTTTGTTTCCCAGTCCTAAATGGAGTTGAATCACATGCAGTTTCTGGTCCTACGAGCAAGAGTTGTTTTCTGGTAAGAAGAGTCACTATTGCGCTCCCATTTCCATACACAGTGCAAATACACTCGCGTCTGTTCCCAGCAAGTACAGTGTATTGGACTGAAGAGGAGCTACTGTTCTTGTCAGTTTCCTAAGCAGAGTTGAACTAGATATGGCCCGTGTGTGTAGGAAGCACAGTTCTTTTGTTCTGAGCAAGCTCACTGTTACGACCCCATAGGAAACACGGTAGAGTAGAAGAGTGCTCTTTTCTCAAAAGCAGAGTGTGTTTCTTGTAAGGCGAGCTAGCGTTTGTTTCCCAGTCCTAAATAGAGTTGAATCACATGCAGTTTCTGGTCCTACGAGCAAGATTTTTTTTCTGGTAAGAAGAGTCACTATTGCGCTCCCATTGCCATACACAGTGCATATAGCTCTGGCGTCTGTTCCCTGCATGTACAGTGTATTGGACTGAAGAGGAGCTACTGTTCTTGTTAGTTTCCTAAGCAGAGTTGAACTAGATATGGCCCCTGTGTGTAGGGAGCAGAGTTCTTTTGTTCTGAGCAAGTTCACTTTTCTGGCCCTATAGGAAACAAAGTAGAGTGGAAGAGTGCTCTTTTCTCAAAAGCAGAGTGTGTTTCTTGTAAGGCGAGCTAGCGTTTCTTTCCCAGTCCTAAATGGAGTTGAGTCACATGCAGTTTCTGGTCCTACGAGCAAGAGTTGTTTTCTGGCAAGAAGAGTCACTATTGTGCTCCCATTGTCATAAACAGGGCAAATAGCACTGGTGTCTGTTCCCAGCATGTGCAGTGTTTTTGCCTGAAGAGGGTATACTGTTCTTGTCAGTTTCCTAAGCTGAATTGAACTAGATATGGCCGTGTGTGTAGGGAGCACACTTCTTTTGTTCTGTGCAAGCTTACTGTTCTGGCCCTATAGGAAACACAGTAGAGTAGAAGAGTGCTCTTTTCTCAAAAGCAGAGTTTGTTTCTTGTAAGGCGAGCTAGCATTTATTTCCCAGTTCTAAATGGAGTTGAATGACATGCATTTTTTGGTCCTATGAGCAAGAGTTGTTTTCTGGTAAGGAATGTCACTATTGTGCTCTCATTGCCATACACAGTGCAAATTGCACTCGCATCTGTTCCCAGCATGTACAGTGTATTGGACTGAAGAAGACCTACTTTTCTTCTCAGTTTCGTAAGCAGAATTGAACTAGATATGGCCCGTGTGTGTAGGAAGTACATTTCTTTTGTTCTGAGCAAGCTCACTGTTCTGGCCCTATAGGAAACACAGTAGAGTAGAAGAGTGCTCTTTTCTCAAAAGCAGAGTGTGTTTCTTGTAAGGCGAGCTAGCGTTTGTTTCCCAGTCCTAAATGGAGTTGAATCACATGCAGTTTCTGGTCCTAGGAGCAAGAGTTGTTTTCTGGTAAGAAGAGTCACTATTGCGCTCCCATTGCCATACACAGTGCAAATAGCACTGGCGTCTGTTCCCAGCAAGTACAGTATATTGGACTAAACAGGATCTACTATTCTTGTCAGTTTCCTAAGCAGAGTTGAACTGGTTATGGTCCCTGTGTGTAGGAAGCACAGTTCTTTTGTTCTGAGCAAGCTGACGGTTCTGGCCCTAAAGGAAACACAGTAGAGTAAAAGAGTGCTTTTTTCTCAAAAGCAGAGTGTGTTTCTTGTAAGGTAAGCTAACGTTTGTTTCCCAGTCCTAAATGGAGTTGAGTTATATGCAGTTTCTGGTCCTATGAGCAAGAGTTGTTTTCTGGTTAGAAGAGTCAATATTGTGCTCCCATTGTCATACACAGGGCAAATAGCACTGGCGTCGGTTCCCAGCATGTACTGTGTATTGGACTGAAGAGAATCTACTGTTCTTGTCAGGTTCCTAAGCAGAATTGAACTAGATATGGCCATGTGTGTAGGAAGCACAGTTCTTTTGTTCTGAGCAAGCTCACTGTTCGGACCCCATAGGAAACAAAATAGAGTAGAAGAGTGCTATTTTCTCAAAAGCACATGTGTGTTTCTCGTAAGGCGAGCTAGCATTTGTTTCCCAGTCCTAAATGGAGTTGAATCACATGCAGTTTCAGGTCCTATGAGCAAGAGTTGTTTTCTGGTAAGGAAAGTCACTATTGCGCTCCCATTACCATACAGAGTGCTAATAGTACTTGCGTCTGTTCCCATCAAGTACAGTGTATTGGACTGAAGAGGAGCTACTGTTCTAGTCAGTTTCCTAAGCAGAGTTGAACCAGATATGGCCCTTGTGTGTAGGAAGCACAGGTCTTTTGTTCTGAGTAAGCTCACTGTTCGGACCCCGTAGGAAACACAATTGAGTAGAAGAGTGCACATTTCTCAAAAGCAGAGTGTGTTTCTTGTAAAGCGAGCTAGCGTTTGTTTCCCAGTCCTAAATGGAGTTGAATCACATGCAGTTTCTGATTTTATGAGCAAGAGTTGTTTTCTGGTAAGAAGAGTCACTATTGCGCTCCCATTGTCATACACAGGGCAAATAGCACTGGCGTCTGTTCCCAGGATGTACAGTGTATTGGACTGAAGAGAATCTACTCTTCTTGTCAGCTTCCTAAGCAGAATTGAACTAGATATGGCCCGTGTGTGTAGGAAGCACAGTACTTTTGTTCTGAGCAAGCTCACTGTTCTGGCCGTATAGGAAACACAATTGAGTAGAAGAGTGCACTTTTCTCAAAAACAGAGTGTGTTTCTTATAAGGCGAGCTAGAGTTTGTTTCCCAGTCCTAAATGGAGTTGAATCACATGCAGTTTTTGGTCCTACCAGCAAGAGTTGTTTTCTTGTAAGGAAAGACATTATTGCGCTCCCATTGCCATACATAGTGCAAATAGCACTCACGTCTGTTCCCAGCAAGCACAGTGTATTGGACTGAAGAGGAGCTACTGTTCTTGTCAGTTTCCTAAGCAGAGTTGAACTAGATATGGCCCATGTGTGTAGGAAGCACAGTTCTTTTGTTCTGAGCAAGCTCACTCTTTGGACACCATAGGAAACACTGTAGAGTGGAAGAGTGCTCTTTTCTCAAAAGCAGAGTCTGTTTCTTGCAATGCAAGCTATTGTTTGTTTCCCAGTCAGAAATGGAATTGAATCCCGTGCAGTTTCTTGTCCTACGTGCAAGAGTTTTTTTCTGGTAATAAGTGTCACTATTGCGCTCCCATTGCCATACACAGTGCATATAGCTCTGGCGTCAGTTCCCTGCATGTACAGAGTATTGGACTGAAGAGGAGGTACTGTTCTTGTTAGTTTCCTAAGCAGAGTTGAACTAGATATGGCCCCTGTGTGTAGGAAGCACAGTTATTTTGTTCTGAGCAAGTTCACTGTTCTGGCCCTATAGGAAACACAGTAGAGTAGAAGAGTGCTCTTTAATCAAAAGCAGAGTGTGTTTCTTGTAAGGCGAGATAGCATTTCCTTCACAGTCCTAAATGGAATTGAGTCACATGCAGTTTCTGGTCCTACGAGCAAGAGTTGTTTTCTGGTAAGAAGAGTCACTATTGTGCTCCCATTGTCATACACAGGGCAAATACAACTGGTGTCTGTTCCCAGCATGTGCAGTGTATTTGCCTGAAGAGGGTATACTGTTCTTGTCAGTTTGCTAAGCTGAATTGAACTAGATATGGCCGTGTGTGTAGGAAGCACACTTCTTTTGTTCTGTGCAAGCTTACTGTCCTGGCCCTATAGGAAACACAGTAGAGTAGAAGAGTGCTCTTTTCTCAAAAGCAGAGTGTGTTTCTTGTAAGGTGAGCTAGCTTTTGTTTCCCAGTCCTAAATGGAGTTGAATCACATGCAGTTTTTGTTTCTACCAGCAAGAGTTGTTTGCTAGTAAGGAAAGTCACTATTGTGCTCCCTTTGCCATACACAGTGCAAATAGCACTCGCGTCTGTTTCCAGCAAGTACAGTGTATTTGGCTGAAGAGAAGCTACTGTTCTTGTCAGTTTCCTAAGCAGAGTTGAACTAGATATGACCCGTGTGTGTAGGAAGCACAGTTCTTTTGTTCTGAGCAAGCTCACTGTTCTGGCCCTATAGGAAACACAGTAGAGTAGAAGAGTGCTCTTTTATCAAAAGCAGTGTGTGTTTCTTGTAAGGCGAGCTAGCGTTTGTTTCCCAGTCCTAAATGGAGTTGAATCACATGCAGTTTCTGGTCCTACGAGCAAGAGTTGTTTTCTGGTAAGAAGAGTCACTATTGCGCTCCCATTTCCATACACAGTGCAAATACACTCGCGTCTGTTCCCAGCAAGTACAGTGTATTGGACTGAAGAGGAGCTACTGTTCTTGTCAGTTTCCTAAGCAGAGTTGAACTAGATATGGCCCGTGTGTGTAGGAAGCACAGTTCTTTTGTTCTGAGGAAGCTCACTGTTACGACCCCATAGGAAACACGGTAGAGTAGAAGAGTGCTCTTTTCTCAAAAGCAGAGTGTGTTTCTTGTAAGGCGAGCTAGCGTTTGTTTCCCAGTCCTAAATGGAGTTGAGTCACATGCAGTTTCTGGTCTTACGAGCAAGATTTTTTTTCTGGTAATAAGAGTCACTATTGCGCTCCCATTGCCATACACAGTGCATATAGCTCTGGCGTCTGTTCCCTGCATGTACAGTGTGTTGGACTGAAGAGGAGCTACTGTTCTTGTTAGTTTCCTAAGCAGAGTTGAACTAGAATTGGCCCCTGTGTGTAGGGAGCACAGTTCTTTTGTTCTGAGGAAGTTCACTCTTCTGGCTCTATAGGAAACACAGTAGAGTAGAAGAGTGCTCTTTTCTCAAAAGAAGAGTGTGTTTCTTGTAAGACGAGCTAGCGTTTCTTTCCCAGTCCTAAATGGAGTTGAGTCACATGCAGTTTCAGGTCCTACGAGCAAGAGTTGTTTTCTGGTAAGGAAAGTCACTATTGTGCTCCTTTGCCATACACAGTGTTAATAGCACTGGCGTCCGTTCCCAGCATGTACTGTGTATTGGACTGAAGAGAATCTACTGTTCTTGTCAGGTTTCTAAGCAGAATTGAACTAGATATGGCCGTGTGTGTAGGAAGCACAGTTCTTTTGTTCTGAGCAAGCTCACTGTTCGGACCCCATGGGAAACAAAATAGAGTAGAAGAGTGCTATTTTCTCAAAAGCACATGTGTGTTTCTCATAAGGCAAGCTAGCATATATTTCCCAGTCCTAAATGGAGTTGAATCACATGCAGTTTCAGGTCCTACGAGCAAGAGTTGTTTTCTGGTAAGGAAAGTCACTATTGCGCTCCCATTACCATACAGAGTGCTAATAGTACTTGCGTCTGTTCCCAGCAAGTACAGTGTATTGGACTGAAGAGGAGCTACTGTTCTTGTCAGTTTCCTAAGCAGAGTTGAACCAGATATGGCCCGTGTGTGTAGGAAGCACAGGTCTTTTGTTCTGAGTAAGCTCACTGTTCGGACCCCGTTGGAAACACAATTGAGTAGAAGAGTGCACTTTTCTCAAAAGCAGAGTTTGTTTCTTGTAAGGCGAGCTAGCGTTTGTTTCCCAGTCCTAAATGGAGTTGAATCACATGCAGTTTCTGGTACTATGAGCAAGAGTTGTTTTCTGGTAAGAAGAGTCACTATTGCGCTCCCATTGTCATACACAGGGCAAATACCACTGGCATCTGTTCCCAGCATGTACAGTGTATTGGACTCAAGAGAATCTACTCTTCTTGTCAGCTTCCTTAGCAGAATTGAACTAGATATGGCCAGTGTGTGTAAGAAGCACAGTTCTTTTGTTCTGAGCAAGCTCACTGTTCTGGCCCTATAGGAAACACAATTGAGTAGAAGAGTGCACTTTTCTCAAAAGCAGAGTGTGTTTCTTATAAGGCGAGCTAGCATTTGTTTCCCAGTCCTAAATGGAGTTGAATCACATGCAGTTTTTGGTCCTACCAGCAAGAGTTGTTTTCTGGTAAGGAAAGTCACTATTGCGCTCCCTTTGCCAAACACAGTGCAAATAGCACTCGTGTCTGTTTCCAGCAAGTACAGTGTATTGGACTGAAGAGGAGCTACTGTTCTTGTCAGTTTCCTAAGCAGAGTTGAACTAGATATGGCCCGTGTGTGTAGGAAGCACAGTTTTTTTGTTCTGAGCAAGCTCACTGTTCGGACCCATAGGAAACACAGTAGAGTAGAAGAGTGCTCTTTTCTCAAAAGCAGAGTGTGTTTCTTGTAAGGCGAGCTAGCGTTTGTTTCCCAGTCTAATGGAGTTGAATCACATGCAGTTTCTGGTCCTACGAGCAAGAGTTGTTTTCTGGTAAGAAGAGTCACTATTGCGCTCCCATTGTCATACACAGGGCAAATACAACTGGTGTCTGTTCCCAGCATGTGCAGTGTATTTGCCTGAAGAGGGTATACTGTTCTTGTCAGTTTCCTAAGCTGAATTGAACTAGTTATGGCCGTGTGTGTAGGAAGCACACTTCTTTTGTTCTGTGCAAGCTTACTGTACTGGCCCTATAGGAAACACAGTAGAGTAGAAGAGTGCTTTTTTCTCAAAAGCAGGGTGTGTTTCTTGTAAGGCGAGCTAGCTTTTGTTTCCCAGTCATAAATGGAGTTGAATCACATGCAGTTTTTGTTCCTACTAGCAAGAGTTGTTTGCTAGTAAGGAAAGTCACAATTGTGCTCCCTTTGCCATACACAGTTCAAATAGCACTCGCGTCTGTTTCCAGCAAGTATAGTGTATTTGGCTGAAGAGGAGATACTGTTCTTGTCAGTTTCCTAAGCAGAGTTGAACTAGATATGGCCCGTGTGTGTAGGGCGCACAGTTCTTTTGTTCTGAGGAAGCTCACTGTTCTGGCCCTATAGGAAACACAGTAGAGTAGAAGAGTGCTCTTTTATCAAAAGCAGTGTGTGTTTCTTGTAAGGCGAGCTAGCGTTTGTTTCCCAGTCCTAAATGGAGTTGAATCACATGCAGTTTCTGGTCCTACGAGCAAGAGTTGTTTTCTGGTAAGAAGAGTCACTATTGCGCTCCCATTTCCATACACAGTGCAAATACACTCGCGTCTGTTCCCAGCAAGTACAGTGTATTGGACTGAAGAGGAGCTACTGTTCTTGTCAGTTTCCTAAGCAGAGTTGAACTAGATATGGCCCGTGTGTGTAGGAAGCACAGTTCTTTTGTTCTGAGCAAGCTCACTGTTACGACCCCTTAGGAAACACGGTAGAGTAGAAGAGTGCTCTTTTCTCAAAAGCAGAGTGTGTTTCTTGTAAGGCGAGCTAGCGTTTGTTTCCCAGTCCTAAATAGAGTTGAATCACATGCAGTTTCTGGTCCTACGAGCAAGATTTTTTTTCTGGTAAGAAGAGTCACTATTGCGCTCCCATTGCCATTCACAGTGCATATAGCTCTGGCGTCTGTTCCCTGCATGTACAGTGTATTGGACTGAAGAGGAGCTACTGTTCTTGTTAGTTTCCTAAGCAGAGTTGAACTAGATATGGCCCCTGTGTGTAGGGAGCACAGTTCTTTTGTTCTGAGCAAGTTCACTTTTCTGGCCCTATAGGAAACAAAGTAGAGTAGAAGAGTGCTCTTTTCTCAAAAGCAGAGTGTGTTTCTTGTAAGTCGAGCTAGCGTTTGTTTCCCAGTCTAATGGAGTTGAATCACATGCAGTTTCTGGTCCTACGAGCAAGAGTTGTTTTCTGGTAAGAAGAGTCACTATTGCGCTCCCATTGTCATACACAGGGCAAATACAACTGGTGTCTGTTCCCAGCATGTGCAGTGTATTTGCCTGAAGAGGGTATACTGTTCTTGTCAGTTTGCTAAGCTGAATTGAACTAGTTATGGCCGTGTGTGTAGGAAGCACACTTCTTTTGTTCTGTGCAAGCTTACTGTACTGGCCCTATAGGAAACACAGTAGAGTAGAAAAATGCTCATTCCACAAAAGCAGAGTGTGTTTCTTGTAAGTCGAGCTAGCGTTTCTTTCCCAGTCCTAAATGTAGTTGAATCACATGCAGTTTCTGGTCCTACGAGCAAGAATTGTTTTGTCGTAAGAAGAGTCACTATTGTGCTCCCATTGTCATACACAATGCAAATAGCACTGGCGTCTGTTCCCAGCAAGTACAGTGTATTGGACTGAAGAGGATCTACTGTTCTTGTCAGTTTCCTAAGCAAAATTGAACTAGATATGGCCATGTGTAGGAAGCACAGTTCTTTGTTCTGAGCAAGCTCACTCTTCTGGCGCTATTGGAAACAAAGTAGAGTAGAAGAGTGCTGTTTTCTCAAAAGCCGAGTGTGTTTCTTGTAAGGCGAGCTAGCGTTTGTTTCCAAGTTCTAAATGGAGTTGAATCACATGCAGTTTTTGGTCCTACACGCACGAGTTGTTTTCTGGTAAGGAAAGTCACTATTACGCTCCCATTGCCATACACAGTGCAAATAGCCCTCGCATCAGATCCCAGCAAGTACAGTGTATTGGGTGAAGAGGAGCTAATGTTCTTGTCATTTTCCTAAGCAGAGTTGAATTAGATATGGTGCGAGTGTGTAGGAAGCACAGTTCTTTTGTTCTCAGCAAGCTCACAGTTTGGAACCCATAGAAATCACAGTAGAATTGAAGAGTGTACTTTACTCAAGAAGAAGAGTGTGTTTCTTGTAAGGCGAGCTAGCGTTTGTTTCCCAGTCCTAAATGGAGTTGAATGACAATAACTTTCTCGTCCTACGAACAAGAGTTGTTTTCTGGTAAGAAGAGTAACTATTGTGCTCCCATTGCTGTACATAGTGCAAATAGCACTCGCGTATGTGCCCAGCAAGTGCAGTGTATTGGACTGAAGAGGAGCTACTGTTCTCGTCAGTTTCCTAAGCAGAGTTGAACTAGATATGGTCCATGTGTGTAGGCAGCACAGTTCATTTCTTCTGAGCAAGCTCACTGTTCTGGCTCTATAGGAAACACAGTAGAGTAGAAGAGTGCTCTTTTCTCAAAAGCAGAGTCTGTTTCTTGTAAGGCGAGCTAGCATTTGTTTCCCAGTCCTAAATGGAGTTGAATCACATGCCGTTTCTGGTCCTACAAGCAAGAGTTGTTTTCTGGTAAGAAGAGTCACTATTGCGCTCCCATTGTCATACACAGCGCAAATAGCACTGGCTTCTGTTTCCAGCATGTACAGTGTATTGGACTGAAGAGGATCTACTGTTCTTGTCAGGATCCTAAGCAGAGTTGAACTAGATATGGCCCATGTGTGTAGGGAGCACAGTTCTTTTGTACTCAGCAAGCTCACTGTTCTGGCCCTTTAGGAAACACAGTAGACTAGAAGAGTGCTCTTTCCTCAAAAGCAGAGTGTGTTTCTTGTAAGGCAAGCTAGCGTTTGTTTCCCAGTCCTAAGTGGGTTGAATCAAATGCAGTTTCTGGTTCTACGAGCAAGAGTTTTTTCTGGTAAGGAAATTCACTATTGTGCTCCCATTGCCATACACAGTGCAAATAGCACTCGCGTCTGTTCCCAGTAAGTACAGTGTATTGGGCTGAAGAGGAGCTACTGTTCTTGTCAGTTTCCTAAGCAGAGTTGAACTAGATATGACCCGTGTGTGTAGGAAGCACAGTTCTTTTGTTCTGAGCAAGCTCACTGTTCTGGCCCTATACGAAACACAGTAGAGTAGAAGAATGCTCTTTTCTCAAAAGCAGAGTGTGTTTCTTGTAAGTCGAGCTAGCGTTTGTTTCCCATTCCTTAATGGAGTTAAATCACATGCAGTTTCTGGACCTACGAGCAAGAGTTGCTTTCTGGTAAGGAAAGTCACTATTGCGCTCCCATTGCCATACACAGTGCAAATAGCACTCGCATCTGTTGCCAGCAAGTACAATGTATTGGACTGAAGAGGAGCTACTTCTCTTGTCAGTTTCCTAAGCAGAGTTGAACTAGATATGGCCCGTCTGTGTAGGAAGCACAGTTCTTCTGTTCTGAGAAAGTTCTATGTTTGGACCCCATAGGAAACACAGTAGAGTAGAAGAGTGCTCTTTTCTCAAAAGCAGAGTGTGTTTCTTGTAAGGCGAGCTAGCGTTTTTTTCCCAGTCCTAAATGGAGTTCAATCCCATGCAGTTTCTGGTCCTACGAGCAAGAGTTGTTTTCTGGTAAGAAGAGTCACTATTGCGCTCCCATTGCCATACACAGTGCAAATAGCACTCGGGTCTGTTCCCACCAAGTACAGTGTATCGGACTGAAGAGGAGCTACTGTTCTTGTCAGTTTCCTAAGCAGAGTTGAACTAGATATGACCCGTGTGTAGGAAACACAGTTTGTTTGTTCTCAGCAAGCTCACTGTTCGGACCCTATAGGAAACACAGTAGAGTAGAAGAGTGCTCTTTTCTCAAAAGCAGAGTGTGTTTCTTGTAAGGCGAGCTAGCGTTTGTTTCCCAGTCCTAAATGGAGTTGAATCACATGCAGTTTCTGGTCCTACGAGCAAGAGTTGTTTTCTGGTAAGAAGAGTCACTATTGCGCTCCCATTGTCATACACAGGGCAAATAGCACTGGCGTCTGTTACCAGCATGTACAGTGTATTGGACTGAAGAGGATCTACTGTTCTTGTCAGTTTTCTAAGCAGAGTTGAACTAGACATGGCCCGTGTGTGTAGGAAGCACAGTTCTTTTGTTCTGAGCATGCTCACTGTTCTGGCCCTGCAGGAAACACAGTAGAGTAGAAGAGTGCTCTTTTCTCAAAAGCAGAGTGTGTTTCTTGTAAGGCGAGCTAGCGTTTGTTTCCCAGTCCTAAATGGAGTTGAATCACGTGCAGTTTTTGTTCCTACCGGCAAGAGTTGTTTGCTAGTAAGGAAAGTCACAATTGTGCTCCCTTTGCCATACACAGTTCAAATAGCACTCGCGTCTGTTTCCAGCAAGTATAGTGTATTTGGCTGAAGAGGAGATACTGTTCTTGTCTGTTTCCTAAGCAGAGTTGAACTAGATATGACCCGTGTGTGTAGGAAGCACAGTTCTTTTGTTCTGAGCAAGCTCACTGTTCTGGCCCTATAGGAAACACAGTAGAGTAGAAGAGTGCTCTTTTATCAAAAGCAGTGTGTGTTTCTTGTAAGGCGAGCTAGCGTTTGTTTCCCAGTCCTAAATGGAGTTGAATCACATGCAGTTTCTGGTCCTACGAGCAAGAGTTGTTTTCTGGTAAGAAGAGTCACTATTGCGCTCCCATTTCCATACACAGTGCAAATACACTCGCGTCTGTTCCCAGCAAGTACAGTGTATTGGACTGAAGAGGAGCTACTGTTCTTGTCAGTTTCCTAAGCAGAGTTGAACTAGATATGGCCCGTGTGTGTAGGAAGCACAGTTCTTTTGTTCTGAGCAAGCTCACTGTTACGACCCCATAGGAAACACGGTAGAGTAGAAGAGTGCTCTTTTCTCAAAAGCAGAGTGTGTTTCTTGTAAGGCGAGCTAGCGTTTGTTTCCCAGTCCTAAATAGAGTTGAATCACATGCAGTTTCTGGTCCTACGAGCAAGATTTTTTTTCTGGTAAGAAGAGTCACTATTGCGCTCCCATTGCCATACACAGTGCATATAGCTCTGGCGTCTGTTCCCTGCATGTACAGTGTATTGGACTGAAGAGGAGCTACTGTTCTTGTTAGTTTCCTAAGCAGAGTTGAACTAGATATGGCCCCTGTGTGTAGGGAGCACAGTTCTTTTGTTCTGAGCAAGTTCACTTTTCTGGCCCTATAGGAAACAAAGTAGAGTAGAAGAGTGCTCTTTTCTCAAAAGCAGAGTGTGTTTCTTGTAAGGCGAGCTAGCGTTTCTTTCCCAGTCCTAAATGGAGTTGAGTCACATGCAGTTTCTGGTCCTACGAGCAAGAGTTGTTTTCTGGCAAGAAGAGTCACTATTGTGCTCCCATTGTCATAAACAGGGCAAATAGCACTGGTGTCTGTTCCCAGCATGTGCAGTGTTTTTGCCTGAAGAGGGTATACTGTTCTTGTCAGTTTCCTAAGCTGAATTGAACTAGATATGGCCGTGTGTGTAGGGAGCACACTTCTTTTGTTCTGTGCAAGCTTACTGTTCTGGCCCTATAGGAAACACAGTAGAGTAGAAGAGTGCTCTTTTCTCAAAAGCAGAGTTTGTTTCTTGTAAGGCGAGCTAGCATTTATTTCCCAGTTCTAAATGGAGTTGAATGACATGCATTTTTTGGTCCTATGAGCAAGAGTTGTTTTCTGGTAAGGAATGTCACTATTGTGCTCTCATTGCCATACACAGTGCAAATTGCACTCGCATCTGTTCCCAGCATGTACAGTGTATTGGACTGAAGAAGACCTACTTTTCTTCTCAGTTTCGTAAGCAGAATTGAACTAGATATGGCCCGTGTGTGTAGGAAGTACATTTCTTTTGTTCTGAGCAAGCTCACTGTTCTGGCCCTATAGGAAACACAGTAGAGTAGAAGAGTGCTCTTTTCTCAAAAGCAGAGTGTGTTTCTTGTAAGGCGAGCTAGCGTTTGTTTCCCAGTCCTAAATGGAGTTGAATCACATGCAGTTTCTGGTCCTAGGAGCAAGAGTTGTTTTCTGGTAAGAAGAGTCACTATTGCGCTCCCATTGCCATACACAGTGCAAATAGCACTGGCGTCTGTTCCCAGCAAGTACAGTATATTGGACTAAACAGGATCTACTATTCTTGTCAGTTTCCTAAGCAGAGTTGAACTGGTTATGGTCCCTGTGTGTAGGAAGCACAGTTCTTTTGTTCTGAGCAAGCTGACGGTTCTGGCCCTAAAGGAAACACAGTAGAGTAAAAGAGTGCTTTTTTCTCAAAAGCAGAGTGTGTTTCTTGTAAGGTAAGCTAACGTTTGTTTCCCAGTCCTAAATGGAGTTGAGTTATATGCAGTTTCTGGTCCTATGAGCAAGAGTTGTTTTCTGGTTAGAAGAGTCAATATTGTGCTCCCATTGTCATACACAGGGCAAATAGCACTGGCGTCGGTTCCCAGCATGTACTGTGTATTGGACTGAAGAGAATCTACTGTTCTTGTCAGGTTCCTAAGCAGAATTGAACTAGATATGGCCATGTGTGTAGGAAGCACAGTTCTTTTGTTCTGAGCAAGCTCACTGTTCGGACCCCATAGGAAACAAAATAGAGTAGAAGAGTGCTATTTTCTCAAAAGCACATGTGTGTTTCTCGTAAGGCGAGCTAGCATTTGTTTCCCAGTCCTAAATGGAGTTGAATCACATGCAGTTTCAGGTCCTATGAGCAAGAGTTGTTTTCTGGTAAGGAAAGTCACTATTGCGCTCCCATTACCATACAGAGTGCTAATAGTACTTGCGTCTGTTCCCATCAAGTACAGTGTATTGGACTGAAGAGGAGCTACTGTTCTAGTCAGTTTCCTAAGCAGAGTTGAACCAGATATGGCCCTTGTGTGTAGGAAGCACAGGTCTTTTGTTCTGAGTAAGCTCACTGTTCGGACCCCGTAGGAAACACAATTGAGTAGAAGAGTGCACATTTCTCAAAAGCAGAGTGTGTTTCTTGTAAAGCGAGCTAGCGTTTGTTTCCCAGTCCTAAATGGAGTTGAATCACATGCAGTTTCTGATTTTATGAGCAAGAGTTGTTTTCTGGTAAGAAGAGTCACTATTGCGCTCCCATTGTCATACACAGGGCAAATAGCACTGGCGTCTGTTCCCAGGATGTACAGTGTATTGGACTGAAGAGAATCTACTCTTCTTGTCAGCTTCCTAAGCAGAATTGAACTAGATATGGCCCGTGTGTGTAGGAAGCACAGTACTTTTGTTCTGAGCAAGCTCACTGTTCTGGCCGTATAGGAAACACAATTGAGTAGAAGAGTGCACTTTTCTCAAAAACAGAGTGTGTTTCTTATAAGGCGAGCTAGAGTTTGTTTCCCAGTCCTAAATGGAGTTGAATCACATGCAGTTTTTGGTCCTACCAGCAAGAGTTGTTTTCTTGTAAGGAAAGACATTATTGCGCTCCCATTGCCATACATAGTGCAAATAGCACTCACGTCTGTTCCCAGCAAGCACAGTGTATTGGACTGAAGAGGAGCTACTGTTCTTGTCAGTTTCCTAAGCAGAGTTGAACTAGATATGGCCCATGTGTGTAGGAAGCACAGTTCTTTTGTTCTGAGCAAGCTCACTCTTCGGACACCATAGGAAACACTGTAGAGTGGAAGAGTGCTCTTTTCTCAAAAGCAGAGTCTGTTTCTTGCAATGCAAGCTATTGTTTGTTTCCCAGTCAGAAATGGAATTGAATCCCGTGCAGTTTCTGGTCCTACGTGCAAGAGTTTTTTTCTGGTAATAAGTGTCACTATTGCGCTCCCATTGCCATACACAGTGCATATAGCTCTGGCGTCAGTTCCCTGCATGTACAGAGTATTGGACTGAAGAGGAGGTACTGTTCTTGTTAGTTTCCTAAGCAGAGTTGAACTAGATATGGCCCCTGTGTGTAGGAAGCACAGTTATTTTGTTCTGAGCAAGTTCACTGTTCTGGCCCTATAGGAAACACAGTAGAGTAGAAGAGTGCTCTTTTCTCAAAAGCAGAGTGTGTTTCTTGTAAGGCGAGCTATCATTTGTTTCCCAGTCCTAAATGGAGTTGAATCACAAGCAGTTTCTGGTACTATGATCAAGAGTTGTTTTCTGGTCAGGAAATTCCCTATTGTGATCCCATTGCCATACATAGTGCAAATAGCACTCGCGTCTGCTCCCAGCATGTACAGTGTATTGGACTGAAGAGGAGCTACTGTTCTTGTCGTTTTCCTAAGAGGACTTGAACTAGATATGGCCCGTGTGTATAGGAAGCACAGTTCTTTTGTTCTGAGCAAGCTCTCTGTTCGGACACAATAAGAAACACAGTAGAATAGAAGAGTGCTCTTTTCTCAAAAGCAGAGTGTGTTTCTTGTAAGGCGAGCTAGCGTTTGTTTCCCAGTCCTAAATGTAGTTGAATCACATGAAGGTTCTGTTCCTATGAGCAAAAGTTGTTTTCTGGTAAGAAGTGTCACTATTGCGCTCCCAATGTCATACACAGGGCAAATAGCACTGGCGTCGGTTCCCAGCATGTACTGTGTATTGGACTGAAGAGAATCTACTGTTCTTGTCAGGTTGCTATGCAGAATTGAACTAGATATGGCCGTGTGTGTAGGAAGCACAGTTCTTTTGTTCTGAGCAAGCTCACTGTTCGGACCCCATAGGAAAAGAAATAGAGTAGAAGAGTGCTCTTTTCTCAAAACAGATGTGTGTTTCTTGTAAGGTTAGCTAGCATTTGTTTCCCAGTCCTAAATGGAGTTGAATCACATGCAGTTTCTGCTCCTATGAGCAAGAGTTGTTTTCTGGTAAGGAAAGTCACTATTGTGCTCCATTGCCATACACACTGTTAATAGCACTTGCATCTGTTCCCAGCAAGTACAATGTATTGGACTGAAGAGTAGCTACTGTTCTTATCAGTTTCCTAAGCAGAGTTGAACCAGATATGGCCCGCGTGTGTAGGAAGCACAAGTCTTTTGTTCTGAGCAAGCTCACTGTTCGGACCCCGTAGGAAACACAATTGAGTAGAAGAGGGCACTTTTCTCAAAAGCAGAGTGTGTTTCTTGTAAAGCCAGCTACCATTTCCTTCCCAGTCCTAAATGGAGTTGAATCACATGCAGTTTCTGGTCCTACAAGCAAGAGTTGTTTTCTGGTAAGAAGAGTCACTATTGCGCTCCCATTGTCATACACAGGGCAAATAGCACTGGTGTCTGTTCCCAGCATGTGCAGTGTATTTGACTGAAGAGGGTATACTGTTCTTGTCAGTTTCCTAAGCTGAATTGAACTAGATATGGCCGTGTGTGTAGGAAGCACAGTTCTTTTGTTCTGAGCAAGCTCACTGTTCTGGCCCTATAGGAAACATAGTCGAGTAGAAGAGTGCTCTTTTCTCAAAAGCAGAGTGTGTTTCTTGTAAGCGAGCTAGCTTTTATTTCCCAGTTCTAAATGGAGTTGAATCACATGCAGTTTTTGGTCCTATGAGCAAGAGTTTTTTTCTGGTAAGGAATGTCACTATTGTGCTCTCATTGCCATAAACAGTACAAATTGCACTTGCGTCTGTTCCCAGCATGTACAGTGTATTGGACTGAAGAAGAGCTACTTTTCTTCTCAGTTTCCTAAGCAGAGTTGAACTAGATATGGCTCGTGTGTGTACGAAGTACAGTTCTTTTGTTCTGAGCAAGCTCACTGTTCTGGCCCTATACGAAACACAGTAGACTAGAAGAGTGCTCTTTTCTCAAAAGCAGAGTGTGTTTCTTGTAAGGCGAGCTAGCGTTTATTTCCCAGACCTAAATGGAGTTGAAATACAAATGCAGTTTCTGGTCCTACGAGCAAGAGTTGTTTTCTGGTAAGAATGGTCACTATTGTGCTCCCATTGTCATACACAGTGCAAATAGCACTGGCGTCTGTTCCCAGCATGTACAGTGTATTGCACTGAAGAGGATCTACTGTTCTTGTTAGGTTCCTAAGCAGAATTGAACTAGATATGGCCGTGTATGTAGGAAGCACAGTTCTTTTGTTCTGAGCAAGCTCTCTGTTCTCGCCTTATAGGAAACACAGTAGAGTACAAGAGTGCTCTTTTTTCAAAAGCAGAGTGTGTTTCTTGTAAGGCGAGCTAGCGTTTGTTTTCCAGTCCTAAATGGAGTTGAATCACATGCAGTTTTTGGTCCTACCAGCAAGAGTTGTTTTCTGGTAAGGAAAGTCACTATTGTGCTCCCTTTGCCATACGCAGTGCAAATAGCACTCGTGTCTGTTTCCAGCAAGTACAGTGTATAGGACTGATGAGGAGCTACTGTTCTTGTCAGTTTCCTAAGCAGAGTTGAACTAGATATGGCCCGTGTGTTTAGGAAGCACAGTTCTTTTGTTCTGAGCAAGCTCACTGTTCGGATCCCATAGGAAACACAGTTGAGTAGAAGAGTGCTCTTTTCTCAAAAGCAGAGTTTGTTTCTTGTAAGGCGAGCTAGCGTTTGTTTCCCAGTCCTAAATGGAGTTGAATCACATGCAGTTTCTGGTCCTACGAGCAAGAGTTGTTTTCTGGTAAGGAAAGACATTATTGCGCTCCCATTGCCATACATAGTACAAATAGCACTCGCGTCTGTTCCCAGCATGTACAGTGTATTGGACTGAAGAGGATCTACTGTTCTTGTCAGGTTCCTATGCAGAATTGAACTAGATATGGCCATGTGTGTAGAAAGCACAGTTCTTTTGTTCTGAGCAAGCTCACTGTTTGGAACCCATAGGAAACACAGTAGAGTAGAAGAGTGCTCTTTTCTCAAAAGCAGAGTATGTTTATTGAAAGGTGAGCTAGTGTTTGTTTCCCAGTCAGAAATGGAATTGAATCCCGTGCAGTTTCTGGTCCTACGAGCAAGAGTTTTTTTCTTTTAAGAATAGTCACTATTGCGCTCCCATTGCAATACTCAGTGCAAATAGCTCTCGCGTCTGTTCCCTGCATGTACAGAGTATTGGACTGAAGAGGAGATACTGTTCTTGTCAGTTTCCTAAGCAGAGTTGACCTAGATATGGCCCCTGTGTGTAGGAAGCACAGTTCTTTTGTTCTGAGCAAGTTCACTGTTCTGGCCCTATAGGAAACACAGTAGAGTAGATGAGTGCTCTTTTCTCAAAAGCAGAGTGTGTTTCTTGTAAGGCGAGCTAGTGTTTGTTTCCCAGTCCTAAATGGAGTTGAATCACAAGCAGTTTTTGGTCCTACCAGCAAGAGTTGTTTTCTGGTAAGGAAAGTCACTATTGCACTCCCATTGCCATACACAGTGCAAATAGCACTCGAGTCTGTTTCCAGCAAGTACAGTGTATTCGACTGAAGAGGAGCTACTGTTCTTGTCAGTTTCCTAAGCAGAGTTGAACTAGATATGGCCCGTGTGTGTAGGAAGCACAGTTCTTTTGTTCTGAGCAAGCTCACTGTTCAGACCCCATAGGAAACACAGTAGAGTAGAAGAGTGCTCTTTTCTCAAAAGCAGAGTGTGTTTCTTGTAAGGCGAGCTAGCGTTTTTTTCCCAGTCCCAAATGGAGTTGAGTCACATGCAGTTTTTCGTCCTACGAGCAAGAGTAGTTTTCTGGTAAGAATAGTCACTATTGGGCTCCCATTGTCAGACACAGGGCAAATAGCACTGGTGTCTGTTCCCAGCATGTGCAGTGTATTTGACTGAAGAGGGTATACTGTTCTCATCAGTTTCCTAAGCAGAATTGAACTAGATATGGCCCGTGTGTGTAGGAAGCACAGTCCTTTTGTTCTGAGCAAGCTCACTGTTCTGGCCATAGAGGAAACACAGTAGAGTAGAAGAGTGCTCTTTTCTCAAAAGCAGAGTGTGTTTCTTGTGAGCAGAGCTAGCGTTTGTTTCCCAGTCCTAAATGGAGTTGAGTCACATGAAGTTTGTGGTCCTAAGAGCAAGTTTCGTTTTCTGGAAAGAAGAGTCACTATTGCGCTCCCATTGCCATACACAGTACAAATAGCACTCGCATCTGTTCCCAGCAAGTACAGTGTATTGGACTGAAGAGGAGCTACTGTTCTTGTCAGTTTCCTAAGTTAAGTTGAATTAGATATGGCCCATGTGTGTAGAAAGCATAGTTCTTTTTTTCTGAGAAAGCACACTGTGCGGATATCATAGGAAACACAGTAGAGTAGATGAGTGCTCTTTTCTCAAAATTTGATTGTGTTTTTTGAAAGGCAAGCTAGTGTTTGTTTCCCAGTCAGAAATTGAGTTGAATCCCATGCAGTTTCTGGTCCTACTAGCAAGAGTTCTTTTCTGGTAAGAAGAGTCACTATTGCGCTCCCATTGCCATAAACACTACAAATAGCACTGGCGTCTGTTCCCAGAAAGTACAGCGTATTGGACTGAAGAGCAGCTACTGTTCTTGTCAGTTTCCTAAGCAGTGTTGAACTAGATATGACCCGTGTGTTTAGGAAGCACAGTTCTTTTTTTCTGAGAAAGCACACTGTGCGGACATCATAGGAAACACAGTAGAGTAGATGAGTGCTCTTTTCTCAAAATTTGATTGTGTTTCTTGAAAGGCGAGCTAGTGTTTGTTTCCCAGTCAGAAATGGAATTGAATCCCGTGCAGTTTCTGGTCCTACGAGCAAGAGTTTTTTTCTGGTAAGAAGAGTCACTATTGCGCTCCCATTGTCATATACAGGGCAAATAGCACTGGCGTCTGTTCCCAGCATGTACAGTGTATTGGACTGAAAAGGTTCTACTGTTCTTGTCAGTTTCCTATAAAGAATTGAACTAGATATGGCCCGTGTGTGTAGGAAGCACATTTCTTTTGTTCTGAGCAAGCTCACTGTTCTGGCCCTATAGGAAACACAGTAGAGTAGAAGAGTGCTCTTTTCTCAAAAGCTGAGTGTGTTTCATGTAAGATGAGCTAGGGTTTTTTCCCAGTCCTAAATGGAGTTGAGTCACATGCAGTTTTTGGTCCTACGAGAAAGAGTAATTTTCTGGTAAGAAGTGTCACTATTGGACTCCCATTGCCATAAACAGTACAAATAGCACTCACCTCTGTTCCCAGCATGTACAGTGTATTGGACTGAAAAGGATCTTTTGTTCTTGTCAGTTTCCTAAGCAGAATTTAACTAGATATGGCTGAGTATGTAGGAAGCCAGTTCTTTTGTTCTGAGCAAGCTCCTGTTCTGGCCCTATAGGAAACACAGTAGAGTAGAAGAGAGCTCTTTTCTCAAAAGCAGAGTGTGTTTCTTGTAAGGCGAGCTAGCGTTTGTTTCCCAGTCCTAAATGGAGTTGAATCACATGCAGTTTTTGGTGCTACCAGCAAGAGTTGTTTTCTGGTAAGGAAATTCACTATTGCCCTCCCTTTGCCATACACAGTGCAAATAGCACTGGCGTCTGTTCCCAGCAAGTACAGTGTATTGGACTGAAGAGCAGCTACTCTTCTTGTCAGTTTTCTAAGCAGAGTTGAACGAGATATGGCCCGTGTGTGTAGGAAGCACACTTCTTTGTTCTGAGCAAGCTCACTTTTCGGACTCCATAGGAAACACAATAGAGTAGAAGAGTGCTCTTTTCTCAAAAGCAGAGTGTGTTTCTTGTAAGGCCAGCTACTATTTCCTTCCCAGTCCTAAATGGAGTTGAATCACATGCAGTTTCTGGTCCTACAAGCAAGAGTTGTTTTCTGGTAAGAAGAGTCACTATTGCGCTCCCATTGTCATACACAGGGCAAATAGCACTGGTGTCTGTTCCCAGCATGTGCAGTGTATTTGACTGAAGAGGGTACACTGTTCTTGTCAGTTTCCTAAGCTGAATTGAACTAGATATGGCCGTGTGTGTAGGAAGCACAGTTCTTTTGTTCTGAGCAAGCTCACTGTTCTGGCCCTATAGGAAACATAGTCGAGTAGAAGAGTGCTCTTTTCTCAAAAGCAGAGTGTGTTTCTTGTAAGGCGAGCTAGCTTTTATTTCTCAGTTCTAAATGGAGTTGAATCACATGCAGTTTTTGGTCCTATGAGCAAGAGTTTTTTTTCTGGTAAGGAATGTCACTATTGTGCTCTCATTGCCATAAACAGTACAAATTGCACTTGCGTCTGTTCCCAGCATGTACAGTGTATTGGACTGAAGAAGAGCTACTTTTCTTCTCAGTTTCCTAAGCAGAGTTGAACTAGATATGGCTCGTGTGTGTACGAAGTACAGTTCTTTTGTTCTGAGCAAGCTCACTGTTCTGGCCCTATACGAAACACAGTAGACTAGAAGAGTGCTCTTTTCTCAAAAGCAGAGTGTGTTTCTTGTAAGGCAAGCTAGCGTTTATTTCCCAGACCTAAATGGAGTTGAAATACAAATGCAGTTTCTGGTCCTACGAGCAAGAGTTGTTTTCTGGTAAGAATGGTCACTATTGTGCTCCCATTGTCATACACAGTGCAAATAGCACTGGCGTCTGTTCCCAGCATGTACAGTGTATTGCACTGAAGAGGATCTACTGTTCTTGTTAGGTTCCTAAGCAGAATTGAACTAGATATGGCCGTGTATGTAGGAAGCACAGTTCTTTTGTTCTGAGCAAGCTCTCTGTTCTCGCCTTATAGGAAACACAGTAGAGTACAAGAGTGCTCTTTTTTCAAAAGCAGAGTGTGTTTCTTGTAAGGCGAGCTAGCGTTTGTTTTCCAGTCCTAAATGGAGTTGAATCACATGCAGTTTTTGGTCCTACCAGCAAGAGTTGTTTTCTGGTAAGGAAAGTCACTATTGTGCTCCCTTTGCCATACGCAGTGCAAATAGCACTCATGTCTGTTTCCAGCAAGTACAGTGTATAGGACTGAAGAGGAGCTACTGTTCTTGTCAGTTTCCTAAGCAGAGTTGAACTAGATATGGCCCGTGTGTGTAGGAAGCACAGTTCTTTTGTTCTGAGCAAGCTCACTGTTCGGATCCCATAGGAAACACAGTTGAGTAGAAGAGTGCTCTTTTCTCAAAAGCAGAGTGTGTTTCTTGTAAGGCGAGCTAGCGTTTGTTTCCCAGTCCTAAATGGAGTTGAATCACATGCAGTTTCTGGTCCTACGAGCAAGAGTTGTTTTCTGGTAAGGAAAGACATTATTGCGCTCCCATTGCCATACATAGTACAAATAGCACTCGCGTCTGTTCCCAGCATGTACAGTGTATTGGACTGAAGAGGATCTACTGTTCTTGTCAGGTTCCTATGCAGAATTGAACTAGATATGGCCATGTGTGTAGAAAGCACAGTTCTTTTGTTCTGAGCAAGCTCACTGTTTGGAACCCATAGGAAACACAGTAGAGTAGAAGAGTGCTCTTTTCTCAAAAGCAGAGTATGTTTATTGAAAGGTGAGCTAGTGTTTGTTTCCCAGTCAGAAATGGAATTGAATCCCGTGCAGTTTCTGGTCCTACGAGCAAGAGTTTTTTTCTTTTAAGAATAGTCACTATTGCGCTCCCATTGCAATACTCAGTGCAAATAGCTCTCGCGTCTGTTCCCTGCATGTACAGAGTATTGGACTGAAGAGGAGATACTGTTCTTGTCAGTTTCCTAAGCAGAGTTGACCTAGATATGGCCCCTGTGTGTAGGAAGCACAGTTCTTTTGTTCTGAGCAAGTTCACTGTTCTGGCCCTATAGGAAACACAGTAGAGTAGAAGAGTGCTCTTTTCTCAAAAGCAGAGTGTGTTTCTTGTAAGGCCAGCTAGCGTTTCTTTCCCAGTCCTAAATGGACTTGAGTAACATGCAGTCTCTGGTCCTACGAGCAAGAGTTGTTTTCTGGTAAGAAGAGTCACTATTGTGCTCCCATTGTCATACACAGGGCAAATAGCACTGGCGTCTGTTCCCAGCGTGTACAGTGTATTGGACTGAAGAGGTTCTACAGTCTTGTCAGTTTCCTAAGCAGAATTGAACTAGATATGGCCCGTGTGTGTAGGAAGCACAGTTCTTTTGTTCTGAGCAAGCTCACTGTTCTGGCCCTATAGGAAACACAGTAGAGTAGAAGAGTGCTCTTTTCTCAAAAGCAGAGTGTGTTTCTTGTAAGGCGAGCTAGTGTTTGTTTCCCAGTCCTAAATGGAGTTGAATAACAAGCAGTTTTTGGTCCTACCAGCAAGAGTTGTTTTCTGGTAAGGAAAGTCACTATTGCACTCCTATTGCCATACACAGTGCAAATAGCACTCGAGTCTGTTTCCAGCAAGTACAGTATATTCGACTGAAGAGGAGCTACTGTTCTTGTCAGTTTCCTAAGCAGAGTTGAACTAGATATGGCCCGTGTGTGTAGGAAGCACACTTCTTTTGTTCTGAGCAAGCTCACTGTTCAGACCCCATAGGAAACACAGTAGAGTAGAAGAGTGCTCTTTTCTCAAAAGCAGAGTGTGTTTCGTTGTAAGGCGAGCTAACGTTTTTTTCCCAGTCCCAAATGGAGTTGAGTCACATGCAGTTTTTCGTCCTACGAGCAAGAGTAGTTTTCTGGTAAGAATAGTCACTATTGGGCTCCCATTGTCAGACACAGGGCAAATAGCACTGGTGTCTGTTCCCAGCATGTGCAGTGTATTTGACTGAAGAGGGTATACTGTTCTCATCAGTTTCCTAAGCAGAATTGAACTAGATATGGCCCGTGTGTGTAGGAAGCACAGTCCTTTTGTTCTGAGCAAGCTCACTGTTCTGGCCATAGAGGAAACACAGTAGAGTAGAAGAGTGCTCTTTTCTCAAAAGCAGAGTGTGTTTCTTGTGAGCAGAGCTAGCGTTTGTTTCCCAGTCCTAAATGGAGTTGAGTCACATGAAGTTTGTGGTCCTAAGAGCAAGTGTCGTTTTCTGGAAAGAAGAGTCACTATTGCGCTCCCATTGCCATACACAGTACAAATAGCACTCGCGTCTGTTCCCAGCAAGTACAGTGTATTGGACTGAAGAGGTGCTACTGTTCTTGTCAGTTTCCTAAGTTAAGTTGAATTAGATATGGCCCATGTGTGTAGAAAGCATAGTTCTTTTTTTCTGAGAAAGCACACTGTGCGGATATCATAGGAAACACAGTAGAGTAGATGAGTGCTCTTTTCTCAAAATTTGATTGTGTTTTTTGAAAGGCAAGCTAGTGTTTGTTTCCCAGTCAGAAATTGAGTTGAATCCCATGCAGTTTCTGGTCCTACTAGCAAGAGTTCTTTTCTGGTAAGAAGAGTCACTATTGCGCTCCCATTGCCATAAACACTACAAATAGCACTGGCGTCTGTTCCCAGAAAGTACAGCGTATTGGACTGAAGAGCAGCTACTGTTCTTGTCAGTTTCCTAAGCAGTGTTGAACTAGATATGACCCGTGTGTTTAGGAAGCACAGTTCTTTTTTTCTGAGAAAGCACACTGTGCGGACATCATAGGAAACACAGTAGAGTAGATGAGTGCTCTTTTCTCAAAATTTGATTGTGTTTCTTGAAAGGCGAGCTAGTGTTTGTTTCCCAGTCAGAAATGGAATTGAATCCCGTGCAGTTTCTGGTCCTACGAGCAAGAGTTTTTTTCTGGTAAGAAGAGTCACTATTGCGCTCCCATTGTCATATACAGGGCAAATAGCACTGGCGTCTGTTCCCAGCATGTACAGTGTATTGGACTGAAAAGGTTCTACTGTTCTTGTCAGTTTCCTAAAAAGAATTGAACTAGATATGGCCCGTGTGTGTAGGAAGCACAGTTCTTTTGTTCTGAGCAAGCTCACTGTTCTGGCCCTATAGGAAACACAGTAGAGTAGAAGAGTGCTCTTTTCTCAAAAGCTGAGTGTGTTTCATGTAAGATGAGCTAGGGTTTTTTCCCAGTCCTAAATGGAGTTGAGTCACATGCAGTTTTTGGTCCTACGAGAAAGAGTAATTTTCTGGTAAGAAGAGTCACTATTGGACTCCCATTGCCATAAACAGTACAAATAGCACTCACCTCTGTTCCCAGCATGTACAGTGTATTGGACTGAAAAGGATCTTTTGTTCTTGTCAGTTTCCTAAGCAGAATTTAACTAGATATGGCTGTGTATGTAGGAAGCAGTTCTTTTGTTCTGAGCAAGCTCCTGTTCTGGCCCTATAGGAAACACAGTAGAGTAGAAGAGAGCTCTTTTCTCAAAAGCAGAGTGTGTTTCTTGTAAGGCGAGCTAGCGTTTGTTTCCCAGTCCTAAATGGAGTTGAATCACATGCAGTTTTTGGTGCTACCAGCAAGAGTTGTTTTCTGGTAAGGAAATTCACTATTGCCCTCCCTTTGCCATACACAGTGCAAATAGCACTCGCGTCTGTTTCCAGCAAGTACAATGTATTGGACTGAAGAGGAGCTACTGTTCTTGTCAGTTTCCTAAGCAGAGTTGAACTAGATATGGCCCGTGTGTGTAGGAAGCACAGTTCTGTTGTTCTGAGCAAGCTCACTGCTCGGACCCCATAGGAAACACAGTAGAGTAGAAGAGTGCTCTTTTCTCAAAAGCAGAGTGTGTTTCTTGTAAGGCGAGCTAGCGTTTGTTTCGCATTCCTAAATGGAGTTGAATCACATGCAGTTTCTGGTCCTATGAGAAAGATTTGTTTTCTGGTAAGAAGAGTCACTATTGCGCTCCCATTGTCATACACAGGGCAAATAGCACTGGCATTGGTTCCCTGCAATTACAGTGTATTGGACTGAAGAGGAGCTAGTGTTCTTGTCAGTTTCCTAAGCAGAATTGAACTAGATATGGCCATGTGTGTAGAAAGCACAGTTCTTTTGTTCTGAGCAAGCTCACTGTTTGGACCCCATAGGAAACACAGTAGAGTAGAAGAGTGCTCTTTTCTCAAAAGCAGAGTGTGTTTATTGAAAGGCGAGCTGGGGTTTGTTTCCCAGTCAGAAATGGAATTGAATCCGTGCAGTTTCTGATCCTACGAGCAAGAGTTTTTTTCTTTTAAGAATAGTCACTATTGCGCTCCCATTGCCATACTCAGTGCAAATAGCTCTCGCGTCTGTTCCCTGCATGTACAGAGTATTGGACTGAAGAGGAGCTACTGTTCTTGTCAGTTTCCTAAGCAGAGTTGACCTAGATATGGCCCCTGTGTGTAGGAGCACAGTTCTTTTGTTCTGAGCAAGTTCACTGTTCTGGCCCTATAGGAAAAACAGTAGAGTAGAAAAGTGCTCTTTTCTCAAAAGCAGAGTGTGTTTCTTGTAAGGCCAGCTGGCGTTTCCTTCCCAGTCTTAAATGGAAATGAGTCACATGCAGTCTCTGGTCCTACGAGCAAGAGTTGTTTTCTGGTAAGAAGAGTCACTATTGTGCTCCCATGTCATACACAGGGCAAATAGCACTGGCGTCTGTTCCCAGCGTGTACAGTGTATTGGACTGAAGAGGTTCTACAGTTCTTGTCAGTTTCCTAAGCAGAATTGAACTAGATATGGCCCGTGTGTGTAGGAAGCACAGTTCTTTTGTTCTGAGCAAGCTCACTGTTCTGGCCCTATAGGAAAAACAGTAGAGTAGAAGAGTGCTCTTTTCTCAAAAGCAGAGTGTGTTTCTTGTAAGGCGAGCTAGTGTTTGTTTCCCAGTCCTAAATGGGGTTGAATCACATGCAGTTTTTCGTCCTACCAGCAAGAGTTGTTTTCTGGTAAGGAAAGTCACTATTGCGCTCCCTTTGCCATACACAGTGCAAATAGCACTCGCGTCTGTTTTGAGCAAGTAAAGTGTATTCAACTGAAGAGGAGCTACTGTTCTTGTCAGTTTCCTAAGCAGAATTGAACTAGATATGGCCCGTGTGTGTAGGAAGCACAGTTCTTTTGTTCTGAGCAAGCTCACTGTTCTGGCCCTATAGGAAACACAGTAGAGTAGAAGAGTGCTCTTTTCTCAAAAGCAGAGTGTGTTTCTTTTAAGGCGAGCTAGCGTTTGTTTCCCAGTCCTAAATGGAGTTGAATCACATGCAGTTTTTGGTCCTACGAGCAAGAGTAGTTTTCTGGTAAAGAAAGTCACTATTGTGCTCCCATTGCCATACACAGTGCAAATAGCAATCGCGTCTGTTTCCAGCAAGTACAGTGTATTGGACTGAATAGGAGCTACTGTTCTTGTTTGTTTCGTAAGCAGAGTTGAACTAGATATGGCCCGTGTGTGTAGGAAGCACACTTCTTTTGTTCTGAGCAAGCTCACTGCTCGGACCCCATAGGAAACACAGTAGAGTAGAAGAGTGCTCTTTTCTCTAAAGCAGAATGTGTTTCTTGTAAGGCGAGCTAGCGTTTGTTTCCCAGTCCTAAATGGAGTTGAATCCCATGCAGTTTCTGTTCCTACGAGCAAGAGTTGTTTTCTGGTAAGAAGAGTCACTATTGCGCTCCCATTGCCATACACAGTGCAAATAGCACTCGCGTCTGTTCCCTGCATGTACAGAGGATTGGACTGAAGAGGAGCTACTGTTCTTGTCAGTTTCCTAAGCAGAGTTGAACTAGATATGTCCCCTGTGTGTGGGAAGCACAGTTCTTTTGTTCTGAGCAAGTTCACTGTTCTGGCCCTATAGGAAACACAGTAGAGTAGAAGAGTGCTCTTTTCTCAAAAGCAGAGTGTGTTTCTTGTAAGGCCAGCTAGCATTTCTTTCCCAGTCCTAAATGGAGTTGAGTCACATGCAGTCTCTGGTCCTACGAGCAAGAGTTGTTTTCTGGTAAGAAGAGTCACTATTGCCCTCCCATTGTCATACACAGGGCAAATAGCACTGGCGTCTGTTCCCAGCAAGTACAGTGTATTGGACTGAAGAGGAGCTACTGTTCTTGTCATTTTCCTATAAGGAGTTGAACTAGATATGGCCCGTGTGTGTAGGAAGCACAGTTCTTTTGTTCTGAGAAAGCACACTGTGCGGACACCATAGGAAACACAGTAGAGTAGATGAATGCTCTTTTCTCAAAATTAGATTGTGTTTCTTGAAAGGCGAGCTAGTATTTGCTTCCCTGTCAGAAATGGAGTTGAATCCCATGCAGTTTCTGGTCCTACGAGCAAGAGTTTTTTTTCTGGTAAGAGAGTCACAATTGCGCTCCAAATGCCATACACAGTGCAAATAGCACTGGCATCTGTTCCCAGCAAGTACAGTGTATTGGACTGAAGAGCAGCTACTCTTCTTTTCAGTTTTCTCAGCAGAGTTGAACTAGATATGGCCCGTGTGTGTAGGAAGCACACTTCTTTTGTTCTGAGCAAGCTCACTTTTCGGACTCCATAGGAAACACAATAGAGTAGAAGAGTGCACTTTTCTCAAAAGCAGAGTGTGTTTCTTGTAAGGCGAGCTAGCATTTCTTTCCCAGTCCTAAATGGAGTTGAATCACATGCAGTTTCTGTCCTACGAGCAAGAGTTGTTTTCTGGTAAGAAGAGTCACTATTGCGCTCCCATTTTCATACACAGGGCAAATAGCACTGGTGTCTGTTCCCAGCATGTGCAGTGTATTTGACTGAAGAGGGTATACTGTTCTTGTCAGTTTCCTAAGCTGAATTGAACTAGATATGGCCGTGTGTGTAGGAAGCACACTTCTTTTGTTCTGTGCAAGCTCACTGTTCTGGCCCTTTGGGAAACATAGTCGAGTAGAAGAGTGCTCTTTTCTCAAAAGCAGAGTGTGTTTCTTGTAAGGCGAGCTAGATTTTATTTCCCAGTTCTAAATGGAGTTGAATCACATGCAGCTTTTGGTCCTATGAGCAAGAGTTGTTTTCTGGTAAGGAATGTCACTATTGTGCTCTCATTGCCATACACAGTACAAATTGCACTCGCGTCTGTTCAAGCATGTACAGTGTATTGGACTGAAGAAGAGCTACTTTTCTTCTCAGTTTCCTAAGCAGAGTTGATCTAGATATGGCTCGTATGTGTAGGAAGTACAGTTCTTTTGTTCTGAGCAAGCTCACTGTTCTGGCCCTTTAGGAAACACAGTAGACTAGAAGAGTGCTCTTTTCTCAAAAGCAGAGTGTGTTCCTTGTGAGGCGAGCTAGCGTTTATTTCCCAGACCTAAATGGAGTTGAAATACACATGCAGTTTCTGGTCCTACGAGCAAGAGTTGTTTTCTGGTAAGAAGAGTCACTATTGTGCTCCCATTGTCATACACAGGGCAAATAGCACTGGCGTCTGTTCCCAGCATGTACAGTGTATTGGACTGAAGAGGATCTACTGTTCTTGTTAGGTTCCTAAGCAGAATTGAACTAGATATGGCCCTGTGTGTAGGAAGCACAGTTCTTTTGTTCTGAGCAAGCTCACCTTTTGGAACCCAATAGGAAACACAGTAGAGTAGATGTGTGCCCTATTCTCAAAAGCAGAGTGTGTTTCTTGTAAGGCGAATGAGAGTTTGTTTCCCAGTCCTAAATGGAGTTGAATCACATGCAGTTTCTGGTCCTACGAGAAAGAGTTGTTTTCTGATAAGAAGAGTCACTATTGAGCTCCCATTGCCGTACACAGTGCAAATAGCATTCGCGTCTGTTCCCAGCAAGTACAGTGTATTGGACTGAAGAGGAGCTACTGTTCTTGTCAGTTTCCTAAGCAGAGTTGAACTAGATATGGCCCGTGTGTGTAGGAAGCACAGTTCTTTTCTTCTGAGCAAGCTCACTGTTCGGACACCATAGGAAACACAGTAGAGTAGAAGAGTGCTATTTTCTCAAAAGCAGAGTGTGTTTCTTGTAAGGCGAGCTAGCGTTTTTTTCCCAGTCCTATATTGAGTTGAATCACATGCAGTTTCTGGTACTAAGAGCAAGAGTTGTTTTCTGGTAAGAAGAGTCACTATTGCGCTCCCATTGTCATACACAGGGCAAATAGCATGGCGTCTGTTCCTAGCAAGTACAGTGTACTGGACTGAAGAGGAGCTACTGTTCTTGTCAGTTTCCTAAGCAGAGTTGTACCAGATATGGCCCGTGTGTAGGAAGCACAGTTCTTTTGTTCTGAGCAAGCTCACTGTTTGGACGCCATAGGAAACACCATAGAGTAGAAGAGTGCCCTTTTATCAAAAGCAGAGTGTGTTTCTTGAAAGGCAAGCTAGAGTTTGTTTCCCAGTCAGAAATGGAGTTGAATCCCATGCAGTTTCTCGTCCTACAAGCAAGAGCTTTTTCTGGTAAGAAGAGTCACTACTGCGCTCCCATTGCCATACACACTGCAAGTAGCACTGGCGTCTGTTCCCAGCAAGTACAGCATATTGGACTGAAGAGGTTCTACTGTTCTTGTCAGTTTCCTAAGGAGAATTGAACAAGATATGGCACGTGTGTGTAGGCAGCACAGTTCTTTGTTCTGAGCAAGCTCACTGTTCTGGCCCTATAGGAAACACAGTAGAGTAGAAGAGTGCTCTTTTCTCAAAAGCAGAGTGTGTTTCTTGTAAGGCGAGCTAGCGTTTGTTTCCCAGTCCTAAATGGAGTTGAGTCACATGCAGTTTTTGGTCCTACGAGCAAGAGTTGTTTTCTGGTAAGAAGAGTCACTATTGGGTTCCCACTGCCATACACAGTACAAACAGTACTCGCGTCTGTTCCCAGCATGTACAGTGTATTGGACTGAAAAGGATCTATTGTTCATGTCAGTTTCCTAAGCAGAATTGAACTAGATATGGCCGTGTATGCAGGAAGCACAGTTCTTTTGTTCTGAGCAAGCTCTCTGTTCTGGCCCTATAGGAAACACAGTAGAGTAGACGAGTGCTCTTTTCTCAAAAGCAGAGTGTGTTTCTTGTAAGGCGAGCTAGCATTTGTTTCCCAGTCCTAAATGGAGTTGAATTACATGCAGTTTTTGGTCCTACCAGCAAGAGTTGTTTTCTGGTAATGAAAGTCACTATTGTGCTCCCTTTGCCATATACAGTGCAAATAGCACACGCGTCTGTTTCCAGGAAGTACAGTGTATTGGATTGAAGAGGAGCTACTGTTCTTTTGAGTTACGTAAGCAGAGTTGAACTAGATATGGCCCGTGTGTGTTGGAAGCAAAGTTCTTTTGTTCTGAGCAAGCTCACTGTTCGGACCCCATAGGATACACAGTAGAGTAGAAGAGTGCTCTTTTCTCAAAAGCAGAGTGTGTTTCTTGTAAGGCGAGCTAGCGTTTGTTTCCCAGTCCTAAATGGAGTTGAATCACATGCAGTTTCTGGTCCTAAGAGCAAGAGTTGTTTTCTGGTAAGGAAAGTCATTATTGCACTCCCATTGCCATACATAGTGCAAATAGCACTCGCGTCTGTTCCCAGCAAGTACAGTGCATTGGACTGAAGAGGAGCTACTGTTCTTTTCAGTTTCCTAAGCAGAGTTGAACTAGATATGGCCCGTGTGTGTAGGAAGCACAGTACTTTTGTTCTGAGCAAGCTCACTGTTCGGACACCATAGGAATCACAGTAGAGTAGAAGAGTGCTCTTTTCTCAAAAGCAGAGTGTGTTTCTTGTAAGGCGAGCTAGCGTTTGTTTCCCAGTCCTAAATGGAGTTGAATCACATGCAGTTTCTGGTCCTACGAGCAAGAGTTTTTTCTTATAAGAAGAGTCACTATTGCGCTCCCATTGTCATACATAGTACAAATAGCACTGGCATCTGTACCCAGCATGTACAGTGTATTGGACTGAAGAGGAGCTTCTGTTCTTGTCAGTTTCGTAAGCAGAATTGAACTAGATATGGCCAGTGTGTGTAGGAAGCACAGTTCTTTTGTTCTGAGCAAGCTCACTGTTCTGGCCCTATAGGAAAAACAGTAGAGTAGAAGAGTGCTCTTTTCTCAAAAGCAGAGTGTGTTTCTTGTAAGGCGTGCTAGCGTTTGTTTCCCAGTCCTAAATGGAGTTGAATCACATGCAGTTTCTGGTCCTACGAGCAAGAGTTGTTTTCTGGTAAGAAGAGTCACTATTGCGCTCCCATTGCCATACATAGTACAAATAACACTCGCGTGTGTTTCCAGCAAGTACAGTGTATTGGTCTGAAGAGGAGCTACTGTTCTTGTCAGTTTCCTAAGCAGAGTTGAACTAAATATGGCCCATGTGTGTAAAAAGCACAGTTCTTTTGTTCTGAGCAAGCTCACTGTTCGGACCCCATAGGAAACACAGTAGAGTAGAAGAGTGCTCTTCTCTCAAAAGCCGAGTGTGTTTAGTGTAAGGCGACCTAGCGTTTGCTTCCCAGTCTTAAATGGAGTTGAATCACATGCAGTTTCAGGTCCTAAGAGCAAGAGTTGTTTTCTGGTAAGAAGAGTCACTATTGCGCTCCCATTGACATACACAGTGCAAATAGCACTCGTGTCTGCTCCCAGCAAGTACAGTGTATTGGATTGAAGAGGAGCTACTGTTCTTGTCAGTTTCCTAAGCAGACTTGAACTAGATATGGCCCGTAGGTGTAGGAAGCACAGTTCATTTGTTCTGAGCAAGCTCACTGTTCCGACCCCATAGGAAACACAGTAGAGTAGAAGAGTACTCTTTTCTCAAAAGCAGAGTGTGTTTCTTGTACGGCGAGCTAGCTTTTGTTTCCCAGTCGTAAATGAAGTTGAATCACAAGCAGATTCTGTTCCTACTAGTAGAGTTGTTTTTTGGTAAGAAGAGTCACTATTGCGCTCCCTTTGCCATACACAGTGCAAATAGCACTCGCGTCTGTTCCCAGCAAGTACAGTGTATTGGACTTGTCATTTTCCTAAGCAGAGTTGAACTAGATATGGCACGTGTGTTTAGGAAGCGCAGTTGTTTTGTTCTGAGAAACCTCACTTTTTGGACCCCATAGGAAACACAGTAGAGCAGAAAAGTGCTCTTTTCTCAAAAGCAGAGTGTGTTTCTTGTAAGGCGAGCTAATGTTTGTTTCCTAGTACTAAATGTAGTTGAATGACATGCAGTTTTGGTCCTAGGAGCAAGAGTTGTTTTCTGGTAAGAAGAGTCACTATTGTGCTCCCATTGACATGCACAGGGCAAATAGCACTGGCATCTGTTCCCAGCATGTACAGTGTATTGGACTGAAGAGGAGCTACTGTTCTTGTCAGTTTCCTAAGCAGAGTTGAACTAGATATGGCCCGTGTGTGTAGGAAGCACAGTTCTTTTGTTCTGAGCAAGCTCACTGTTCGGACCCCATAGGAAACACAGTAGAGTAGAAGAGTGCTCTTTTCTCAAAAGCAGAGTGTGTTTCTTGTAAGGCGAGATATCGTATGTTTCCCAGTCCTAAAAGGAGTTGAATCCCATGCAGTTTCTGGTCCTAGGATCAAGAGTTGTTTTCTGGTAATGAAAGTCACTATTGTGCTCCCAATGACATACACTGATCAAGTAGCACTCGCGACTGTTCCCAGCAAGTACAGTGTATTGAACAGAAGAGGAGCTACTGTCCTTGTCAGTTTCCTAAGCAGTGTTGAACTAGATATGGCCCATGTGTGTAGGAAGCACAGTTCTTTTGTTCTGAGCAAGCTCACTGTTTGGACCCCATAGGAAACACAGTAGAGTAGAAGACTGTTCGTTTCTCAAAAGCAGAGTGTGTTTCTTGTAAGGCGAGCTAGCGTTTGTTTCCCAGTCGTAAATGGAGTTGAGTCACATGCAGTTTCTGGTCCTACCAGCAAGAGTAGTTTTCTGGTAAGAAGAGTCACTATTGCGCTCCCATTGTCATACACAGGGCAAATAGCACTGGCATCTGAACCAGCATGTACAGTGTATTGGACTGAAGAGGAGCTACTGTTCTTGTCAGTTTCCTAAGCTGAGTTGAACTAGATATGGCCCTTGTTTGTAGGAAGCACAGTTCTTTTGTTCTGAGCACCCTGACTATTCTGGCCGTAAAGGAAACACAGTAGAGTAGAAGAGTGCTCTTTTCTCAAAAGCAGAGTGTTTTTTCTTGTAAGGCGAGCTAGCATTTGTTTCCCAGTCCTAAATGGAGTTGAGTCACATGCAGTTTCTGGTCCTATGAGCAAGAGTTGTTTTCTGGTAAGGAAAGTCACTATTGCGCTCCCATTGCCATACACAGTGCAAATAGCACTCGCGTCTGTTCCCAGCAAGTACAGTGTACTGGACTGAAGAGGATCTACTGTTCTTCTCAGTTTCCTAAGCAGAGGTGAACTAGATATGGCCCGTGTGTGTAGGAAGCACAGTTCTTTTGTTCTGAGCAACCTCACTGTTCGGACCCCATAGGAAACAAGGAAGAGTAGAAGAGTGCTCTTTTCTCAAAACAGAGTATGTTTCTTGTACGGGGAGCTCGTGTTTGTTTCTCAGTCCTAAGTGGAGTTGAATCACATGCAGTTTCTGGTACTACGAGCAAGAGTTGTTTTCTGGTAAGAAGAGTCACTATTGCGCTCCCATTGTCATACACAGGGCAAATAGCACTGGCGTCTGTTCCCAGCATGTACAGTGTATTGGACTGAAGAGGATCTACTGTTTTTGTCAGGTTCCTAAGCAGAATTGAACTAGATATGGCCGTTTGTGTAGGAAGCACAGTTCTTTTGTTCTGAGCAAGCTCACTGTTCGGACCCCATAGGAAACACAGTAGAGTAGAAGAGTGCTCTTTTTTCAAAAGCAGACTGTGTTTCTTGTAAGGTGATCTAGCGTTTGTTTCCCAGTCCGAAATGGAGTTGAATCCCATGGAGTTTCTGGTCCTACAAGCAAGAATTGTTTTCTGGTAAGGAAAGTCAATATTGCGCTCCCATTGCCAAACACAGTGCAAATAGCACTTGCGTGTGTTCCCAGCAAGTACAGAATATTGAAGTGAAGAGTCGCTACTGTTCTTGTCAGTTTCCTAAGCGGACTTGAACTAGATATGGCCCGTGTGTGTAGGAAGCACAGTTCTTTTGTTCTGAGCAAGCTCACTGTTCGAACCCCATAGGAAACACAGTAGAGTAGAAGAGAGCTCTTTTCTCAAAAGCAGAGTGTGTTTCTTGTAAGGCGAGCTAGCATTTGTTTCCCAGTCCTAAATGGAGTTGAAATACACATGCAGTTTCTGGTCCTACGAGCAGGAGTTGTTTTCTGGTTAGAATAGTCACTATTGCGCTCCTTTTGCCATACACAGTACAAATAGCCCTCGCGTCTGTTCCCAGCAAGTACAGTGTATTGGACTGAAAAGGAGATACTGTTCTTGTCAGTTTCCTAAGCAGAGTTGAATCAGATATGGCCCGTGTGTGTAGGAAGCACAATTCTTTTGTTCTGAGCAAGCTCACTGTTCGGACCCATAGGATACACAGTAGAGTAGAAGAGTGCCTTTTTAACAAAAGCAGAGTGTGTTTCTTGTAAGGCGAGCTAGCATTTGTTTCCCAGTCCTAAATGGAGTTGAAATACACATGCAGTTTCTGGTCATACAAGCAAGAGTTTTTTCTGGTATGGAAAGTCACTATTGTGCTCCCATTGCCATACACAGTGCAAATAGCACTCACGTATGTTCCCAGCAATAACAGTGTATTGGGCTGAAGTAGAGCTACTGTTCTTGTCAGTTTCCTAAGCAGAGTTGAACTAGATATGACCCGTGTGTAGGAAGCACAGTTCTTTTGTTCTGAGCAAGCTCACTGTTTGGACCCCATAGGAAACACAGTAGAGTAGTTGTGTGCCCTATTCTCAAAAGCAGAGCGTGTTTCTTGTAAGGCGAGCTAGCGTTTGTTTCCCAGTCCTAAGTGGATTGAATCAAATGCAGTTTCAGGTCCTAAGAGCAAGAGTTGTTTTCTGGTAAGAAGTCAATATTGTGCATCCATTGCCGTACACAGTGCAAATAGCACTCGCGTCTGTTCCCAGCATGTACAGTGTATTGGACTGAAGAGGAGTTACTGTTCTTGTCAGTTTCCTAAGCAGAGTTGAACTAGATATGGCCGTGTGTGTAGGAAGCACAGTTTTTTTGTTCTCAGCAAGCTCACTGTTCTGGCCCTATAGGAAACACAGTAGAGTAGAAGAGTGCTCCTTCCTCAAAAGCAGAGTGTGCTACTTGTAAGGCGAGCTAGCGTTTGTTTCCCAGTCAGAAATGGAGTTGAATCACATGCAGTTTTTGGTCCTATGAGCAAGAGTTGCTTTCTGGTAAGGAAAGTCACTATTGTGCTCCCATTGTAATACACAGGGCAAATAGCACTGGAGTCTGTTCCCAGCAAGTACAGTGTATTGGACTGAAGAGGAGCTACTGTTCTTATCAGTTTCCTAAGCAGAGTTGAACCAGATATTGCCCGTGTGTGTAGGAAGCACAAGTCTTTTGTTCTGAGCAAGCTCATTGTTCGGACCCCGTAGGAAATACAATTGAGTATAAGAGTGCACTTTTCTCAAAAGCAGAGTGTGTTTCTTGTAAGGCGAGCTAGCGTTTGTTTCCCAGTCCTAAATGGAGTTGAATCACATGCAGTTTCTGGTCCCACGAGCAAGAGTTGTTTTCTGGTAAGAAGAGTCACTACTGCGCTCCCATTGTCATACACAGGGCAAATAGCACTGGCGTCTGTTCCCAGCATGTACAGTGTATTGGACTGAAGAGAATCTACTGTTCTTGTCAGTTTCCTAAGCAGAATTGAACTAGATATGGCCCGTGTGTGTAGGAAGCACAGTTCTTTTGTTCTGAGCAAGCTCACTGTTCTGGCCATATAGGAAACACAGTAGAGTAGAAGAGTGCTCTTTTCTCAAAAGCAGACTGTGTGTCTTGTAAGGTTAGCAAGCATTTGTTTCCCAGTCTTAAATGGAGTTGAGTCACATGCAGTTTTTGGTCCTACAAGCAAGAGTAGTTTTCTGGTAAGAAGAGTCCCTATTGGGCTCCCATTGCCATACACAGTACAAATAGCACCCATGTCTGTTCCCATCATGTACAGTGTATTGGACTGAAAAGGATCTATTGTTCTTGTCTGTTTCCTAAGCAGAATTGAACTAGATATGGCCGTGTATGTAGGAAGCACAGTTCTTTTGTTCTGAGCAAGCTCTCTGTTCTCGCCTTATAGGAAACACAGTAGAGTAGAAGAGTGCTCTTTTCTCAAAAGCAGAGTGTGTTTCTTGTAAGGCGAGCTAGCGTTTGTTTTCCAGTCCTAAATGGAGTTGAATCACATGCAGTTTTTGGTCCTACCAGCAAGAGTTGTTTTCTGGTAAGGAAAGTCACTATTGCGATCCCTTTGCCATACGCAGTGCAAATAGCACTCGTGTCTGTTTCCAGCAATTACAGTGTATAGGACTGAAGAGGAGCTACTGTTCTTGTCAGTTTCCTAAGCAGAGTTGACCTAGATACGGCCCCTGTGTGTAGGAAGCACAGTTCTTTTGTTCTGAGCAAGTTCACTGTTCTGGCCCTATAGGAAACACAGTAGAGTAGAAGAGTGCTCTTTTCTCAAAAGCAGATTGTGTTTCTTGTAAGGCCAGCTAGCGTTTCTTTCCCAGCCCTAAATGGACTTGAGTAACATGCAGTCTCTGGTCCTACGAGCAAGAGTTGTTTTCTGGTAAGAAGAGACACTATTGTGCTCCCATTGTCATACACAGGGCAAATAGCACTGGCGTCTGTTCCCAGCGTGTACAGTGTATTGGACTGAAGAGGTTCTACAGTTCTTGTCAGTTTCCTAAGCAGAATTGAACTAGATATGGCCCGTGTGTGTAGGAAGCACAGTTCTTTTGTTCTGAGCAAGCTCACTGTTCTGGCCCTATAGGAAACACAGTAGAGTAGAAGAGTGCTCTTTTCTCAAAAGCAGAGTGTGTTTCTTGTAAGGCGAGCTAGTGTTTGTTTCCCAGTCCTAAATGGAGTTGAATCACTAGCAGTTTTTGGTCCTACCAGCAAGAGTTGTTTTCTGGTAAGGAAAGTCACTATTGCACTCCCATTGCCATACACAGTGCAAATAGCACTCGAGTCTGTTTCCAGCAAGTACAGTGTATTCGACTGAAGAGGAGCTACTGTTCTTGTCAGTTTCCTAAGCAGAGTTGAACTAGATATGGTCCGTGTGTGTAGGAAGGACAATTCTTTTGTTCTGAGCAAGCTCACTGTTCAGACCAAATAGGAAACACAGTAGAGTAGAAGAGTGCTCTTTTCTCAAAAGCAGAGTGTGTTTCTTGTAAGGCGAGCTAGCGTTTTTTTCCCAGTCCCAAATGGAGTTGAGTCACATGCAGTTTTTCGTCCTACGAGCAAGAGCAGTTTTCTGGTAAGAATAGTCACTATTGGGCTCCCATTGTCAGACACAGGGCAAATAGCACTGGTGTCTGTTCTCAGCATGTGCAGTGTATTTGACTGAAGAGGGTATACTGTTCTCATCAGTTTCCTAAGCAGAATTGAACTAGATATGGCCCGTGTGTGTAGGAAGCACAGTCCTTTTGTTCTGAGCAAGCTCACTGTTCTGGCCATAGAGGAAACACAGTAGAGTAGAAGAGTGCTCTTTTCTCAAAAGCAGAGTGTGTTTCTTGTGAGCAGAGCTAGCGTTTGTTTCCCAGTCCTAAATGGAGTTGAGTCACATGAAGTTTGTGGTCCTAAGAGCAAGTGTCGTTTTCTGGAAAGAAGAGTCACTATTGCGCTCCCATTGCCATACACAGTACAAATAGCACTCGCGTCTGTTCCCAGCAAGTACAGTGTATTGGACTGAAGAGGAGCTACTGTTCTTGTCAGTTTCCTAAGTTAAGTTGAATTAGATATGGCCCATGTGTGTAGAAAGCGTAGTTCTTTTTTTCTGAGAAAGCACACTGTGCGGATATCATAGGAAACACAGTAGAGTAGATGAGTGCTCTTTTCTCAAAATTTGATTGTGTTTCTTGAAAGGCGAGCTAGTGTTTGTTTCCCAGTCAGAAATGGAATTGAATCCCGTGCAGTTTCTGGTCCTACGAGCAAGAGTTTTTTTCTGGTAAGAAGAGTCACTATTGCGCTCCCATTGTCATATACAGGGCAAATAGCACTGGCGTCTGTTCCCAGCATGTACAGTTTATTGGACTGAAAAGGTTCTACTGTTCTTGTCAGTTTCCTAAAAAGAATTGAACTAGATATGGCCCGTGTGTGTAGGAAGCACAGTTCTTTTGTTCTGAGCAAGCTCACTGTTCTGGCCCTATAGGAAACACAGTAGAGTAGAAGAGTGCTCTTTTCTCAAAAGCAGAGTGTGTTTCTTGTAAGGCGAGCTAGCGTTTGTTTCCCAGTCCTAAATGGAGTTGAATCACATGCAGTTTCTGGTCCTACAAGCAAGAGTTGTTTTCTGGTAAGGAAAGACATTATTGCGCTCCCATTGCCATACATAGTACAAATAGCACTCGCGTCTGTTCCCAGCATGTACAGTGTATTGGACTGAAGAGGATCTACTGTTCTTGTCAGGTTCCTACGCAGAATTGAACTAGATATGGCCATGTGTGTAGAAAGCACAGTTCTTTTGTTCTGAGCAAGCTCACTGTTTGGAACCCATAGGAAACACAGTAGAGTAGAAGAGTGCTCTTTTCTCAAAAGCAGAGTATGTTTATTGAAAGGCGAGCTAGTGTTTGTTTCCCAGTCAGAAATGGAATTGAATCCCGTGCAGTTTCTGGTCCTACAAGCAAGAGTTTTTTTCTTTTAAGAATAGTCACTATTGTGCTCCCATTGCAATACTCAGTGCAAATAGCTCTCGCGTCTGTTCCCTGCATGTACAGAGTATTGGACTGAAGAGGAGCTACTGTTCTTGTCAGTTTCCTAAGCAGAGTTGACCTAGATATGGCCCCTGTGTGTAGGAAGCACAGTTCTTTTGTTCTGAGCAAGTTCACTGTTCTGGCCCTATAGGAAACACAGTAGAGTAGAAGAGTGCTCTTTTCTCAAAAGCAGAGTGTGTTTCTTGTAAGGCCAGCTAGCATTTCTTTCCCCAGTCCTAAATGGACTTGAGTAACATGCAGTCTCTGGTCCTACGAGCAAGAGTTGTTTTCTGGTAAGAAGAGTCACTATTGTGCTCCCATTGTCATACACAGGGCAAATAGCACTGGCGTCTGTTCCCAGCGTGTACACTGTATTGGACTGAAGAGGTTCTACAGTTCTTGTCAGTTTCCTAAGCAGAATTGAACTAGATATGGCCCGTGTGTGTAGGAAGCACAGTTCTTTTGTTCTGAGCAAGCCCACTGTTCTGGCCCTATAGGAAACACAGTAGAGTAGAAGAGTGCTCTTTTCTCAAAAGCAGAGTGTGTTTCTTGTAAGGCGAGCTAGTGTTTGTTTCCCAGTCCTAAATGGAGTTGAATCACATGCAGTTTTTGGTCCTACCAGCAAGAGTTGTTTTCTGGTAAGGAAAGTCACTATTGCACTCCCATTGCCATACACAGTGCAAATAGCACTCGAGTCTGTTTCCAGCAAGTACAGTGTATTCGACTGAAGAGGAGCTACTGTTCTTGTCAGTTTCCTAAGCAGAGTTGAACTAGATATGGCCCGTGTGTGTAGGAAGCACAGTTCTTTTGTTCTGAGCAAGCTCACTGTTCAGACCCCATAGGAAACACAGTAGAGTAGAAGAGTGCTCTTTTCTCAAAAGCAGAGTGTGTTTCTTGTAAGGCGAGCTAGCGTTTTTTTCCCAGTCCCAAATGGAGTTGAGTCACATGCAGTTTTTCGTCCTACGAGCAAGAGTAGTTTTCTGGTAAGAATAGTCACTATTGGGCTCCCATTGTCAGACACAGGGCAAATAGCACTGGTGTCTGTTCCCAGCATGTGCAGTGTATTTGACTGAAGAGGGTATACTGTTCTCATCAGTTTCCTAAGCAGAATTGAACTAGATATGGCCCGTGTGTGTAGGAAGTACAGTCCTTTTGTTCTGAGCAAGCTCACTGTTTGGAACCCATAGGAAACACAGTAGAGTAGAAGAGTGCTCTTTTCTCAAAAGCAGAGTATGTTTATTGAAAGGCGAGCTAGTGTTTGTTTCCCAGTCAGAAATGGAATTGAATCCCGTGCAGTTTCTGGTCCTACAAGCAAGAGTTTTTTTCTTTTAAGAATAGTCACTATTGTGCTCCCATTGCAATACTCAGTGCAAATAGCTCTCGCGTCTGTTCCCTGCATGTACAGAGTATTGGACTGAAGAGGAGCTACTGTTCTTGTCAGTTTCCTAAGCAGAGTTGACCTAGATATGGCCCCTGTGTGTAGGAAGCACAGTTCTTTGTTCTGAGCAAGTTCACTGTTCTGGCCCTATAGGAAACACAGTAGAGTAGAAGAGTGCTCTTTTCTCAAAAGCAGAGTGTGTTTCTTGTAAGGCCAGCTAGCATTTCTTTCCCAGTCCTAAATGGACTTGAGTAACATGCAGTCTCTGGTCCTACGAGCAAGAGTTGTTTTCTGGTAAGAAGAGTCACTATTGTGCTCCCATTGTCATACACAGGGCAAATAGCACTGGCGTCTGTTCCCAGCGTGTACACTGTATTGGACTGAAGAGGTTCTACAGTTCTTGTCAGTTTCCTAAGCAGAATTGAACTAGATATGGCCCGTGTGTGTAGGAAGCACAGTTCTTTTGTTCTGAGCAAGCCCACTGTTCTGGCCCTATAGGAAACACAGTAGAGTAGAAGAGTGCTCTTTTCTCAAAAGCAGAGTGTGTTTCTTGTAAGGCGAGCTAGTGTTTGTTTCCCAGTCCTAAATGGAGTTGAATCACATGCAGTTTTTGGTCCTACCAGCAAGAGTTGTTTTCTGGTAAGGAAAGTCACTATTGCACTCCCATTGCCATACACAGTGCAAATAGCACTCGAGTCTGTTTCCAGCAAGTACAGTGTATTCGACTGAAGAGGAGCTACTGTTCTTGTCAGTTTCCTAAGCAGAGTTGAACTAGATATGGCCCGTGTGTGTAGGAAGCACAGTTCTTTTGTTCTGAGCAAGCTCACTGTTCAGACCCCATAGGAAACACAGTAGAGTAGAAGAGTGCTCTTTTCTCAAAAGCAGAGTGTGTTTCTTGTAAGGCGAGCTAGCGTTTTTTTCCCAGTCCCAAATGGAGTTGAGTCACATGCAGTTTTTCGTCCTACGAGCAAGAGTAGTTTTCTGGTAAGAATAGTCACTATTGGGCTCCCATTGTCAGACACAGGGCAAATAGCACTGGTGTCTGTTCCCAGCATGTGCAGTGTATTTGACTGAAGAGGGTATACTGTTCTCATCAGTTTCCTAAGCAGAATTGAACTAGATATGGCCCGTGTGTGTAGGAAGTACAGTCCTTTTGTTCTGAGCAAGCTCACTGTTTGGAACCCATAGGAAACACAGTAGAGTAGAAGAGTGCTCTTTTCTCAAAAGCAGAGTATGTTTATTGAAAGGCGAGCTAGTGTTTGTTTCCCAGTCAGAAATGGAATTGAATCCCGTGCAGTTTCTGGTCCTACAAGCAAGAGTTTTTTTCTTTTAAGAATAGTCACTATTGTGCTCCCATTGCAATACTCAGTGCAAATAGCTCTCGCGTCTGTTCCCTGCATGTACAGAGTATTGGACTGAAGAGGAGCTACTGTTCTTGTCAGTTTCCTAAGCAGAGTTGACCTAGATATGGCCCCTGTGTGTAGGAAGCACAGTTCTTTGTTCTGAGCAAGTTCACTGTTCTGGCCCTATAGGAAACACAGTAGAGTAGAAGAGTGCTCTTTTCTCAAAAGCAGAGTGTGTTTCTTGTAAGGCCAGCTAGCATTTCTTTCCCAGTCCTAAATGGACTTGAGTAACATGCAGTCTCTGGTCCTACGAGCAAGAGTTGTTTTCTGGTAAGAAGAGTCACTATTGTGCTCCCATTGTCATACACAGGGCAAATAGCACTGGCGTCTGTTCCCAGCGTGTACACTGTATTGGACTGAAGAGGTTCTACAGTTCTTGTCAGTTTCCTAAGCAGAATTGAACTACATATGGCCCGTGTGTGTAGGAAGCACAGTTCTTTTGTTCTGAGCAAGCCCACTGTTCTGGCCCTATAGGAAACACAGTAGAGTAGAAGAGTGCTCTTTTCTCAAAAGCAGAGTGTGTTTCTTGTAAGGCGAGCTAGTGTTTGTTTCCCAGTCCTAAATGGAGTTGAATCACATGCAGTTTTTGGTCCTACCAGCAAGAGTTGTTTTCTGGTAAGGAAAGTCACTATTGCACTCCCATTGCCATACACAGTGCAAATAGCACTCGAGTCTGTTTCCAGCAAGTACAGTGTATTCGACTGAAGAGGAGCTACTGTTCTTGTCAGTTTCCTAAGCAGAGTTGAACTAGATATGGCCCGTGTGTGTAGGAAGCACAGTTCTTTTGTTCTGAGCAAGCTCACTGTTCAGACCCCATAGGAAACACAGTAGAGTAGAAGAGTGCTCTTTTCTCAAAAGCAGAGTGTGTTTCTTGTAAGGCGAGCTAGCGTTTTTTTCCCAGTCCCAAATGGAGTTGAGTCACATGCAGTTTTTCGTCCTACGAGCAAGAGTAGTTTTCTGGTAAGAATAGTCACTATTGGGCTCCCATTGTCAGACACAGGGCAAATAGCACTGGTGTCTGTTCCCAGCATGTGCAGTGTATTTGACTGAAGAGGGTATACTGTTCTCATCAGTTTCCTAAGCAGAATTGAACTAGATATGGCCCGTGTGTGTAGGAAGTACAGTCCTTTTGTTCTGAGCAAGCTCACTGTTCTGGCCATAGAGGAAACACAGTAGAGTAGAAGAGTGCTCTTTTCTCAAAAGTAGAGTGTGTTTCTTGTGAGCAGAGCTAGCGTTTGTTTTCCAGTCCTAAATGGAGTTGAGTCACATGAAGTTTGTGGTCCTAAGAGCAAGTGTCGTTTTCTGGAAAGAAGAGTCACTATTGCGCTCCCATTGCCATACACAGTACAAATAGCACTCGCGTCTGTTTACAGCAAGTACAGTGTATTGGACTGAAGAGGAGCTACTGTTCTTGTCAGTTTCCTAAGTTAAGTTGAATTAGATATGGCCCATGTGTGTAGAAAGCATAGTTCTTTTTTTCTGAGAAAGCACACTGTGCGGATATCATAGGAAACACAGTAGAGTAGATGAGTGCTCTTTTCTCAAAATTTGATTGTGTTTTTTGAAAGGCAAGCTAGTGTTTGTTTCCCAGTCAGAAATTGAGTTGAATCCCATGCAGTTTCTGGTCCTACTAGCAAGAGTTCTTTTCTGGTAAGAAGAGTCACTATTGCGCTCCCATTGCCATAAACACTACAAATAGCACTGGCGTCTGTTCCCAGAAAGTACAGCGTATTGGACTTAAGAGCAGCTACTGTTCTTGTCAGTTTCCTAAGCAGTGTTGAACTAGATATGACCCGTGTGTTTAGGAAGCACAGTTCTTTTTTTCTGAGAAAGCACACTGTGCGGACATCATAGGAAACACAGTAGAGTAGATGAGTGCTCTTTTCTCAAATTTGATTGTGTTTCTTGAAAGGCGAGCTAGTGTTTGTTTCCCAGTCAGAAATGGAATTGAATCCCGTGCAGTTTCTGGTCCTACGAGCAAGAGTTTTTTTCTGGTAAGAAGAGTCACTATTGCGCTCCATTGTCATATACAGGGCAAATAGCACTGGCGTCTGTTCCCAGCATGTACAGTGTATTGGACTGAAAAGGTTCTACTGTTCTTGTCAGTTTCCTAAAAAGAATTGAACTAGATATGGCCCGTGTGTGTAGGAAGCACAGTTCTTTTGTTCTGAGCAAGCTCACTGTTCTGGCCCTATAGGAAACACAGTAGAGTAGAAGAGAGCTCTTTTCTCAAAAGCAGACTGTGTTTCTTGTAAGGCGGGCTAGCGTTTGTTTCCCAGTCCTAAATGGAGTTGAATCACATGCAGTTTTTGGTGCTACCAGCAAGAGTTGTTTTCTGGTAAGGAAATTCACTATTGCCCTCCCTTTTCCATACACAGTGCAAATAGCACTCGCGTCTGTTTCCAGCAAGTACAGTGTATTGGACTGAAGAGGAGCTACTGTTCTTGTCAGTTTTCTAAGCAGAGTTGAACTAGATATGGCCCGTGTGTGTAGGAAGCACAGTTCTGTTGTTCTGAGCAAGCTCACTGCTTGGACCCCATAGGAAACACAGTAGAGTAGAAGAGTGCTCTTTTCTCAAAAGCAGAGTGTGTTTCTTGTAAGGCGAGCTAGCGTTTGTTTCGCATTCCTAAATGGAGTTGAATCACATGCAGTTTCTGGTCCTACAAGAAAGATTTGTTTTCTGGTAAGAAGAGTCACTATTGCGCTCCCATTGTCATACACAAGGCAAATAGCACTGGCATTGGTTCCCTGCAATTACAGTGTATTGGACTGAAGAGGAGCTACTCTGTTCTTGTCAGTTTCCTAAGCAGAATTGAACTAGATATGGCCATGTGTGTAGAAAGCACAGTTCTTTTGTTCTGAGCAAGCTCACTGTTTGGACCCCATAGGAAACACAGTAGAGTAGAAGAGTGCTCTTTTCTCAAAAGCAGAGTGTGTTTATTGAAAGGCGAGCTAGTGTTTGTTTCCCAGTCAGAAATGGAATTGAATCCGTGCAGTTTCTGATCCTACGAGCAAGAGTTTTTTTCTTTTAAGAATAGTCACTATTGCGCTCCCATTGCCATACTCAGTGCAAATAGCTCTCGCGTCTGTTCCCTGCATGTACAGAGTATTGGACTGAAGAGGAGCTACTGTTCTTGTCAGTTTCCTAAGCAGAGTTGACCTAGATATGGCCCCTGTGTGTAGGAGCACAGTTCTTTTGTTCTGAGCAAGTTCACTGTTCTGGCCCTATAGGAAAAACGTAGAGTAGAAAAGTGCTCTTTTCTCAAAAGCAGAGTGTGTTTCTTGTAAGGCCAGCTGGCGTTTCCTTCCCAGTCTTAAATGGAATTGAGTCACATGCAGTCTCTGGTCCTACGAGCAAGAGTTGTTTTCTGGTAAGAAGAGTCACTATTGTGCTCCCATGTCATACACAGGGCAAATAGCACTGGCGTCTGTTCCCAGCATGTACAGTGTATTGGACTGAAGAGGTTCTACAGTTCTTGTCAGTTTCCGAAGCAGAATTGAACTAGATATGGCCCGTGTGTGTAGGAAGCACAGTTCTTTTGTTCTGAGCAAGCTCACTGTTCCGGCCCTATAGGAAAAACAGTAGAGTAGAAGAGTGCTCTTTTCTCAAAAGCAGAGTGTGTTTCTTGTAAGGCGAGCTAGTGTTTGTTTCCCAGTCCTAAATGGGGTTGAATCACATGCAGTTTTTCGTCCTACCAGCAAGAGTTGTTTTCTGGTAAGGAAAGTCACTATTGCGCTCCCTTTGCCATACACAGTGCAAATAGCACTCGCGTCTGTTTTGAGCAAGTAAAGTGTATTCAACTGAAGAGGAGCTACTGTTCTTGTCATTTTCCTAAGCAGAATTGAACTAGATATGGCCCGTGTGTGTAGGAAGCACAGTTCTTTTGTTCTGAGCAAGCTCACTGTTCTGGCCCTATAGGAAACACAGTAGAGTAGAAGAGTGCTCTTTTCTCAAAAGCAGAGTGTGTTTCTTGTAAGGCGAGCTAGTGTTTGTTTCCCAGTCCTAAATGGAGTTGAATCACATGCAGTTTTTGGTCCTACGAGCAAGAGTAGTTTTCTGGTAATGAAAGTCACTATTGTGCTCCCATTGCCATACACAGTGCAAATAGCAATCGTGTCTGTTTCCAGCAAGTACAGTGTATTGGACTGAAGAGGAGCTACTGTTCTTGTTTGTTTCGTAAGCAGAGTTGAACTAGATATGGCCCGTGTGTGGGAAGCACACTTCTTTTGTTCTGAGCAACCTCACTGCTCGGACCCCATAGGAAAAACAGTAGAGTAGAAGAGTGCTCTTTTCTCTAAAGCAGAATGTGTTTCTTGTAAGGCGAGCTAGCGTTTGTTTCCCAGTCCTAAATGGAGTTGAATCCCATGCAGTTTCTGTTCCTACGAGCAAGAGTTGTTTTCTGGTAAGAAGAGTCACTATTGCGCTCCCATTGCCATACACAGTGCAAATAGCACTCGCGTCTGTTCCCTGCATGTACAGAGGATTGGACTGAAGAGGAGCTACTGTTCTTGTCAGTTTCCTAAGCAGAGTTGAACTAGATATGTCCCCTGTGTGTGGGAAGCACAGTTCTTTTGTTCTGAGCAAGTTCACTGTTCTGGCCCTATAGGAAACACAGTAGAGTAGAAGAGTGCTCTTTTCTCAAAAGCAGAGTGTGTTTCTTGTAAGGCCAGCTAGCGTTTCTTTCCCAGTCCTAAATGGAGTTGAGTCACATGCAGTCTCTGGTCCTACGAGCAAGAGTTGTTTTCTGGTAAGAAGAGTCACTATTGTGCTCCCATGTCATACACAGGGCAAATAGCACTGGCGTCTGTTCCCAGCATGTACAGTGTATTGGACTGAAGAGGTTCTACAGTTCTTGTCAGTTTCCTAAGCAGAATTGAACTAGATATGGCCCGTGTGTGTAGGAAGCACAGTTCTTTTGTTCTGAGCAAGCTCACTGTTCCGGCCCTATAGGAAAAACAGTAGAGTAGAAGAGTGCTCTTTTCTCAAAAGCAGAGTGTGTTTCTTGTAAGGCGAGATAGTGTTTGTTTCCCAGTCCTAAATGGGGTTGAATCACATGCAGTTTTTCGTCCTACCAGCAAGAGTTGTTTTCTGGTAAGGAAAGTCACTATTGCGCTCCCTTTGCCATACACAGTGCAAATAGCACTCGCGTCTGTTTTGAGCAAGTAAAGTGTATTCAACTGAAGAGGAGCTACTGTTCTTGTCAGTTTCCTAAGCAGAATTGAACTAGATATGGCCCGTGTGTGTAGGAAGCACAGTTCTTTTGTTCTGAGCAAGCTCACTGTTCTGGCCCTATAGGAAACACAGTAGAGTAGAAGAGTGCTCTTTTCTCAAAAGCAGAGTGTGTTTCTTGTAAGGCGAGCTAGTGTTTGTTTCCCAGTCCTAAATGGAGTTGAATCACATGCAGTTTTTGGTCCTACGAGCAAGAGTAGTTTTCTGGTAATGAAAGTCACTATTGTGCTCCCATTGCCATACACAGTGCAAATAGCAATCGTGTCTGTTTCCAGCAAGTACAGTGTATTGGACTGAAGAGGAGCTACTGTTCTTGTTTGTTTCGTAAGCAGAGTTGAACTAGATATGGCCCGTGTGTGTAGGAAGCACACTTCTTTTGTTCTGAGCAACCTCACTGCTCGGACCCCATAGGAAAAACAGTAGAGTAGAAGAGTGCTCTTTTCTCTAAAGCAGAATGTGTTTCTTGTAAGGCGAGCTAGCGTTTGTTTCCCAGTCCTAAATGGAGTTGAATCCCATGCAGTTTCTGTTCCTACGAGCAAGAGTTGTTTTCTGGTAAGAAGAGTCACTATTGCGCTCCCATTGCCATACACAGTGCAAATAGCACTGGCGTCTGTTCCCTGCATGTACAGAGGATTGGACTGAAGAGGAGCTACTGTTCTTGTCAGTTTCCTAAGCAGAGTTGAACTAGATATGTCCCCTGTGTGTGGGAAGCACAGTTCTTTTGTTCTGAGCAAGTTCACTCTTCTGGCCCTATAGGAAACACAGTAGAGTAGAAGAGTGCTCTTTTCTCAAAAGCAGAGTGTGTTTCTTGTAAGGCCAGCTAGCGTTTCTTTCCCAGTCCTAAATGGAGTTGAGTCACATGCAGTCTCTGGTCCTACGAGCAAGAGTTGTTTTCTGGTAAGAAGAGTCACTATTGCCCTCCCATTGTCATACACAGGCAAATAGCACTGGCGTCTGTTCCCAGCAAGTACAGTGTATTGGACTGAAGAGGAGCTACTGTTCTTGTCATTTTCCTATAAGGAGTTGAACTAGATATGGCCCGTGTGTGTAGGAAGCACAGTTCTTTTGTTCTGGGAAAGCACACTGTGCGGACACCATAGGAAACACAGTAGAGTAGATGAATGCTCTTTTCTCAAAATTAGATTGTGTTTCTTGAAAGGCGAGCTAGTATTTGCTTCCCAGTCAGAAATGGAGTTGAATCCCATGCAGTTTCTGGTCCTACGAGCAAGAGTTTTTTTCTGGTAAGAGAGTCACAATTGCGCTCCCAATGCCATACACAGTGCAAATAGCACTGGCGTCTGTTCCCAGCAAGTACAGTGTATTGGACTGAAGAGCAGCTACTCTTCTTTTCAGTTTTCTAAGCAGAGTTGAACTAGATATGGCACGTGTGTGTAGGAAGCACACTTCTTTTGTTCTGAGCAAGCTCACTTTTCGGACTCCATAGGAAACACAATAGAGTAGAAGAGTGCACTTTTCTCAAAAGCAGAGTGTGTTTCTTGTAAGGCGAGCTAGCATTTCTTTCCCAGTCCTAAATGGAGTTGAATCACATGCAGTTTCTGGTCCTACGAGCAAGAGTTGTTTTCTGGTAAGAAGAGTCACTATTGCGCTCCCATTTTCATACACAGGGCAAATAGCACTGGTGTCTGTTCCCAGCATGTGCAGTGTATTTGACTGAAGAGGGTATACTTTTCTTGTCAGTTTCCTAAGCTGAATTGATCTAGATATGGCCGTGTGTGTAGGAAGCACACTTCTTTTGTTCTGTGCAAGCTCACTGTTCTGGCCCTTTACGAAACACAGTAGACTAGAAGAGTGCTCTTTTCTCAAAAGCAGAGTGTGTTTCTTGTGAGGCGAGCTAGCATTTATTTCCCAGACCTAAATGGAGTTGAAATACACATGCAGTTTCTGGTCCTACGAGCAAGAGTTGTTTTCTGGTAAGAAGAGTCACTATTGTGCTCCCATTGTCATACACAGGGCAAATAGCACTGGCGTCTGTTCCCAGCATGTACAGTGTATTGTACTGAAGAGGATCTACTGTTCTTGTTAGGTTCCTAAGCAGAATTGAACTAGATATGGCCCTGTGTGTAGGAAGCACAGTTCTTTTGTTCTGAGCAAGCTCACCCTTCGGACCCCATAGGAAACACAGTAGAGTAGATGTGTGCCCTATTCTCAATAGCAGAGTGTGTTTCTTGTAAGGCGAATGAGAGTTTGTTTCCCAGTCCTAAATGGAGTTGAATCACATGCAGTTTCTGGTCCTATGAGCAAGAGTTGTTTTCTGGTAAGGAATGTCACTATTGTGCTCTCATTGCCATACACAGTACAAATTGCACTCGCGTCTGTTCAAGCATGTACAGTGTATTGGACTGAAGAAGAGCTACTTTTCTTCTCAGTTTCCTAAGCAGAGTTGAACTAGATATGGCTCGTGTGTGTAGGAAGTACAGTTCTTTTGTTCTGAGCAAGCTCACTGTTCTGGCCCTATAGGAAACACAGTAGAGTAGAAGAGTGCTCTTTTCTCAAAAGCAGAGTGTGTTTCTTGTAAGGTGAGCTAGCGTTTGTTTCCCACCCCTAAATGGAGTTGAATCACATGCAGTTTCTGGTCCTACGAGCAAGAGTTGTTTTCTGGTTAGAATAGTCACTATTGCGCTCCTTTTGCCATACACAGTACAAATAGCCCTCGCATCTGTTCCCAGCAAGTACAGTGTATTGGACTGAAGAGGAGCTACTGTTCTTGTCAGTTTCCTAAGCAGAGTTGAATCAGATATGGCCCGTGTGTGTAGGAAGCACAATTCTTTTGTTCTGAGCAAGCTCACTGTTCGGACACATAGGATACACAGTAGAGTAGAAGAGTGCCTTTTTATCAAAAGCAGAGTGTGTTTCTTGTAAGGCGAGCTAGCATTTGTTTCCCAGTCCTAAATGGAGTTGAAATACACATGCAGTTTCTGGTCATACAAGCAAGAGTTTTTTCTGGTATGCAAAGTCACTATTGTGCTCCCATTGCCATACACAGTGCAAATAGCACTCACGTCTGTTCCCAGCAATAACAGTGTATTGGGCTGAAGTAGAGCTACTGTTCTTGTCAGTTTCCTAAGCAGAGTTGAACTAGATATGACCCGTGTGTAGGAAGCACAGTTCTTTTGTTCTGAGCAAGCTCACTGTTTGGACCGCATAGGAAACACAGTAGAGTAGTTGTGTGCCCTATTCTCAAAAGCAGAGCGTGTTTCTTGTAAGGCGAGCTAGCGTTTGTTTCCCAGTCCTAAGTGGATTGAATCAAATGCAGTTTCAGGTCCTAAGAGCAAGAGTTGTTTTCTGGTAAGAAGTCACTATTGTGCATCCATTGCCGTACACAGTGCAAATAGCACTCGCGTCTGTTCCCAGCATGTACAGAGTATTGGACTGAAGAGGAGCTACTGTTCTTGTCAGTTTCCTAAGCAGAGTTGAACTAGATATGGCCCGTGTGTGTAGGAAGCACAGTTTTTTTGTTCTCAGCAAGCTCACTGTTCTGGCCCTATAGGAAAAACAGTAGAGTAGAAGAGTGCTCTTTTCTCAAAAGCAGAGTGTGTTACTTGTAAGGCGAGCTAGCGTTTGTTTCCCAGTCCTAAATGGAGTTGAATCCCATGCAGTTTCTGGTCCTACGAGCAAGAGTTTTTTCTGGTAAGAAGAGTCACTATTGAGCTCCAATTGCCATACACAGTGCAATTAGCAATGGCGTCTGTTCCCAGATGTACAGAGTATTGGACTGAAGAGGAGCTACTGTTCTTGTCAGTTTCCTAAGCAGAGTTGAACTAGATATGGCCCCTGTGATAGGAATCACAGTTCTTTTGTTCTGAGCAAGTTCACTGTTCTGGCCCTATAGGAAACACAGAAGAGTAGAAGAGTGCTCTTTTCTCAAAAGCAGAGTGTGTTTCTTGTAAGGAGAGCTAGCGTTTGTTTCCCAGTCCTAAATGGAGTTGAATCACATGCAGTTTCTGGTCCTAAGAGCAAGAGTTGTTTTCTGCTAAGAAGAGTCACTATTGCGCTCCCATTGCCATACACAGTGCAAATAGCACTCGCGTCTGTTCCCAGCAAGTACAGTGTATTGGACTGAAGAGGAACTACTGTTCTTGTCAGTTTCCTATGCAGAGTTGAACTAGATATGACCCGTGTGTGTAGGAAGCACAGTTCTTTTGTTATGAGCAAGCTCACTGTTTAGACCCCATAGTAAACACAGTAGAGTAGATGTGTGCCCTATTCTCAAAAGTAGAGTGTGTTTCTTGTAAGGTGAGCTAGCGTTTGTTTCTCAGTCCTAAATGGAGTTGAATCAAAAGCAGTTTCTTGTCCTATGAGCAAGAGTTGTTTTCTGGTAAGAAGAGTCACTATTGCGCTCCCATTGCCATACACAGTACAAATAGCACTCGCGTTTGTTTAACGCAAGTACAGTGTATTGGTCTGAAGAGGAGCTACTGTTCTTGTCAGTTTTTTAAGCAGAGTTGACCTAGATATGGCCCGTGTGTGTAGGAAGCACAGTTCTTTTGTTCTGAGCAAGCTCACTGTTCGAACCCCATAGGAAACACAGTAGAGTAGAAGAGTGCTCTTTTCTCAAAAGCAGAGTGTGTTTCTTGTAAGGCGAGCTAGTGTTTGTTTCCCAGTCCTAAATGGAGTTGAATCACATGCAGTTTTTGGTCCTACGAGCAAGAGTAGTTTTCTGGTAATGAAAGTCACTATTGTGCTCCCATTGCCATACACAGTGCAAATAGCAATCGTGTCTGTTTCCAGCAAGTACAGTGTATTGGACTGAAGAGGAGCTACTGTTCTTGTTTGTTTCGTAAGCAGAGTTGAACTAGATATGGCCCGTGTGTGGGAAGCACACTTCTTTTGTTCTGAGCAACCTCACTGCTCGGACCCCATAGGAAAAACAGTAGAGTAGAAGAGTGCTCTTTTCTCTAAAGCAGAATGTGTTTCTTGTAAGGCGAGCTAGCGTTTGTTTCCCAGTCCTAAATGGAGTTGAATCCCATGCAGTTTCTGTTCCTACGAGCAAGAGTTGTTTTCTGGTAAGAAGAGTCACTATTGCGCTCCCATTGCCATACACAGTGCAAATAGCACTCGCGTCTGTTCCCTGCATGTACAGAGGATTGGACTGAAGAGGAGCTACTGTTCTTGTCAGTTTCCTAAGCAGAGTTGAACTAGATATGTCCCCTGTGTGTGGGAAGCACAGTTCTTTTGTTCTGAGCAAGTTCACTGTTCTGGCCCTATAGGAAACACAGTAGAGTAGAAGAGTGCTCTTTTCTCAAAAGCAGAGTGTGTTTCTTGTAAGGCCAGCTAGCGTTTCTTTCCCAGTCCTAAATGGAGTTGAGTCACATGCAGTCTCTGGTCCTACGAGCAAGAGTTGTTTTCTGGTAAGAAGAGTCACTATTGTGCTCCCATGTCATACACAGGGCAAATAGCACTGGCGTCTGTTCCCAGCATGTACAGTGTATTGGACTGAAGAGGTTCTACAGTTCTTGTCAGTTTCCTAAGCAGAATTGAACTAGATATGGCCCGTGTGTGTAGGAAGCACAGTTCTTTTGTTCTGAGCAAGCTCACTGTTCCGGCCCTATAGGAAACACAGTAGAGTAGAAGAGTGCTCTTTTCTCAAAAGCAGAGTGTGTTTCTTGTAAGGCGAGCTAGTGTTTGTTTCCCAGTCCTAAATGGGGTTGAATCACATGCAGTTTTTCGTCCTACCAGCAAGAGTTGTTTTCTGGTAAGGAAAGTCACTATTGCGCTCCCTTTGCCATACACAGTGCAAATAGCACTCACGTCTGTTTTGAGCAAGTAAAGTGTATTCAACTGAAGAGGAGCTACTGTTCTTGTCAGTTTCCTAAGCAGAATTGAACTAGATATGGCCCGTGTGTGTAGGAAGCACAGTTCTTTTGTTCTGAGCAAGCTCACTGTTCTGGCCCTATAGGAAACACAGTAGAGTAGAAGAGTGCTCTTTTCTCAAAAGCAGAGTGTGTTTCTTGTAAGGCGAGCTAGTGTTTGTTTCCCAGTCCTAAATGGAGTTGAATCACATGCAGTTTTTGGTCCTACGAGCAAGAGTAGTTTTCTGGTAATGAAAGTCACTATTGTGCTCCCATTGCCATACACAGTGCAAATAGCAATCGTGTCTGTTTCCAGCAAGTACAGTGTATTGGACTGAAGAGGAGCTACTGTTCTTGTTTGTTTCGTAAGCAGAGTTGAACTAGATATGGCCCGTGTGTGTAGGAAGCACACTTCTTTTGTTCTGAGCAACCTCACTGCTCGGACCCCATAGGAAAAACAGTAGAGTAGAAGAGTGCTCTTTTCTCTAAAGCAGAATGTGTTTCTTGTAAGGCGAGCTAGCGTTTGTTTCCCAGTCCTAAATGGAGTTGAATCCCATGCAGTTTCTGTTCCTACGAGCAAGAGTTGTTTTCTGGTAAGAAGAGTCACTATTGCGCTCCCATTGCCATACACAGTGCAAATAGCACTGGCGTCTGTTCCCTGCATGTACAGAGGATTGGACTGAAGAGGAGCTACTGTTCTTGTCAGTTTCCTAAGCAGAGTTGAACTAGATATGTCCCCTGTGTGTGGGAAGCACAGTTCTTTTGTTCTGAGCAAGTTCACTGTTCTGGCCCTATAGGAAACACAGTAGAGTAGAAGAGTGCTCTTTTCTCAAAAGCAGAGTGTGTTTCTTGTAAGGCCAGCTAGCGTTTCTTTCCCAGTCCTAAATGGAGTTGAGTCACATGCAGTCTCTGGTCCTACGAGCAAGAGTTGTTTTCTGGTAAGAAGAGTCACTATTGCCCTCCCATTGTCATACACAGGCAAATAGCACTGGCGTCTGTTCCCAGCAAGTACAGTGTATTGGACTGAAGAGGAGCTACTGTTCTTGTCATTTTCCTATAAGGAGTTGAACTAGATATGGCCCGTGTGTGTAGGAAGCACAGTTCTTTTGTTCTGGGAAAGCACACTGTGCGGACACCATAGGAAACACAGTAGAGTAGATGAATGCTCTTTTCTCAAAATTAGATTGTGTTTCTTGAAAGGGGAGCTAGTATTTGCTTCCCAGTCAGAAATGGAGTTGAATCCCATGCAGTTTCTGGTCCTACGAGCAAGAGTTTTTTTCTGGTAAGAGAGTCACAATTGCGCTCCCAATGCCATACACAGTGCAAATAGCACTGGCGTCTGTTCCCAGCAAGTACAGTGTATTGGACTGAAGAGCAGCTACTCTTCTTTTCAGTTTTCTAAGCAGAGTTGAACTAGATATGGCACGTGTGTGTAGGAAGCACACTTCTTTTGTTCTGAGCAAGCTCACTTTTCGGACTCCATAGGAAACACAATAGAGTAGAAGAGTGCACTTTTCTCAAAAGCAGAGTGTGTTTCTTGTAAGGCGAGCTAGCATTTCTTTCCCAGTCCTAAATGGAGTTGAATCACATGCAGTTTCTGGTCCTACGAGCAAGAGTTGTTTTCTGGTAAGAAGAGTCACTATTGCGCTCCCATTTTCATACACAGGGCAAATAGCACTGGTGTCTGTTCCCAGCATGTGCAGTGTATTTGACTGAAGAGGGTATACTTTTCTTGTCAGTTTCCTAAGCTGAATTGATCTAGATATGGCCGTGTGTGTAGGAAGCACACTTCTTTTGTTCTGTGCAAGCTCACTGTTCTGGCCCTTTACGAAACACAGTAGACTAGAAGAGTGCTCTTTTCTCAAAAGCAGAGTGTGTTTCTTGTGAGGCGAGCTAGCATTTATTTCCCAGACCTAAATGGAGTTGAAATACACATGCAGTTTCTGGTCCTACGAGCAAGAGTTGTTTTCTGGTAAGAAGAGTCACTATTGTGCTCCCATTGTCATACACAGGGCAAATAGCACTGGCGTCTGTTCCCAGCATGTACAGTGTATTGTACTGAAGAGGATCTACTGTTCTTGTTAGGTTCCTAAGCAGAATTGAACTAGATATGGCCCTGTGTGTAGGAAGCACAGTTCTTTTGTTCTGAGCAAGCTCACCCTTCGGACCCCATAGGAAACACAGTAGAGTAGATGTGTGCCCTATTCTCAATAGCAGAGTGTGTTTCTTGTAAGGCGAATGAGAGTTTGTTTCCCAGTCCTAAATGGAGTTGAATCACATGCAGTTTCTGGTCCTATGAGCAAGAGTTGTTTTCTGGTAAGGAATGTCACTATTGTGCTCTCATTGCCATACACAGTACAAATTGCACTCGCGTCTGTTCAAGCATGTACAGTGTATTGGACTGAAGAAGAGCTACTTTTCTTCTCAGTTTCCTAAGCAGAGTTGAACTAGATATGGCTCGTGTGTGTAGGAAGTACAGTTCTTTTGTTCTGAGCAAGCTCACTGTTCTGGCCCTATAGGAAACACAGTAGAGTAGAAGAGTGCTCTTTTCTCAAAAGCAGAGTGTGTTTCTTGTAAGGTGAGCTAGCGTTTGTTTCCCACCCCTAAATGGAGTTGAATCACATGCAGTTTCTGGTCCTACGAGCAAGAGTTGTTTTCTGGTTAGAATAGTCACTATTGCGCTCCTTTTGCCATACACAGTACAAATAGCCCTCGCATCTGTTCCCAGCAAGTACAGTGTATTGGACTGAAGAGGAGCTACTGTTCTTGTCAGTTTCCTAAGCAGAGTTGAATCAGATATGGCCCGTGTGTGTAGGAAGCACAATTCTTTTGTTCTGAGCAAGCTCACTGTTCGGACACATAGGATACACAGTAGAGTAGAAGAGTGCCTTTTTATCAAAAGCAGAGTGTGTTTCTTGTAAGGCGAGCTAGCATTTGTTTCCCAGTCCTAAATGGAGTTGAAATACACATGCAGTTTCTGGTCATACAAGCAAGAGTTTTTTCTGGTATGCAAAGTCACTATTGTGCTCCCATTGCCATACACAGTGCAAATAGCACTCACGTCTGTTCCCAGCAATAATAGTGTATTGGGCTGAAGTAGAGCTACTGTTCTTGTCAGTTTCCTAAGCAGAGTTGAACTAGATATGACCCGTGTGTAGGAAGCACAGTTCTTTTGTTCTGAGCAAGCTCACTGTTTGGACCCCATAGGAAACACAGTAGAGTAGTTGTGTGCCCTATTCTCAAAAGCAGAGCGTGTTTCTTGTAAGGCGAGCTAGCGTTTGTTTCCCAGTCCTAAGTGGATTGAATCAAATGCAGTTTCAGGTCCTAAGAGCAAGAGTTGTTTTCTGGTAAGAAGTCACTATTGTGCATCCATTGCCGTACACAGTGCAAATAGCACTCGCGTCTGTTCCCAGCATGTACAGAGTATTGGACTGAAGAGGAGCTACTGTTCTTGTCAGTTTCCTAAGCAGAGTTGAACTAGATATGGCCCGTGTGTGTAGGAAGCACAGTTTTTTTGTTCTCAGCAAGCTCACTGTTCTGGCCCTATAGGAAACGCAGTAGAGTAGAAGAGTGCTCCTTCCTCAAAAGCAGAGTGTGCTACTTGTAAGGCGAGCTAGCGTTTGTTTCCCAGTCAGAAATGGAGTTGAATCACATGCAGTTTTTGGTCCTATGAGCAAGAGTTGCTTTCTGGTAAGGAAAGTCACTATTGCGCTCCCATTGTAATACACAGGGCAAATAGCACTGGAGTCTGTTCCCAGCAAGTACAGTGTATTGGACTGAAGAGGAGCTACTGTTCTTGTCAGTTTCCTAAGCAGAGTTGAACTAGATATGGCCCGTGTGTGAAGGATGCACAATTCTTTTGTTCTGAGCAAGGTCACTGTTTGAACCCCATAGAAAACACAGTAGAGTAGAAGAGTGCCCTTTTCAGAATTAGAGTTTGTTTCTTGTAAGGCGAGCTAGCGTTTGTTTCCCAATCCTAAATGGAGTTGAATTGCATGCAGATTCTGGTCCTACAAGCAAGAGTTGTTTTCTGGTAAGAAGAGTCACTATTGCGCTCCCATTGTCATACACAGGGCAAACAGCACTGGCGTCTGTTCCCAGCAAGTACACTGTATTGGACTGAGGAGGATCTACTGTTCTTGTCAGTTTCATAAGCAGAGTTGAACTAGATATGGCCGTGTGTGTAGGAAGCACAGTTCTTTTGTTCTGAGCAAGCTCACTATTCTGGCCCTAAAGAATACACAGTAGAATAGAAGAGTGCTCTTTTCTCAAAAGCATAGTGTGTTTCTTGTAAGGCGATCTAGCGTTTGTTTCGCAGTCCTAAATGGAGTTGAATCACATGCAGTTTCTGGTCCTACGAGCAAGAGTTGTTTTCTGGTAAGAAGAGTCACTATTGCACTCCCAATGTGATACTCAGGGCAAATAGCACTCGCATCTGTTCCCAGCAAGTACAGTGTATTGGACTGAAGAGGATCTACTGTTCTTGTCAGTTTCCTAAGCAGAATTGAACTAGATATGGCCATGTGTGTAGGAAGCACAGTTCTTTTGTTCTGAGCAAGCTCACTGTTCTGGCGCTAAAGGAAAAACATTAGAATAGAAGAGTGGTCCTTCCTCAAAAGCAGAGTGTGCTACTTGTAAGGCGAGCTATCGTTTGTTTCCCAGTCCTAAAAGGAGTTGAATCACATGCAGTTTGTGGTCCTATGAGCAAGAGTTGCTTTCTGGAAAGGAAAGTCACTATTGCGCTCCCATTGCCATACACATTGCAAATAGCACGCGCATCTGTTCCCAGCAAGTACAGTGTATTGGACTGAAGAGGAGCTAATGTTCTCGTAAGTTTCCTAATCAGAGTTGAACTAGATATGGCCCGTGTGTGTAGGAAGCACAGTTCTTTTGTTCTGAGCAAGCTCACTGTTCGAACCCCATAGGAAACACAGTAGAGTAGAAGAGAGCTCTTTTCTCAAAAGCAGAGTGTGTTTCTTGTAAGGCGAGCTAGCATTTGTTTCCCAGTCCTAAATGGAGTTGAAATACACATGCAGTTTCTGGTCCTACGAGCAGGAGTTGTATTCTGGTTAGAATAGTCACTATTGCGCTCCTTTTGCCATACACAGTACAAATAGCCCTCGCGTCTGTTCCCAGCAAGTACAGTGTATTGGACTGAAGAGGATCTACTGTTCTTTTCAGTTTCTTAAGGAGAGTTCAACTAGATATGGCCCGTGTGTGTAGGAAGCACAGTTCTTTTGTTCTGAGCAATATCACTGTTCTGGACCTATAGGAAAAACAGTAGAGTAGGAGACTGCTCTTTTCTCAAAAGCAGAGTGTGTTTCTTGTAAAGCGAGCTAGCATTTATTTCCCAGTTCTAAATGGAGTTGAATCACATGCAGTTTTTGGTCCTATGAGCAAGAGTTGTTTTCTGATGTGGAATGTCACTATTGTGCTCTCATTGCCGTATACAGTGCAAATTGAACTCGCGTCTGTTCCCAGCATGTACAGGGTATTGGACTGAAGAAGAGCTACTTTTCTTCTAAGTTTCCTAAGCAGAGTTGAACTAGATATGGCCCGTGTGTGTAGGAAGTAGAGTTCTTTTGTTCTGAGCAAGCTCACTGTTCTGGCCCTATAGGAAAAACAGTAGAGTAGAAGAGTGCTCTTTTCTCAAAAGCAGAGTGTGTTACTTGTAAGGCGAGCTAGCGTTTGTTTCCCAGTCCTAATTGGAGTTGAATCCCATGCAGTTTCTGGTCCTACGAGCAAGAGTTTTTTCTGGTAAGAAGAGTCACTATTGAGCTCCAATTGCCATACACAGTGCAATTAGCAATGGCGTCTGTTCCCAGCATGTACAGAGTATTGGACTGAAGAGGAGCTACTGTTCTTGTCAGTTTCCTAAGCAGAGTTGAACTAGATATGGCCCCTGTGATAGGAATCACAGTTCTTTTGTTCTGAGCAAGTTCACTGTTCTGGCCCTATAGGAAACACAGAAGAGTAGAAGAGTGCTCTTTTCTCAAAAGCAGAGTGTGTTTCTTGTAAGGAGAGCTAGCGTTTGTTTCCCAGTCCTAAATGGAGTTGAATCACATGCAGTTTCTGGTCCTAAGAGCAAGAGTTGTTTTCTGCTAAGAAGAGTCACTATTGCGCTCCCATTGCCATACACAGTGCAAATAGCACTCGCGTCTGTTCCCAGCAAGTACAGTGTATTGGACTGAAGAGGAGCTACTGTTCTTGTCAGTTTCCTATGCAGAGTTGAACTAGATATGACCCATGTGTGTAGGAAGCACAGTTCTTTTGTTATGAGCAAGCTCACTGTTTAGACCCCATAGTAAACACAGTAGAGTAGATGTGTGCCCTATTCTCAAAAGTAGAGTGTGTTTCTTGTAAGGTGAGCTAGCGTTTGTTTCTCAGTCCTAAATGGAGTTGAATCAAAAGCAGTTTCTTGTCCTATGAGCAAGAGTTGTTTTCTGGTAAGAAGAGTCACTATTGCTCTCCCTTTGCCATACACAGTGCAAATAGCAATGGCGTCTGTTCCCAGCAAGTACAGTGTATTGGACTGAAGAGCAGCTACTCTTCTTGTCAGTTTTCTAAGCAGAGTTGAACTAGATATGGCCCGTGTGTGTAGGGAGCACACTTCTTTGTTCTGAGCAAGCACACTTTTCGGACTCTATAGGAAACACAATAGAGTAGAAGAGTGCTCTTTTCTCAAAAGCAGAGTGTGTTTCTTGTAAGGCGAGATAGCATTTCTTTCCCAGTCCTAAATGGAGTTGAATCACATGCAGTTTCTGGTCCTACGAGCAAGAGTTGTTTTCTGGTAAGAAGAGTCACTATTGCGCTCCCCATTGTCATACACAGGGCAAATAGCACTGGTGTCTGTTCCCAGCATGTGCAGTGTATTTGACTGAAGAGGGTATACTGTTCTTGTCAGTTTCCTAAGCTGAATTGAACTAGATATGGCCGTGTTTGTAGGAAGCACACTTCTTTTGTTCTGTGCAAGCTCACTGTTCTGGCCCTATAGGAAACATAGTCGAGTAGAAGACTGCTCTTTTCTCAAAAGCAGAGTGTGTTTCTTGTAAGGCAAGCTAGCTTTTATTTCCCAGTTCTAAATGGAGTTGAATCACATGCAGTTTTTGGTCCTATGAGCAAGAGTTGTTTTCTGGTAAGGAATGTCACTATTGTGCTCTCATTGCCATAAACAGTACAAATTGCACTTGCGTCTGTTCCCAGCATGTACAGTGTATTGGACTGAAGAGGAGCTACTGTTCTTGTCAGTTTCCTAAGCAGAGTTGAACTAGATATGGCCCGTGTATATAGGAAGCCCAGTTCTTTTGTTCTGAGCAAGCTCACTGTGCGGACCCCATAGGAAACTCAGTGTTCTTTTCTCAAAAGCAGAGTGTGTTTCTTGTAAGGCGAGATAGCGTTTGCTTCCCAGACCTAAATGGAGATGAATCACATGCAGTTTCTGGTCCTACAAGCAAGAGTTGTTTTCTGGTAAGAAGAGTCACTATTGTGCTCCCATTGCCATACACAGGGCAAATAGCACTGGTGTCTGTTCCCAGCATGTACAGAGTATTGGACTGAAGAGGAGCTACTGTTCTTGTCAGTTTCCTAGTCAGAGTTGAACTAGATATGGCCCCTGTGTCTAAAAAGCACAGTTCTTTTGTTCTGAGCAAGTTCACTGTTCTGGCCCTATAGGAAACACAGTAGAGTAGAAGAGTGCTCTTTTCTCAAAAGCAGAGTGTGTTTCTTGTAAGGCGAGCTAGCGTTTTTTTTCCCAGTCTTAAATGGAGTTGAGTCACATGCAGTTTCTTGTCCTACCAGCAAGAGTTGTTTTCTGGTAAGAAGAGACACTATTGCGCTCCCATTGCCATACACAGGGCAAATAGCACTGGTGTCTGTTCCCAGCATGTACAGAGTATTGGACTGAAGAGGAGCTACTGTTCTTGTCAGTTTCCTAGGCAGAGTTGAACTAGATATGGCCCCTGTGTCTAGGAAGCACAGTTCTTTTGTTCTGAGCAAGTTCACTGTTCTGGCCCTATAGGAAACACAGTAGAGTAGAAGAGTGCTCTTTTCTCAAAAGCAGAGTGTGTTTCTTGTAAGGCGAGCTAGCGTTTTTTTCCCAGTCTTAAATGGAGTTGAGTCACATGCAGTTTCTTGTCCTACCAGCAAGAGTTGTTTTCTGGTAAGGAAAGTCACTATTGCTCTCCCTTTGCCATACACAGTACAAATAGCACTCGCGTCTGCTTCCAGCAAGTACAGTGTATTGGACTGAAGAGGAGCTACTGTTCTTGTCAGTTTCCTAGGCAGAGTTGAACTAGATATGGCCCCTGTGCCTAGGAAGCACAGTTCTTTTGTTCTGAGCAAGTTCACTGTTCTGGCCCTATAGGAAACACAGTAGAGTAGAAGAGTGCTCTTTTCTCAAAAGCAGAGTGTGTTTCTTGTAAGGCGAGCTAGCGTTTTTTTCCCAGTCTTAAATGGAGTTGAGTCACATGCAGTTTCTTGTCCTACCAGCAAGAGTTGTTTTCTGGTAAGGAAAGACACTATTGCTCTCCCTTTGCCATACACAGTGCAAATAGCACTCGCGTCTGCTTCCAGCAAGTACAGTGTATTGGACTGAAGAGGAGCTACTGTTATTGTCAGTTTCGTAAGCAGAGTTGAACTAGATATGGCCCGTGTGTGTAGGAAGCACAGTTCTTTTGTTCTGAGCAAGCTCACTCTTCGGACCCCATAGGACACACAGTAGAGTAGAAGAGTGCTCTTTTCTCAAAAGCAGAGTGTGTTACTTGTAAGGCAAGCTAGCGTTTGTTTACCAGTCCTAAATGGAGTTGAATCACATGCAGTTTCTGGTCCTACGAGCAAGAGTTGTTTTCTGGTAAGAATGGTCACTATTGCTCTCCCTTTGCCATACACAGTGCAAATAGCACTCGCGTCTGTTTCCAACAAGTACAGTGTATTGGACTGAAGAGGAGCTACTGTTCTTGTCAGTTTCGTAAGCAGAGTTGAACTAGATATGGCCCGTGTGTGTAGGAAGCACAGTTCTTTTGTTCTGAGCAAGCTCACTGTTCGGACCCCATAGGAAACACAGTAGAGTAGAAGAGTGCTCTTTTCTCAAAAGCAGAGTGTGTTTCTTGTAAGGCGAGCTAGCGTTTGTTTCCCAGTCCTAAATGGATTTGAATCACATGCAGTTTCTGGTCCTACGAACAAGAGTTTTTTCTGGTAAGAAGAGTAACTATTGCGCTCCCATTGTCATACACAGGTCAAATAGCACTGGTGTCTGTTCCCAGCATGTGCAGTGTATTTGACTGAAGAGGGTATACTGTTCTTGTCAGTTTCCTAAACTGAATTGAACTAGATATTGCCCGTGTGTGTAGGAAGCACACTTCTTTTGTTCTGTGCAAGCTCACTGTTCTGACCCTATAGGAAACATAGTCGAGTAGGAGAGTGCTCTTTTCTCAAAAGCAGAGTGTGTTTCTTGTAAGGCAAGCTAGCTTTTATTTCCCAGTTCTAAATTGAGTTGAATCACATGCAGTTTTTGGTCCTATGAGCAAGAGTTGTTTTCTTGTAAGGAATGTCACTATTGTGCTCTCATTGCCATAAACAGTACAAATAGCACTTGCGTCTGTTCCCAGCATGTACAGTGTATTGGACTGAAGAAGAGCTACTTTTCTTCTCAGTTTCCTAAGCAGAGTTGAACTAGATATGGCTCGTGTGTGTAGGAAGTACAGTTCTTTTGTTCTGAGCAAGCTCACTGTTCTGGCCCTATACGAAACACAGTAGAGTAGAAGAGTGCTCTTTTCTCAAAAGCAGAGTGTGTTTCTTGTAAGGTGAGCTAGCGTTTGTTTCCCACCACTAAATGGAGTTGAATCACATGCAGTTTTTGGTCATACGAGCAAGATTTGTTTTCTGGTAAGGAAAGTCACTATTGTGCTCCCTTTGCCAAACACAGTGCAAATATCACTGGCGTCTGTTCCCAGCAAGTACAGTGTATTGGACTGAAGAGCAGCTACTCTTCTTGTCAGTTTTCTAAGCAGAGTTGAACGAGATATGGCCCGTGTGTGTAGGAAGCACACTTCTTTGTTCTGAGCAAGCTCACTGTTCTGGCCCTATAGGAAACATTGTCGAGTAGAAGAGTGCTCTTTTCTCAAAAGCAGAGTGTGTTTCTTGTAAGGCGAGCTAGCTTTTAATTCCCAGTTCTAAATGGAGTTGAATCACATGCAGTTTTTGGTCCTATGACCAAGAGTTGTTTTCTGGTAAGGAATGTCACTATTGTGCTCTCATTGCCATAAACAGTACAAATTGCACTTGCGTTTGTTCCCAGGATGTACAGTGTATTGGACTGAAGAAGAGCTAATTTTCTTCTCAGTTTCCTAAGCAGAGTTGAACTAGATATGGCTCGTGTGTGTACGAAGTACAGTTCTTTTGTTCTGAGCAAGCTCACTGTTCTGGCCCTATACGAAACACAGTAGACTAGAAGAGGGCTCTTTTCTCAAAAGCAGAGTGTGTTTCTTGTAAGGCGAGCTAGCGTTTATTTCCTAGACCTAAATGGAGTTGAAATACACATGCAGTTTCTGGTCCTACGAGCAAGAGTTGTTTTCTGGTAAGAAGAGTCACTATTGTGCTCCCATTGTCATACACAGTGCAAATAGCACTGGCGTCTGTTCCCAGCATGTACAGTGTATTGGACTGAAGAGGATCTACTGTTCTTGTTAGGTTCCTAAGCAGAATTGAACTAGATATGGCCGTGTGTGTAGGAAGCACAGTTCTTTTGTTGTGAGCAAGCTCACTGTTCGGACCCCATAGGAAACACAGTAGAGTAGAAGAGTGCTCTTTTCTCAAAAGCAGAGTGTGTTTCTTGTAAGGCGAGCTAGCGTTTGTTTCCCAGTCCTAAATGGAGTTGAATCACATGCAGTTTCTGGTCCTACGAGCAAGAGTTGTTTTCTGGTAAGGAAAGTCATTATTGCGTTCCCTTTGCCATACACAGTGCTAATAGCACTCGCGTCTGTTCCCAGCAAGTACAGTGTATTGGACTGAAGAGGAGCTACTGTTCTTGTCAGTTTCCTAAGCAGAGTTGAACTAGATATGGCCCGTGTGTGTAGGAAGCACAGTTCTTTTCTTCTGAGCAAGCTCACTGTTCGGACACCATAGGAAACACAGTAGAGTAGAAGAGTGCTCTTTTCTCAAAAGCAGAGTGTGTTTCTTGTAAGGCGAGCTAGTGTTTGTTTCCCAGTCCTAAATGGAGTTGAATCACATGCAGTTTCTGGTCCTATGAGCAAGAGTTTTTTCTGGTAAGAAGAGTCAATATTGCGCTCCCATTGCCATACACACTGCAAATAGCACTGGCATCTGTAGCCAGCATGTACAGTGTATTGGACTGAAAGGAGCTTCTGTTCTTGTCAGTTTTGTAAGCAGAATTGAACTAGATATGGCCCGTGTGTGTAGGAAGCACAGTTCTTTTGTTCTGAGCAAGCTCACTGTTCCGGCCCTATAGGAAACACAGTAGAGAAGAAGAGTGCTCTTTTCTCAAAAGCAGAGTGTGTTTCTTATAAGGCGTGCTAGCGTTTGTTTCCCAGTCCTAAATGGAGTTGAATCACATGCAGTTTCTGGTCCTACAAGCAAGAGTTGTTTTCTGGTAAGAAGAGTCACTATTGTGCTCCCTTTGCCATACACAGTGCAAATAGCACTCGCATCTGTTCCCAGCAAGTACAGTGTATTGGACTGAAGAGGAGCTACTGTTCTTGTCAGTTTCCTAATCAGAGTTGAACTAGATATGGTCCGTGTGTGTAGGAAGCGCAGTTCTTTTGTTCTGAGAAACCTCACTTTTTGGACCATATAGGAAACACAGTAGAGTAGAAAAGTGCTCTTTTCTCAAAAGCAGAGTGTGTTTCTTGTAAGACGAGCTGGCGTTTGTTTCCAAGTCCTAAATGGAGTTGAATCACATGCAGTTTCTGGTCCTACAAGCAAGTGTTGTTTTCTGGTAAGAAGAGTCACTATTGCGCTCCCATTGTCATACACAGGGCAAATAGCACTGGCGTCTGTTCCCAGCATGTACAGTGTATTGGACTGAAGAGGATCTACTGTTCTTGTCAGTTTCCTAAGCAGAATTGAACTAGGTACGGCCATGTGTGTAGGAAGCACAGTTCTTTTGTTCTGAGAAAGCTCACTGTTCTGGCTCTATAGGAAACACAGTAGAGTAGAAGAGTGCTCTTTTCTCAAAAGCAGAGTGTGTTTCTTGTAAGGTGAGCTAGCGTTTGTTTCCCACCCCTAAATGGAGTTGAATCACATGCAGTTTTTGGTCATACGAACAAGAGTTGTTTTCTGGTAAGGAATGTCACTATTGCGCTCCCTTTGCCATACACAGCAGAAATAGCACTCACGTCTGTTCCCAGCAAGTACAGTGTATTGGACTGAAGAGGAGCTACTGTTCTTGTCAGTTTCCTAAGCAGAGTTGAACTAGATATGGCCCCTGTGTATAGGAAGCCCAGTTCTTTTGTTCTGAGCAAGCTCACTGTGCGGACCCCATAGGAAACTCAGTGCTCTTTTCTCAAAAGCAGAGTGTGTTTCTTGTAAGGCGAGATAGCGTTTGCTTCCCAGACCTAAATGGAGATGAATCACATGCAGTTTCTGGTCCTACAAGCAAGAGTTGTTTTCTGGTAAGAAGAGTCACTATTGCGCTCACATTGCCATACACAGGGCAAATAGCACTGGTGTCTGTTCCCAGCATGTACAGAGTATTGGACTGAAGAGGAGCTACTGTTCTTGTCAGTTTCCTAGGCAGAGTTGATCTAGATATGGCCCCTGTGTGTAGCAAGCACAGTTCTTTTGTTCTGAGCAAGTTCACTGTTCTGGCCCTATAGGAAACACAGTAGAGTAGAAGAGTGCTCTTTTCTCAAAAGCAGAGTGTGTTTCTTGTAAGGCGAGCTAGCGTTTTTTTTCCCTGTCTTAAATGGAGTTGAGTCACATGCAGTTTCTGGTCCTACCAGCAAGAGTTGTTTTCTGGTAAGGAAAGTCACTATTGCCCTCCCTTTGCCATACACAGTGCAAATAGCACTCACGTCTGCTTCCAGCAAGTACAGTGTACTGGACTGAAGAGGAGCTACTGTTCTTGTCAGTTTCCTAAGCAGAGTTGAACTAGATATGGCCCGTGTGTGTAGGAAGCACAGTTCTTTTGTTCTGAGCAAGCTCACTGTTCTGCCCCTATAGGAAACACAGTAGAGTAGAAGAGTGCTCTTTTCTCAAAAGCAGAGTGTGTTTCTTGTAAGGCGTGCTAGCGTTTGTTTCCCAGTCCAAAATGGAGTTGAATCACATGCAGTTTCTGGTCCTACGAGCAAGAGTTGTTTTCTGGTAAGAAGAGTCACTATTGCGCTCCCATTGCCATACATATTACAAATAACACTCGCGTCTGTTTCCAGCAAGTACAGAGTATTGGTCTGAAGAGGAGCTACTGTTCTTGTCAGTTTCCTAAGCAGAGTTGAACTAGATATGGCCCGTGTGTGTAGGAAGCACAGTTCTTTTGTTCTGAGCAAGCTCACTGTTCGGACACCATAGGAAACACAGTAGAGTAGAAGAGTGCTCTTTTCTCAAAAGCAGAGTGTGTTTCTTGTAAGGCGAGCTAGCGTTTGTTTCCCAGTCCTAAATGGATTTGAATCACATGCAGTTTCTGGTCCTACGAGCAAGAGTTTTTTCTGGTAATAAGAGTCACTATTGCGCTCCCATAGTCATACTCAGGGCAAATAGCACTGGCCTCTGTTCCCAGCATGTACAGTGTATTGGACTGAAGAGGATCTACTGTTCTTGTCAGGTTCCTAAGCAGAGTTGAACTAGAAATGGCCCATGTGTGTAGGAAGCACAGTTCTTTGGTACTCAGCAAGCTCACTGTTCTGGTCCTATAGGAAACACAGTAGAGTTGAAGAGTGCGCTTTTCTCAAAAGCAGAGTGTGTTTCTTGTAAGGCGAGCTAGCGTTTGTTTACCAGTCCTAAATGGAGTTGAGTCACATGCAGTTTTTGGTCCTACGAGCAAGAGTAGTTTTCTGGTAAGAAGAGTCACTATTGCGTTCCCATTGCCATACACAGTACAAACAGTACTGGCGTCTGTTCCCAGCATGTACAGTGTATTGGACTGAAAAGGATTTATTGTTCTTGTCAGTTTCCTAAGCAGAATTGAACTAGATATGTCCATGTATGCAGGAAGCACAGTTCTTTTGTTCTGAGCAAGCTCTCTGTTCTGGACCTGTAGGAAACACAGTAGAGTAGAAGAGTGCTGTTTTCTCAAAAGCAGAGTGTATTTCTTGTAAGGCGAGCTAACGTTTGCTTCCCAGTCCTAAATGGAGTTGAACTACATGCAGTTTTTGGTCCTACCAGCAAGAGTTGTTTTCTGGTAAGGAAAGTCACTATTGTGCTCCCTTTGCCATACACAGTACAAATAGCACTCGCATCTCTTTCCAGCAAGTACAGTGTATTGGACTGAAGAGGAGCTACTGTTCTTGTCAGTTTCCTAAGCAGAGTTGAACTAGATATGGCCCGTGTGTGTAGGAGGCACAGTCTTTTGTTCTGAGCAAGCTCACTGTTCGGACCCCATAGGAAACACAGTAGAGTAGAAGATTGCTCTTTTCTCAAAAGCAGAGTGTGTTTCTTGTAAGGCGAGCTAGCGTTTGTTTCCCAGTCCTAAATGGAGTTGAATCACATGCAGTTTCTGGTCCTACGAGCAAGATTTGTTTTCTGGTAAGGAAAGTCATTATTGCGCTCCCATTGCCATACATAGTGCAAATAGCACTCGCATTTGTTCCCACCAAGTACAGTGTATTGGACTGAAGAGGAGCTACTGTTCTTGTCAGTTTCCTAAGCAGAGTTGAACTAGATATGGCCCGTGTGTGTAGGAAGCACAGTTCTTTTGTTCTGAGCAAGGTCACTGTTTGGACACCATAGGAAACAGAGTAGAGTAGAAGAGTGCTCTTTTCTCAAAAGCAGAGTGTGTTTCTTGTAAGGCGAGCTAGCGTTTGTTTCCCAGTCCTAAATGGAGTTGAATCACATGCAGTTTCTGGTCCTAAGAGCAAGAGTTGTTTTCTGGTAAGAAGAGTCACTATTGCGCTCCCATTGCCATACACAGTGCAAATAGCACTCGCGTCTGCTCCCAGCAAGTACAGTGTATTGGATTGAAGAGGAGCTACTGTTCTTGTCAGTTTCCTAAGCAGAGTTGAACTAGATATGGCCCGTGTGTGTAGGAAGCACAGTTCTTTTGTTCTGAGCAAGATCACTGTTCAGACACCATAGGAAACAGAGTAGAGTAGAAGAGTGCTCTTTCCTCAAAAACAGAGTGTGTTTCTTGTACGGCGAGCTAGCTTTTGTTTCCCAGTCGTAAATGAAGTTGAATCACAAGCAGTTTCTGGTCCTCCTAGTAGAGTTGTTTTTTGGTAAGAAGAGTCACTATTGCGCTCCCTTTGCTATACACAGTGCAAATAGCACTCGCGTCTGTTCCCAGCAAGTACAGTGTATTGGACTTGTCATTTTCCTAAGCAGAGTTGAACTAGATATGGCCCGTGTGTGTAGGAAGCACAGTTCTTTTGTTCTGAGCAAGCTCACTGTTCGAACACCATAGGAAACACAATAGAGTAGAAGAGTGCTCTTTTCTCAAAAGCAGAGTGTGTTTCTTGTAAGGAGTGCTAGCGTTTGTTTCCCAGTCCAAAATGGAGTTGAATCACATGCAGTTTCTGGTCCTACGAGCAAGAGTTGTTTTCTGGTAAGAAGAGTCACTATTGCGCTCCCATTGCCATACATATTACAAATAACACTCGCGTCTGTTTCCAGCAAGTACAGAGTATTGGTCTGAAGAGGAGCTACTGTTCTTGTCAGTTTCCTAAGCAGAGTTGAACTAGATATGGCCCGTGTGTGTAGGAAGCACAGTTCTTTTGTTCTGAGCAAGCTCACTGTTCGGACACCATAGGAAACACAGTAGAGTAGAAGAGTGCTCTTTTCTCAAAAGCAGAGTGTGTTTCTTGTAAGGCGAGCTAGCGTTTGTTTCCCAGTCCTAAATGGATTTGAATCACATGCAGTTTCTGGTCCTACGAGCAAGAGTTTTTTCTGGTAATAAGAGTCACTATTGCGCTCCCATAGTCATACTCAGGGCAAATAGCACTGGCCTCTGTTCCCAGCATGTACAGTGTATTGGACTGAAGAGGATCTACTGTTCTTGTCAGGTTCCTAAGCAGAGTTGAACTAGAAATGGCCCATGTGTGTAGGAAGCACAGTTCTTTGGTACTCAGCAAGCTCACTGTTCTGGTCCTATAGGAAACACAGTAGAGTTGAAGAGTGCGCTTTTCTCAAAAGCAGAGTGTGTTTCTTGTAAGGCGAGCTAGCGTTTGTTTACCAGTCCTAAATGGAGTTGAGTCACATGCAGTTTTTGGTCCTACGAGCAAGAGTAGTTTTCTGGTAAGAAGAGTCACTATTGCGTTCCCATTGCCATACACAGTACAAACAGTACTCGCGTCTGTTCCCAGCATGTACAGTGTATTGGACTGAAAAGGATTTATTGTTCTTGTCAGTTTCCTAAGCAGAATTGAACTAGATATGTCCATGTATGCAGGAAGCACAGTTCTTTTGTTCTGAGCAAGCTCTCTGTTCTGGACCTGTAGTAAACACAGTAGAGTAGAAGAGTGCTGTTTTCTCAAAAGCAGAGTGTATTTCTTGTAAGGCGAGCTAACGTTTGCTTCCCAGTCCTAAATGGAGTTGAACTACATGCAGTTTTTGGTCCTACCAGCAAGAGTTGTTTTCTGGTAAGGAAAGTCACTATTGTGCTCCCTTTGCCATACACAGTACAAATAGCACTCGCATCTCTTTCCAGCAAGTACAGTGTATTGGACTGAAGAGGAGCTACTGTTCTTGTCAGTTTCCTAAGCAGAGTTGAACTAGATATGGCCCGTGTGTGTAGGAAGCACAGTCTTTTGTTCTGAGCAAGCTCACTGTTCGGACCCCATAGGAAACACAGTAGAGTAGAAGATTGCTCTTTTCTCAAAAGCAGAGTGTGTTTCTTGTAAGGCGAGCTAGCGTTTGTTTCCCAGTCCTAAATGGAGTTGAATCACATGCAGTTTCTGGTCCTACGAGCAAGATTTGTTTTCTGGTAAGGAAAGTCATTATTGCGCTCCCATTGCCATACATAGTGCAAATAGCACTCGCATTTGTTCCCACCAAGTACAGTGTATTGGACTGAAGAGGAGCTACTGTTCTTGTCAGTTTCCTAAGCAGAGTTGAACTAGATATGGCCCGTGTGTGTAGGAAGCACAGTTCTTTTGTTCTGAGCAAGGTCACTGTTTGGACACCATAGGAAACAGAGTAGAGTAGAAGAGTGCTCTTTTCTCAAAAGCAGAGTGTGTTTCTTGTAAGGCGAGCTAGCGTTTGTTTCCCAGTCCTAAATGGAGTTGAATCACATGCAGTTTCTGGTCCTAAGAGCAAGAGTTGTTTTCTGGTAAGAAGAGTCACTATTGCGCTCCCATTGCCATACACAGTGCAAATAGCACTCGCGTCTGCTCCCAGCAAGTACAGTGTATTGGATTGAAGAGGAGCTACTGTTCTTGTCAGTTTCCTAAGCAGAGTTGAACTAGATATGGCCCGTGTGTGTAGGAAGCACAGTTCTTTTGTTCTGAGCAAGATCACTGTTCAGACACCATAGGAAACAGAGTAGAGTAGAAGAGTGCTCTTTTCTCAAAAACAGAGTGTGTTTCTTGTACGGCGAGCTAGCTTTTGTTTCCCAGTCGTAAATGAAGTTGAATCACAAGCAGTTTCTGGTCCTCCTAGTAGAGTTGTTTTTTGGTAAGAAGAGTCACTATTGCGCTCCCTTTGCTATACACAGTGCAAATAGCACTCGCGTCTGTTCCCAGCAAGTACAGTGTATTGGACTTGTCATTTTCCTAAGCAGAGTTGAACTAGATATGGCCCGTGTGTGTAGGAAGCACAGTTCTTTTGTTCTGAGCAAGCTCACTGTTCGAACACCATAGGAAACACAATAGAGTAGAAGAGTGCTCATTTCTCAAAAGCAGAGTGTGTTTCTTGTAAGGCGAGCTAATGTTTGTTTCCCAGTCCTAAAAGGATCTTGAATGATATGCAGTTTTTGGTTCTATGAGCAATAGTTGTTTTCTGGTAATAAGAGTCACTACTGTGTTCCCATTGCCATACACAGTGCAAATAGCACTCGATTCTGTTCCCAGCAAGTACAGTGTATTGGACTGAAGAGGAGCTACTGTTCTTGTCAGTTTCCTATTCAGAGTTGAACTAGATATGGCCCGTGTGTGTAGGAAGTGCAGTTCTTTTGTTCTGAGAAACCTCACTTTTTGGACCCCATAGGAAACACAGTAGAGTAGAAAAGTGCTCTTTTCTCAAAAGCAGAGTGTGTTTCTTGTAAGGCGAGCTGGCATTTGTTTCCCAGTCCTAAATGGAGTTGAATCACATGCAGTTTCTGGTCCTACAAGCAAAAGTTGTTTTCTGGTAAGAAGAGTCACTATTGCCCTCCCATTGTCATACACAGGGCAAATAGCACTGGCGTCTGTTCCCAGCATGTACAGTGTATTGGACTGAAGAGGATCTACTATTCTTGTCAGTTTCCTAAGCAGAATTGAACTAGATACGGCCATATGTGTAGGAAGCACAGTTCTTTTGTTCTGAGCAAGCTCACTGTTCTGGCCCTATAGGAAACACAGTAGAGTAGAAGAGTGCTCTCTTCTCAAAAGCAGAGTTTTTTTCTTGTAAGGTGAGCTAGCATTTGTTTCCCACCCCTAAATGGAGTTGAATGACATGCAGTTTTTGGTCATACGAGCAAGAGTTGTTTTCTGGTAAGGAAAGTCACTATTGCGCTCCCTTTGCCATACATAGCATAAATAGCACTCACGTCTGTTCCCAGCAAGTACAGTGTATTGGACTGAAGAGGAGCTACTGTTCTTGTCAGTTTCCTTAGCAGAGTTGAACTAGATATGGCCCGTGTGTATAGGAAGCACAGCTCTTTTGTTCTGAGCAAGCTCACTGTGCGGACCCCAATGGAAACAGTGCTCTTTTCTCAAAAGCAGAGTGTGTTTCTTGTAAGGCGAGCTGGCATTTGTTTCCCAGTCCTAAATGGAGTTGAATCACATGCAGTTTCTGGTCCTACAAGCAAAAGTTGTTTTCTGGTAAGAAGAGTCACTATTGCCCTCCCATTGTCATACACAGGGCAAATAGCACTGGCGTCTGTTCCCAGCATGTACAGTGTATTGGACTGAAGAGGATCTACTATTCTTGTCAGTTTCCTAAGCAGAATTGAACTAGATACGGCCATGTGTGTAGGAAGCACAGTTCTTTTGTTCTGTGCAAGCTCACTGTTCTGGCCCTATAGGCAACACAGTAGAGTAGAAGAGTGCTCTTTTCTCAAAAGCAGAGTTTTTTTCTTGTAAGGTGAGCTAGCGTTTGTTTCCCACCCCTAAATGGAGTTGAATGACATGCAGTTTTTGGTCATACGAGCAAGAGTTGTTTTCTGGTAAGGAAAGTCACTATTGCGCTCCCTTTGCCATACACAGCATAAATAGCACTCACGTCTGTTCCCAGCAAGTACAGTGTATTGGACTGAAGAGGAGCTACTGTTCTTGTCAGTTTCCTTAGCAGAGTTGAACTAGATATGGCCCGTGTGTATAGGAAGCACAGCTCTTTTGTTCTGAGCAAGCTCACTGTGCTGACCCCAATGGAAACAGTGCTCTTTTCTCAAAAGCAGAGTGTGTTTCTTGTAAGGCGAGATAGCATTTGCTTCTTAGACCTAAATGGAGATGAATCCCATGCAGTTTCTGGTCCTACAAGCAAGAGTTGTTTTCTGGTAAGAAGAGTCACTATTGCGCTCCCATTGCCATACACAGGGCAAATAGCACTGGTGTCTGTTCCCAGCATGTGCAGTGTATTGACTGAAGAGGGTATACTGTTCTTGTCAGTTTCCTAAGCTGAATTGAACTAGATATGGCCGTGTGTGTAGGAAGGACACTTCTTTTGTTCTGAGCAAGCTCACTGTTCTGGCCCTATAGGCAACACAGTAGAGTAGAAGAGTGCTCTTTTCTCAAAAGCAGAGTTTTTTTCTTGTAAGGTGAGCTAGCGTTTGTTTCCCACCCCTAAATGGAGTTGAATGACATGCAGTTTTTGGTCATACGAGCAAGAGTTGTTTTCTGGTAAGGAAAGTCACTATTGCGCTCCCTTTGCCATACACAGCATAAATAGCACTCACGTCTGTTCCCAGCAAGTACAGTGTATTGGACTGAAGAGGAGCTACTGTTCTTGTCAGTTTCCTTAGCAGAGTTGAACTAGATATGGCCCGTGTGTATAGGAAGCACAGCTCTTTTGTTCTGAGCAAGCTCACTGTGCTGACCCCAATGGAAACAGTGCTCTTTTCTCAAAAGCAGAGTGTGTTTCTTGTAAGGCGAGATAGCATTGGCTTCTTAGACCTAAATGGAGATGAATCCCATGCAGTTTCTGGTCCTACAAGCAAGAGTTGTTTTCTGGTAAGAAGAGTCACTATTGCGCTCCCATTGCCATACACAGGGCAAATAGCACTGGTGTCTGTTCCCAGCATGTGCAGTGTATTGACTGAAGAGGGTATACTGTTCTTGTCAGTTTCCTAAGCTGAATTGAACTAGATATGGCCGTGTGTGTAGGAAGGACACTTCTTTTGTTCTGTGCAAGCTCACTGTTCTGGCCCTATAGGAAACACAGTAGAGTAGAAGAGTGCTCTTTTCTCAAAAGCAGAGTGTGTATCTTGTAAGGCGAGCTAGCGTTTGTTTCCCAGTCCTAAATGGAGTTGAATCACATGCAGTTTCTGGTCCTACGAGCAAGAGTTGTTTTCTGGTATGGAAAGTCATTATTGCTCTCCCTTTGCCATACATAGTGCAAATAGCACTGGCGACTTTTCCCTGCATGTACAGAGTATTGGACTGAAGAGGAGCTACTGTTCTTGTCAGTTTCCTAGGCAGAGTTGAACTAGATATGGCCCCTGTGTGTAGGAAGCACAGTTGTTTTGTTCTGAGCAAGTTCACTGTTCTGGCCCTGTAGGAAACACAGTAGAGTAGAAGAATGCTCTTTTCTCAAAAGCAGAGTGTGTTTCTTGTAAGGCGAGCTAGCGTTTTTTTCCCAGTCTTAAATGGAGTTGAGTCACATGCAGTTTCTGGTGCTACCAGCAAGAGTTGTTTTCTGGTAAGGAAAGTCACTATTGCCCTCCGTTTGCCATACACAGTGCAAATAGCACTCGCGTCTGCTTCCAGCATGTACAGTGTATTGGACTGAAGAGGAGCTACTGTTCTTGTCAGTTTCCTAAGCAGAGTTGAACTAGATATGGCCCGTGTGTGTAGGAAGCACAGTTCTTTTGTTCTCAGCAAGCTCACTGCTCGGACCCCATAGGAAACACAGTAGAGTAGAAGAGTGCTCTTTTCTCAAAAGCAGAGTGTGTTTCTTGTAAGGCGAGCTAGCGTTTGTTTCCCAGTCCTAAATGGAGTTGAATCACATGCAGTTTCTGGTCCTACGAGCAAGAGTTGTTTTCTGGTAAGAAGAGTCACTATTGCGCTCCCATTGCCATACACAGTGCAAATAGCACTCGCATCTGTTCCCTGCCTGTACAGAGTATTGGACTTAAGAGGAGCTACTGTTCTTGTCAGTTTCCTAAGCAGAGTTGAACTAGATATGGCCCGTGTGCGTAGGAAGCACAGTTCTTTTGTGGTGAGCAAGTTCACTGTTCTGGCCCTATAGGAAACCCAGTAGAGTAGAAGAGTGCTCTTTTATCAAAAAGCAGAGTGTGTTTCTTGTAAGGCGAGCTAGCGTTTCTTTCCCAGTCCTAAATGGAGTTGTGTCACATGCAGTTTCTTGTCCACGAGCAAGAGTTGTTTTCTGATAAAAAGAATCACTATTGTGCTCCTATTGTCATACACAGGGCAAATAGCACTGGTGTCTGTTCCCAGCATGTGCATTGTATTTGACTGAAGAGGGTATACTGTTCTCGTCAGTTTCCTAAGAAGAATTGAACTAGATATGGCCCGTGTGTGTAGGAAGCACAGTCCTTTTGTTCTGAGCAAGATCACTGTTCTGGCCATAGAGGAAACACTGTAGAGTAGAAGAGTGCTCTTTTCTCAAAAGCAGAGTGTGTTTCTTGTGAGCAGAGCTAGCGTTTTTTTCCCAGTCCTATATGGAGTTGAATCACATGCAGTTTCTGGTACTAAGAGCAAGAGTTGTTTTCTGGTAAGAAGAGTCACTATTGCACTCGCATTGTCATACACAGGGCAAATAGCACTGGCGTCTATTCCTAGCAAGTACAGTGTATTGGACTGAAGAGGAGCTACTGTTCTTGTCAGTTTCCCAAGCAGAGTTGTTCCAGATATGGCCCGTGTGTGTAGGAAGCACAGTTCTTTTGTTCTGAGCAAGCTCACGGTTTGGACCCCACAGGAAACACCGTAGAGTAGAAGAGTGCCCTTTTTTCAAAAGCAGAGTGTGTTTCTTGAAAGGCAAGCTAGAGTTTGTTTCCCAGTCAGAAATGGAGTTGAATCCCATGCAGTTTCTGGTCCTACATGCAAGAGCTTTTTCTGGTAAGAAGAGTCACTATTGCGCTCCCTTTGCCATACACACTGCAAATAGCACTGGCGTCTGTTCCCAGCAAGTACAGCATATTGGACTGAAGAGGATCTACTGTTCTTTTCAATTTCCTAAGCAGAGTTGAACTAGATATGGCCCGTGTGTGTAGGAAGCACAGTTCTTTGTTCTGAGCAAGCTCACTGTTCTGGCCCTATACGAAACACAGTAGAGTAGAAGAGTGCTCTTTTCTCAAAAGCAGAGTGTGTTTCTTGTAAGACGAGCTAGCGTTTGTTTCCCAGTCTTAAAAGGAGTTGAGTCACATGCAGTTTTTGGTCCTACGAGCAAGAGTTGTTTTCTGGTAAGAAGAGTCACTATTGTGCTCGCATTGTCATACACAGGGCAAATTGACTGGCGTCTGTTCCGAGCATGTACAGTGTATTGGACTGAAGAGGAGCTACTGTTCTTGTCAGTTTTGTAAGCAGAATTGAACTAGATATGGCCCGTGTGTATAGGAAGCACAGTTATTTTGTTCCGAGCAAGGTCACTGTGCGGACCCCATAGGAAACTCAGTGCTCTTTCTCAAAAGCAGAGTGTGTTTCTTGTAAGGAGAGATAGTGTTTGCTTCCCAGACATAAATGGAGATGAATCACATGCAATTTCTGGTCCTACAAGCAAGAGTTGTTTTCTGGTAAGAAGAGTCACTATTGTGCTCCCATTGCTGTACACAGTGCAAATAGCACTCACGTCTGTTCCCAAGAAGTACAGTGTATTGGACTGAAGAGGAGCTACTGTTCTCGTCAGTTTCCTAATCAGAGTTGAACTAGATATGGCCCGTGTGTGTAGGAAGCAAGTTCTTTCGTTCTGAGCAAGCTCACTGTTCTGGCCCTATAGGAAACACAGTAGAGTAGAAGTGTGCCCTTTTCTCAAAAGCAGAGTATGTTTCTTGTAAGGCGAGCTAGCGTTTGTTTCCCACTCCTATATGGAGTTGAATCACATGCAGTTTCTGGTATTAAGAGCAAGAGTTGTTTTCTGGTAAGAAGAGTCACTATTGCGCTCCCATTGTCATACACAGGGCAAAGAGCACTGGCGTCTATTCCTAGCAAGTACAGTGTATTGGACTGAAGAGGAGCTACTGTTCTTGTCAGTTTCCTAAGCAGAGTTGTACCAGATATGGCCCGTGTGTGTAGGAAGCACAGTTTTTTGTTCTGAGCAAGCTCACTGTTTGGACCCCATAGGAAACACAGTAGAGTAGAAGAGTGCTCTTTTCTCAAAAGCAGAGTGTGTTTCTTGTAAGGCGAGCTATGGTTTGTTTCCCAGTCCTAAATGGACTTGAATCACATGCAGTTTCTGGTCATACGAGCAAGGTGTGTTTTCTGGTAAGAAGAGTCACTATTGCGCTCACATTTTCACACACAGGGCAAATAGCACTGGCGTCTGTTGCCAGCATGTACAGTGTATTGGACTGAAGAGGTTCTAATGTTCTTGTCAGTTTCCTAAGCAGAATTGAACAAGATATGACCCCTGTTTGTAGGAAGCACAGTTCTTTGTTCTGAGCAAGCTCACTGTTCTGGACCTATAGGAAACACAGTAGAGTAGAAGAGTGCTCTTTTGTCTAAAGCAGAGTGTGTTTCTTGTAAGGCGAGCTAGCGTTTGTTTCCCAGTCCTAAATGGAGTTGAGTCACATGCAGTTTTTGGTCCTACGAGCAAGAGTAGTTTTCTGGTAAGAGGAGTCACTATTGGGCTCCCATTGCCATACACAGTACAAACAGCACTCGCGTCTCTTTCCAGCAAGTACAGTGTATTGGACTGAAGAGGAGCTACTGTTCTTGTCAGTTTCCTAAGCAGAGTTGAACTAGATATGGCCCGTGTGTGTAGGAAGCACAGTTCTTTTGTTCTGAGCAAGCTCACTGTTCGGACCCCGTAGGAAACACAGTAGAGTAGAAGAGTGCTCTTTTCTCAAAAGCAGAGTGTGTTTCTTGTAAGGCGAGCTAGCGTTTGTTTCCCAGTCCTAAATGGAGTTGAATCACATGCACTTTCTGGTCCTACGAGCAAGAGTTTTTTCTGGTAATAAGAGTCACTATTGCGCTCCCATTGTCATATTCAGGGCAAATAGCACTGGCCTCTGTTCCCAGCATGTACAGTGTATTGGACTGAAGCGGAGCTACTGTTCTTGTCAGGTTCCTAAGCAGAGTTGAACTAGATATGGCCCATGTGTGTAGGAAGCACAGTTCTTTTGTACTCAGCAAGCTCACTGTTCTGGCCCTATAGGAAACACAGTAGAGTAGAAGAGTGCTCTTTCCTCAAAAGCAGAGAGTGTTTCTTGTAAGGCGAGCTAGCGTTTATTTCCCAGTCCTAAATGGCGTTGAATCACATGCAGTTTCTGGTCCTATGAGCAAGAGTTTTTTTCTGGTAAGAAGAGTCACTATTGTGCTCCCATTGCCATACACAGTGCAAATACCACTGGCATCTGTACCCAGCATGTACAGTGTATTGGACTGAAGAGGATCTACTGTTCTTGTCAGTTTCGTAAGCAGAATTGAACTAGATATGGCCGTGTGTATAGGAAGCACAGTTCCTTTGTTCTGAGCAAGCTCACTGTGCGAACCCCATAGGAAACTCAGTGCTCTTTCTCAAAAGCAGAGTGTGTTTCTTGTAAGGCGAGATAGCGTTTGCTTCCCAGACATAAATGGAGATGAATCACATGCAGTTTCTGGTCCTGCAAGCAAGAGTTGTTTTCTGGTAAGAAGAGTCACTATTGTGCTCCCATTGCTGTACACAGTGCAAATAGCACTCACGTCTGTTCCCAAGAAGTACAGTGTATTGGACTGAAGAGGAGCTACTGTTCTCGTCAGTTTCCTACGCAGAGTTGAACTAATTATGGCCCGTGTGTGTAGGAAGCACAGTTCTTTTGTTCTGAGCAAGCTCACTGTTCTGGTCCTATAGGAAACACAGTAGAGTAGCAGAGTGCTCTTTTCTCAAAAGCAGAGTGTGTTTCTTGTAAGGAGAGCGAGTGGTTGTTTCCAAGTCCTAAATGGCGTTGAATCACATGCAGTTTCTGTTCCTACGAGCAAGAGATGTTTTCTGGTAAGAAGAGTCACTATTGTGCTCCCATTGCCATACACAGTGCAAATAGCACTCGCGTCTGTTCCCAGCAAGTACAGTGTATTGGACTGAAGAGGATCTACTGTTCTTGTCAGTTTCCTATGCAGCTTTGAACTAATTATGGCCCGTGTGTGTAGGAAGCACAGTTCTTTTGTTCTGAGCAAGCTCACTGTTCGGACACCATAGGAAACACAGTAGAGTAGAAAAGTGCTCTTTTCTCAAAAGCAGAGTGTGTTTCTTGTAAGGCGAGCTGGCATTTGTTTCCCAGTCCTAAATGGAGTTGAATCACATGCAGTTTCTGGTCCTACAAGCAAGAGTTGTTTTCTGGTAAGAAGAGTCACTATTGCCCTCCCATTGTCATACACAGGGCAAATAGCACTGGCGTCTGTTCCCAGCTAGTACAGTGTATTGGACTGAAGAGAATCTACTGTTCTTGTCAGTTTCCTAAGCAGAATTGAACTAGATACGGCCATGTGTGTAGGAAGCACAGTTCTTTTGTTCTGAGCAAGCTCCCTGTTCTGGCCCTATAGGCAACACAGTAGAGTAGAAGAGTGCTCTTTTCTCAAAAGCAGAGTGTGTTTCTTGTAAGGTGAGCTAGCATTGGTTTCCCACCCCTAAATGGAGTTGAATCACATGCAGTTTTTGGTCATACGAGCAAGAGTTGTTTTCTGGTAAGGAAAGTCACTATTGCACTCCCATTGACATACACAGTGCAAAGAGCACTCGCGTCTGTTCCCAGCAAGTTCAGTGTATTGGACTGAAGAGGAGCTACTGTTCTCGTCACTTTCCTAAGCAGAGTTGAACTAGATATGACCCGTGTGTGTAGGAAGCACAGTTCATTTGTTCTGAGCAAGCTCACTCTACGGACCCCATAGGAAACACAGTAGAGTAGAAGAGTACTCTTTTCTCAAAAGCAGAGTGTGTTTCTTGTACGGCGAGCTAGCTTTTGTTTCCCAGTCGTAAATGAAGTTGAATCACATGCAGTTTCTGGTCCTACTAGTAGAGTAGTTTTTTGGTAAGAACAGTCACTTTTGTGCTCCCATTGCCATACACAGTGCAAATAGCACTCACGTCTGTTACCAGCAAGTACAGTATATTGGACTGAAGAGGAGCTACTGTTCTTGTCATTTTCCTAAGCAGAGTTGAACTAGATATGGCCCGTGTGTGTAGGAAGCACAGTTCTTTTGTTTTGAGCAAGCTCACTGTTCGGACACCATAGGAAACACAGTAGAGTAGAAGAGTGCTCTTTTCTCAAAAGCAGAGTTATTTCTTGTAAGGCGAGCTAATGTTTGTTTCCCAGTCCTAAAAGTAGTTGAATGACATGTAGATTTTGGTTCTACGAGCAAGAGTTTTTTTCTGGTAAGAAGAGTCACTATTGTGCTCCCATTGCCATTCACAGTGCAAATAGCACTCGATTCTGTTCCCAGCAAGTACAGTGTATTGGATTGAAGAGGAGCTACTGTTCTTGTCAGTTTCCTAATCAGAGTTGAACTAGATATGACCTGTGTGTGTAGGAAGCACAGTTCTTTTGTTCTAAGAAACCTCACTGTTTGGACCGCATAGGAAACACAGTAGAGTAGTAAAGTGCTCTTTTCCCAAAAGCAGAATGTGTTTCTTGTAAGGCGAGCTGGCATTTGTTTCCCAGTCCTAAATGGAGTTGAATCACATGCAGTTTCTGGTCCTACTAGCAAGAGTTGTTTTCTGGTAAGAAGAGTCACTATTGCCCTCCCATTGTCATACACATTGCAAATAGCACTGGCGTCTGTTCCCATCATGTACAGTGTATTGCACTGAAGAGGACCTACTGTTCTTGTGAGTTTCCTAAGCAGAAATACACTAGATATGGCCATGTGTGCAGGAAGTATAGTTCTTTTGTTCTGAGCAAGCTCACTGTTCTAACCCCATAGGAAACACAGTAGAGTAGAAGAGTGCTCTTTTCTCAAAAGCAGAGTGTGTTTCTTGTAAGACGAGCTAGTGTTTTTTTCCCAGTCCTAAATGAAGTTGAATCACATGCAGTTACTGGTACTAAGAGCAAGAGTTGTTTTCTGGTAAGAAGAGTCACTATTGTGCTCCCATTGCCATACACAGTGCAAATAGAACTTGCATCTGTTCCCAGCAAGTACAGCGTATTGGACTGAAGAGGAGCTACTGTTCTTGTCAGTTTCCTAAGCAGATTTGAACTAGATATGGCCCGTGTGTGTAGGAAGCACAGTTCATTTGTTCTGAGCAAGCTCACTGTTCTGACCCCATAGGAAACACAGTAGAGTAGAAGAGTACTCTGTTCTCAAAAGCAGAGTGTGTTTCTTGTATGGCGAGCTAGCTTTTGTTTCCCAGTCGTAAATGAAGTTGAATCACATGCAGTTTCTGGTCCTACTAGTAGAGTTTTTTTTTGGTAAGAAGAGTCACTATTGCACTCCCATTGCCATACACAGTGCAAATAGCCCTCGCGTCTGTTCCCAGCAAGTACAGTGTATTGGACTGAAGAGGAGCTACTGTTCTTGTCATTTTCATAAGCAGAGTTGAACTAGATATGGCCCGTGTGTGTAGGAAGCACAGTTCTTTTGTTCTGAGCAAGCTCACTGTTCGGACACCATAGGAAAAACAGTAGAGTAGAAGAGTGCTCTTTTCTCAAAAGCAGAGTTTGTTTCTTGTAAGGCGAGCTGGCATTTGTTTCCCAGGCCTAAATGGAGTTGAATCACAGGCAGTTTCTGGTCCTACAAGCAAGAGTTGTTTTCTGGAAAGAAGAGTCACTATTGCCCTCCCATTGTCATACACAGGGCAAATAGCACTGGCGTCTGTTACCAGCATGTACAGTGTATTGGAGTGAAGAGGATCTACTGTTCTTGTCAGTTTCCTAACCAGAATTGAACTAGATACGGCCATGTGTGTAGGAAGCACAGTTCTTTTGTTCTGAGGAAGCTCACTGTTCTGGCCCTATAGGAAACACAGTAGAGTAGAAGAGTGCTCTTTTCTCAAAAGCAGAGTGTGTTTCTTGTAAGGTGAGCTAGCGTTTGTTTCCCACCCCTAAATGGAGTTGAATCACATGCAGTTTTTGGTCATACGAGCAAGAGTTGTTTTCTGGTAAGGAAAGTCACTATTGAGCTCCCTTTGCCTTACACAGCACAAATAGCACTGGCGTCTGTTCCCAGCAAGTACAGTGTATTGGACTGAAGAGGAGCTACTGTTCTTGTCAGTTTCCTAAGCAGAGTTGAACTAGATATGGCCCGTGTGTATAGGAAGCACAGTTCTTTTGTACTGAGCAAGCTCACTGTGCGGACCCCATAGGAAACTCAGTGCTCTTTCTCAAAAGCATAGTGTGTTTCTTGTAAGGTGAGATAGCGTTTGCTTCCCAGACCTAAATGGAGATTAATTACATGCAGTTTCTGGTCCTACAAGCAAGAGTTGTTTTCTGGTAAGAAGAGTCACTATTGTGCTCGCATTGTCATACACAGGGTAAATAGCACTGGCGTCTGTTCCGAGCATGTACAGTGTATTGGACTGAAGAGGATCTACTGTTCTTGTCAGTTTCTTAAGCAGAATTGAACTAGATATGGCGATGTGTGCAGGAAGTAAAGTTCTTTTGTTCTGAGCAAGCTCACTGTTCGGACCCCTTAGGAAACACAGTAGAGTAGAAGAGTGCTCTTTTCTCAAAAGCAGAGTGTGTTTCTTGTAAGACGAGCTAGTGTTTTTTTCCCAGTCCTAAATGGAGTTGAATCACATGCAGTTACTAGTCTTAAGAGCAAGAGTTGTTTTCTGGTAAGAAGAGTCACTATTGTGCTCCCATTGCCATACACAGTGAAAATAGCACTCGCATCTGTTCCCAGCAAGTATAGTGTATTGGACTGAAGAGGATCTACTGTTCTTGTCAGTTTCCTAAGCAGAACTGGATATGGCCATTTTTGTAGGAAGCACAGTTCTTTTGTTCTGAGCAAGCTCACTGTACTGCCCCTATAGGAAAAACAGTAGAGTAGAAGAGTGCTCTTTTCTCAAAAGCAGAGTGTGTTTCTTGTAAGGCGAGCTAGCATTTGTTTCCCAGTCCTAAATGGAGTTGAATCACATGCAGTTCTTGGTCCTACGAGCAAGAGTCGTTTTCTGGTAAGGAAAGTCACTATTGTGCTCCCATTGACATACACAGTGCAAATAGCACTTGCGTCTGTTCCCAGCAAGTACAGTGTATTGGACTGAAGAGGAGCTACTGTTCTTGTCAGTTTCCTAAGCAGAGTTGAACTAGATATGGCCCGTGTGTGTAGGAAGCACAGTTCATTTGTTCTGAGCAAGCTCACTGTTCGGACCCCATAGGAAACACAGTAGAGTAGAAGAGTACTCTTTCTCAAAAGCAGAGTGTGTTTCTTGTATGGCGAGCTAGCTTTTGTTTCCCAGTTGTAAATGAAGTTGAATCACATGCAGTTTCTGGTCCTACTAGTAGAGTTGTTTTTTGGTAAGAAGAGTCACTATTGCACTCCCATTGTCATACACAGGGCAAATAGCACTGGCGTCTGTTCCCAGCATGTACAGTGTATTGGACTGAAGAGGATCTACTGTTCTTGTCAGTTTCCTAAGCAGAATTGAACTAGATATGGCCATGTGTGTAGGAAGCACAGTTCTTTTGTTCTGAGCAAGCTCACTGTTCTGGCCCTATAGGAAACACAGTAGAGTAGAAGAGTGCTCTTTTCTCAAAAGCAGATTGTGTTTCTTGTAAGGTGAGCTGGCGTTTGTTTCCCACCCCTAAATGGAGTTGAATCACATGCAGCTTTTGGTCATAGGAGCAAGAGTTGTTTTCTGGTAAGGAAAGTCACTATTGCGCTCCCTTTGCCATACACAGCACAAATAGCACTTACGTCTGTTCCCAGCAAGTACAGTGTATTGGACTGAAGAGGAGCTACTGTTCTTGTCAGTTTCCTAAGCAGAGTTGAACTAGATATGGCCCGTGTGTATAGGAAGCACAGTTCTTTTGTTCTGAGCAAGCTCACTCTGCGGACCCCATAGGAAACTCAGTGCTCTTTCTCAAAAGCATAGTGTGTTTCTTGTAAGGTGAGCTAGCGTTTGGTTCCCACTTCTAAATGGAGTTGAATCACATGCAGTTTTTGGTCCTACGCGCAAGAGTTGTTTTCTGGTAAGGAAAGTCACTATTGCGCTCCCATTGCCAAACACAGTGCAAATAGCACTCGCATTTGTTCCCAGCAAGTACAGTGTATTGGACTGAAGAGGAGCTACTGTTCTTGTCAGTTTCCTAAGCAGAGTTGAACTAGATATGGCCTGTGAGTGTACAAAACACAGTTCTTTTGTTCTGAGCCAGCTCACTGTTCGAACCCCATAGGAAACACAGTAGAGTAGAAGAGTGCTCTTTTCTCAAAAGCAGAGTGTGTTTCTTGTAAGGCGAGCTAGCGTTTGTTTCCCAGTCTTAAATGGAGTTGAATCAAACGCAGTTTTTGGTCCTACGAGCAAGAGTTGATTTCTGGTAAGAAGAGTCACTATTGCGATCCCATTGCCATACACAGTACAAATAGCACTCGCTTCTGTTTCCAGCAAGTACAGTGTATTGGACTGAAGAGGAGCTACTGTTCTTGTCAGTTTCCTAAGCAGAGTTGAACTAGATATGGCCTGTGTGTGTACAAAGCACAGTTCTTTTGTTCTGAGCCAGCTCACTGTTCGAACCCCATAGGAAACACAGTAGAGTAGAATAGTGCTCTTTTCTCAAAAGCAGAGTGTGTTGTTTCTTGTAAGGCGAGCTAGCATTTGTTTCCCAGTCCTAAATGGAGTTCAAATACACATGCAGTTTCTGGTCCTATGAGCTAGAGTTGTTTTCTGGTAAGGAAAGTCACTATTGTGCTCCCATTGACATACACAGTGCAAATAGCACTTGCGTCTGTTCTCAGCAAGTACAGTGTATTGGACTGAAGAGGAGCTACTTCTCTTGTCAGTTTCCTAAGCAGAGTTGAACTAGATATGGCCCGTGTGTGTAGGAAGCACAGTTCATTTGTTCTGAGCAAGCTCACTGTTCGGATCCCATAGGAAACACAGTAGAGTAGAAGAGTACTCTTTCTCAAAAGCAGAGTGTGTTTCTTGTATGGCGAGCTAGCTTTTGTTTCCCAGTCGTAAATGAAGTTGAATCACATGCAGTTTCTGGTCCTACTAGTAGAGTTGTTTTTTGGTAAGAAGAGTCACTATTGCACTCCCATTGTCATACACAGGGCAAATAGCACTGGCGTCTGTTCCCAGCATGTACAGTGTATTGGACTGAAGAGGATCTACTGTTCTTGTCAGTTTCCTAAGCAGAATTGAACTAGATATGGCCATGTGTGTAGGAAGCACAGTTCTTTTGTTCTGAGCAAGCTCACTGTTCTGGCCCTATAGGAAACACAGTAGAGTAGAAGAGTGCTCTTTTCTCAAAAGCAGATTGTGTTTCTTGTAAGGTGAGCTGGCGTTTGTTTCCCACCCCTAAATGGAGTTGAATCACATGCAGTTTTTGGTCATAGGAGCAAGAGTTGTTTTCTGGTAAGGAAAGTCACTATTGCGCTCCCTTTGCCATACACAGCACAAATAGCACTCACGTCTGTTCCCAGCAAGTACAGTGTATTGGACTGAAGAGGAGCTACTGTTCTTGTCAGTTTCCTAAGCAGAGTTGAACTAGATATGGCCCGTGTGTATAGGAAGCACAGTTCTTTTGTTCTGAGCAAGCTCACTCTGCGGACCCCATAGGAAACTCAGTGCTCTTTCTCAAAAGCATAGTGTGTTTCTTGTAAGGCGAGCTAGCGTTTGGTTCCCACTTCTAAATGGAGTTGAATCACATGCAGTTTTTGTTCCTACGCGCAAGAGTTGTTTTCTGGTAAGGAAAGTCACTATTGCGCTCCCATTGCCAAACACAGTGCAAATAGCACTCGCATTTGTTCCCAGCAAGTACAGTGTATTGGACTGAAGAGGAGCTACTGTTCTTGTCAGTTTCCTAAGCAGAGTTTAACTAGATATGGCCCGTGTGCGTAGGAAGCACAGTTCTTTTGTTCTGAGCAAGCTCACTGTTCGGAAACCATAGAACACATAGCAGAGAAGAAGAGTGCTCTTTTCTCAAAAGCAGAGTGTGTTTCTTGTAAGGCGAGCTTGCTTTTGTTTCCCAGTCCTAAATGAATTTGAAGCACATGCAGTTTCTGGTCCTACCAGTAGAGTTATTTTTTGGTAAGAAGAGTCACTATTGTGCTCCCATTGCCATACACAGTACAAATAGCACTTGTGTCTGTTCCAATCAAGTGCAGTGTTTTGGACTGAAGAGGAGCTATTGTTCTTGTCAGTTTCCTAAGCAGAGTTGAACTAGATATGGCCCGTGTGTGTAGGAAGCACAGTTCATTTGTTCTGAGCAAGCTCACTGTTCGGACCCCATAGGAAACACAGTAGAGTAGAAGAGTGCTCTTTTCTCAAAAGCAGAGTGTGTTTCTTGTACAGCGAGCTAGCTTTTGTTTCCCAGTTGTAAATGAAGTTGAATCACATGCAGTTTCTGGTCCTACTAGTAGAGTTGTTTTTTGGTAAGAAGAGTCACTATTGCGCTCCCATTGTCATACACAGGGCAAATAGCACTGGCGTCTGTTCCCAGCATGTACAGTGTATTGGACTGAAGACGATCTACTGTTCTTGTCAGTTTCCTAAGCAGAATTGAACTAGATACGGCCATGTGTGTAGGAAGCACAGTTCTTTTGTTCTGAGCAAGCTCACTGTTCTGGCTCTATAGGAAACACAGTAGAGTAGAAGAGTGCTCTTTTCTCCAAAGCAGAGTGTGTTTCTTGTAAGGTGAGCTAGCGTTTGTTTCCCACCTTTAAATGGAGTTGAATCACATGCAGTTTTTGGTCACAGGAGCAAGAGTTGTTTTCTGGTAAGGAAAGACACTATTGCGCTCCCTTTGCCATACACAGCACAAATAGCACTCACGTCTGTTCCCAGCAAGTACAGTGTATTGGACTGAAGAGGAGCTACTGTTCTTGTCAGTTTCCTAAGCAGAATTGAACTAGTTATGGCCGTGTGTATAGGAAGCACAGTTCTTTTGTTCTGAGCAAGCTCACTGTGGGGACCCCATAGGAAACTCAGTGCTCTTTCTCAAAAGCAAAAGTACAGTGTATAGGACTGAAGAGGAGCTACTGTTCTTGTCAGTTTCCTAAGCAGAGTTGAACTAGATATGGCCCGTGTGTGTAGGAAGCACAGTTCTTTTGTTCTCAGCAAGCTCTCTGTTCGGACCCCATAGAAAACACAGTAGAGTAGAAGAGTGCTCTTTTCTCAAAAGCAGAGTGTGTTTCTTGTAAGACGAGCTAGCGTTTTTTTCCCAGTCCTAAATGAAGTTGAATCACATGCAGTTTCTGGTCCTACGAGCAAGAGATTTTTCTGGTAATAAGTGTAACTGTTGTGCTCCCATTTCATACACAAGCAAGTAGCACTGGCGTCTGTTCCCAGCATGTACAGTGTATTGGACTGAAGACGATCTACTGTTCTTGTCAGGATCCTAAGCAGAGTTGAACTAGATATGGCCCATGTGTATAGGAAGCACAGTTCTTTTGTACTCAGCAAGCTCACTGTTCTGGCCCTATAGGAAACACAGTAGAGTAGAAGAGTGCTCTTTCCACAAAAGGAGAGTTTGTTTCTTGTAAGGCGAGCTAGCTTTGTTTCCCAGTCCTAAATGGAGTTGAATCACATGCAGTTTCTGGTCCTACAAGCAAGAATTGTTTTGTGGTAAGAAGAGTCACTATTGCCCTCCCATTGTCATACACAGTGCAAATAGCACTGGCGTCTGTTCTCAGCAAGTACAGTGTATTGGACTGAAGAGGATCTACTATTCTTGTCAGTTTCCTAAAGAGAATTGAACTAGATATGCCCCGTGTGTGTAGGAAGCACAGTTCTTTTGTTCTGAGCAAACTCACTGTTCTGGCGCTATAGGAAACACAGTAGAATAGAAGAGTGCTCTTTCCTCAAAAGCAGAGCGTGTTTCTTGTAAGGCGAGCTACCGTTTTCTCCCAGTCCGAATTGGATTGAATCAAATGCAGTTTCTGTTCCTAAGAGCAAGAGTTGTTTTCTGGTAAGAAGAGTCACTATTGTGCTCCCATTGCCATACACAGTGCAAATAGCACTTGCGTATGTTCCCAGTAAGTACAGTGTATTGGACTAAAGAGGAGCTACTGTTCTTGTCAGTTTCCTAAGCAGAGTTGAACTAGATATTGACCGTGTGTGTAGGAAGCACAGTTCTTTTGTTCTGAGCAAGCTCACTGTTTTGGACCTATAGGAAACACAGTAGAGTAGAAGAGTGATTATATCTAAAAAGCAGAGTGTGTTTCTTGAAAGGCGAGATAGCGTTTGTTTCCCAGTCCTAAATGGAGTTGAATCAAATGCAGTTTTTGGTCCTACGAGCAAGAGTTGTTTTCTGGTAAGAAGAGTCACTATTGTGCTCCAATTGCCGTACACAGTGCAAATAACACTCGTGTCTGTTCCCAGCAAGTACAGTGTATTGGAATGAAGAGGAGCTACTGTTCTTGTCAGTTTCCTAAGCAGAGTTGAACTAGATATGACCCGTGTGTGTAGGAAGCATAGTTTTTTTGTTCTGAGCAAGCAGACTGTTTGGACCCCATAGGCAACACAGTAGGCTAGATTTGTGCCCTATTCTCAAAAGCAGAGTGTGTTTCTTGTAAGACGAGCTAGCGTTTGTTTCCCAATCCTAAATGGAGTTGAGTCACATGCAGATTCTTGTCCTATGAGCTAGAGTTGTTTTCTGGTATGAAGAGTCACTATTGCGCTCCCATTGTCATATACAGGGCAAATAGCACTGGCGTCTGTTCCCAGCAAGTACAGTGTATTGGACTGAAGAGGAGCTACTCTTCTCGTCAGTTTCCTAAGCAGAGTTGAACTAGATATGGACCGTGTGTGTAGGAAGCACAGTTCTTTTGTTCTGAGAAAGCTCACTCTTGTAAACCCATAGGAAATACAGTAGAGTAGAAGAGTGCACTTTTCTCAAAAGCAGAGTGTGTTTCTTGTAAGGCGAGCTAGCATTTGTTTCCCAGTCCTAAATGGAGTTGAAATACACATGCAGTTTCTGTTCCTATGAGCTAGAGTTGTTTTTTGGTAAGAAGAGTCGCTATTGCGCTCCCATTGTCATACACAGGGCAAATAGCACTGGCGTCTGTTCTCAGAGTACAGTGTATTGGACTGAAGAGGATCTACTGTTCTTGTCAGTTTCCTAAGCAGAATTGAACTAGATATGGCCGGTTTGTGTAGGAAGCAAAGTTCTTTTTTTCTAAGCAAGCTCACTGTTCTGGCGATATAGGAAAAACAGTAGAGTAGAAAAGTGCTCTTTTCTCAAAAGCAGAGTGTGTTTCTTGTAAGGCGAGCTAGCGATTGTTTCCCAGTCCTAAATTGAGTTGAATCACATGTAGTTTCTGGTCCTAAGAGCAAGAGTTTTTTTCTGGTAAGAAGAGTCACTAATGCGCTCCTATTGTCAAACACAGGGCAAATAGCACTGGTGTCTCTTCCCAGCATGTACAGTGTATTGGACTGAAGAGGATCTACTGTTCTTGTCAGGTTCCTAAGCAGAGTTGAACTAGATATGGCCCATGTGTGTAGGAAGCACAGTTCTTTGTACTCAGCAAGCTCACTGTTCTGGCCCTATAGGAAACACAGTAGAGTAGAAGAGTGCTCTTTCCTCAAAAGCAGAGTGTGTTTCTTGTAAGGTGATCTAGCGTTTGTTTCCCAGTCCTAAATGGAGTTGAATCACATGCAGGTTCTGGTCCTACAAACAAGAATTGTTTTCTGGTAAGAAGAGTCACTATTGCTCTCCCATTGCCATATGCAGTACAAATAGCACTCGCGTCTGTTTCCAGCAAGTACAGTGTATTGGTCTGAAGAGGAGCTACTGTTCTTGTCAGTTTCCAAAGCAGAGTTGAACTAGATATGGCCCGTGTGTGTAGGAAGCACGGTTCTTTTGTTCTGAGCAAGCTCACTGTTAGGACCCCATAGAAAACACAGTAGAGTAGATGTGTGCCCTATTCTCAAAAGCAGAGCGTGTTTCTTGAAAGGCGAGCAAGCGTTTGTTTCCCTGTCCTTAGTGGATTGAATCAAATGCAGTTTCTGGTCCTAAGAGCAAGAGTTGTTTTCTGGTAAAAAGAGTCACTATTGTGCTCCCAGTGCCGTACACAGTGCAAATAGCGTCTGTTCTCAGTAAGTACAGTGTATTGGACTGAAGAGGAGCTACTGTTCTTGTCAGTTTCCTAAGCAGAGTTGAACTAGATATGGACCATGTGTAAGAAGCACAGTTCTTTTGTTCTGAGCAAGCTCACTGTTCTGGCCCTATAGGAAACACAGTAGAGTAGAAGAGTGCTCTTTTCTCAAAAGCAGAGTGTGTTTCTTGTAAGGCGAGCTAGCGTTTGTTTCCCAGTCCTAAATGGAGTTGAATCACATGCAGTTTCTGGTCCTACGAGCAAGAATTGTTTTGTGGTAAGAAGAGTCACTATTGCCCTCCCATTGTCATACACAGTGCAAATAGCACTGGCGACTGTTCCCAGCAAGTACAGTGTATTGGACTGAAGAGGATCTACTATTCTTTTCAGTTCCCTAAACAGAATTGAACTAGATATGGCCCGTGTGTGTAGGAAGCACAGTTCTTTTGTTCTGAGCAAACTCACTGTTCTGGCAGTATAGGAAACACAGTAGAGTAGAAGAGTGCTCTTTCCTCAAAAGCAGAGCGTGTTTCTTGTAAGGCGAGCTAGCGTTTGTTTCCCAGTCCTAATTGGATTGAATCAAATGCAGTTTCTGTTCCTAAGAGCAAGAGTTGTTTTCTGGTAAGAAGAGTCACTATTGTGCTCCCATTGCCGTACACAGTGCAAATAGCACTCGCGCCTGTTCCCAGTAAGTACAGTGTATTGGACTGAAGAGGAGCTACTGTTCTCGTCAGTTTCCTAAGCAGAGTTGAACTAGATATGGACCGTGTGTGTAGGAAGCACAGTTCTTTTGTTCTGAGCAAGCTCACTGTTCTGTACCCAAAGGAAACACAGTAGAGTAGAAGAGTGCTCTTTTCTCAAAAGCAGAGTGTGTTTCTTGTAAGGCGAGCTAGCGTTTGTTTCCCAGTCTTAAATGGAGTTGAATCAAATGCAGTTTTTGGTCCTATGAGCAAGAGTTGATTTCTGGTAAGAAGAGTCACTATTGCGATCCCAATTCCATACACAGTACAAATAGCACTCGCTTCTGTTTCCAGCAAGTACAGTGTATTGGACTGAAGAGGAGCTACTGTTCTTGTCAGTTTCATAAGCAGAGTTGAACTAGATATGGCCCGTGTGTGTAGGAAGCACAGTTCTTTTGTTGTGAGCAAGCTCACTGTTCGAACCCCATTGGAAACACAGTAGAGTAGACAGGTGCTCTTTCTCAAAAGCAGAGTGTGTTTCTTGTAAGGCGAGCTAACATTTGTTTCCCAGTCCTAAATGGAATTCAAATACACATGCAGTTTCTGGTCCTACGAGCAAGAGTTGTTTTCTGGTTAGAAGAGTCACTATTGTGTTCCCTTTAACATACACAGTGCAAACAGCCCTTGCGTCTGTTCCCAGTAAGTACAGTGTATGGGACTGAAGAGGAGCTAGTGTTCTTGTCAGTTTCCTAAGCAGAGTTGAACTAGATATGGCCCGTGTGTGTAGGAAGCACAGTTCTTTTGTTCTGAGCAAGCTCACTGTTCTCGCCCTATAGGAAACACAGTAGAGTAGAAGAGTGCTCTTTTCTCAAAAGCAGACTGTGTTTCTTGTAAGGCAAGCTAGCATTTGTTTCCCAGTCTGAAATGGAGTTAAATCACATGCAGTTTTTGGTCCTACGAGCAAGAGTTTTTTCTGGTAAAAAGAGTCACTATTGCGCTCCCATTGTCATTCACAGTGCAAATAGCACTGGCGTCTGTTCCCAGCATGTACAGTGTATTGGACTGAAGAAGATCTACTGTTCTCGTCAGTTTCCTAAGCAGAGTTGAACTAGATATGGCCCGTGTGTGTAGGAAGCACAGGTCTTTTGTTCTGAGCAAGCTCACTGTTCTCGCCCTATAGGAAACACTGTAGAGTAGAAGAGTGCTCTATTCTCAAAAGCAGAGTGTGTTTCTTGTAAGGCGAGCTAGTGTTTGTTTCCCAGTCCTAAATTGAGTTGAATCACCTGCAGTTTGTGGTCCTACGAGCAAGAGGTTTTTCTGGTAAGAAGAGTCACTATTGTGCTCCCATTGTCATAAACAGGGCAAATAGCACTGGTTTCTCTTCCCAGCATGTACAGTGTATTGGACTGAAGAGGATCTACTGTTCTTGTCAGATTCCAAAGCAGAGTTGAACTAGATATGGCCCGTGTGTGTAGGAAGCAGGGTTCTTTTTTTCTGAGCAAGCTCACTGTTTGGACCCCATAGAAAATACAATAGATTAGATGTGTGCCCTATTCTCAAAAGCAGAGCGTGTTTCTTGTAAGGCAAGCGAGCGTTTGTTTCCCAGTCCTTAGTGGATTGAATCAAATGCAGTTTCTGGTCCTAAGAGCAAGAGTTGTTTTCTGGTAAGAAGAGTCACTATTATGCTCCCAGTGCCGTACACAGTGCAAATAGCACTCGCGTCTGTTCTCAGTAAGTACAGTGTATTGGACTGAAGAGGAGCTACTGTTCTTGTCAGTTTCCTAAGCAGAGTTGAACTAGATATGGACCGTTTGTAGGAAGCACAGTTCTTTTGTTCTGAGCAGGCTCACTCTTCGAACTCCATAGGAAACACAGTAGAGTAGAAGAGTGCTCTTTTCTCAAAATCAGAGTGTGTTTTTTAAGGCGAGCTAGCATTTGTTTCCCAGTCCTAAATGGAGTTGAATCAAATGCAGTTTTTGGTCCTATGAGCAGGAGTTGTTTTCTGGTAAGAAGAGTCACTATTGTGCTCCCATTGCCACACACAGTACAAATAGCACTCGAGTCTGTTCCCAGCAAGTACAGTCTATTGGACTGCAGAGGAGCTTCTGTTCTTGTCAGTTTCCTAAGCAGAGATGAACTAGATATTGCTAGTGTGTGTACAAAGCACATTTCTTTTGTTCTGAGCAAGCTCACTGTTGTAACCCCATAGGAAATACAGTAGAGTAGAAGAGTGCACTTTTCTCAAAAGCAGAGTGTGTTTCTTGTAAGGCGAGCTAGCATTTGTTTCCCAGTCCTAAATGGAGTTGAAATACACATGCAGTTTCTGTTCCTATGAGCTAGAGTTGTTTTTTGGTAAGAAGAGTCGCTATTGCGCTCCCATTGTCATACACAGGGCAAATAGCACTGGCGTCTGTTCTCAGCAAGTACAGTGTATTGGACTGAAGAGGATCTACTGTTCTTGTCAGTTTCCTAAGCAGAATTGAACTAGATATGGCCGGTTTGTGTAGGAAGCAAAGTTCTTTTTTTCTAAGCAAGCTCACTGTTCTGGCGATATAGGAAAAACAGTAGAGTAGAAAAGTGCTCTTTTCTCAAAAGCAGAGTGTGTTTATTGTAAGGCGAGCTAGCGATTGTTTCCCAGTCCTAAATTGAGTTGAATCACATGTAGTTTCTGGTCCTAAGAGCAAGAGTTTTTTTCTGGTAAGAAGAGTCACTATTGCGCTCCTATTGTCATACACAGGGCAAATAGCACTGGTGTCTCTTCCCAGCATGTACAGTGTATTGGACTGAAGAGGATCTACTGTTCTTGTCAGGTTCCTAAGCAGATTGAACTAGATATGGCCCATGTGTGTAGGAAGCACAGTTCTTTGTACTCAGCAAGCGCACTGTTCTGGCCCTATAGGAAACACAGTAGAGTAGAAGAGTGCTCTTTCCTCAAAAGCAGAGTGTGTTTCTTGTAAGGCGATCTAGCGTTTGTTTCCCAGTCCTAAATGGAGTTGAATCACATGCAGGTTCTGGTCCTACAAACAAGAGTTGTTTTCTGGTAAGAAGAGTCACTATTGCTCTCCCATTGCCATACGCAGTACAAATAGCACTCGCGTCTGTTTCCAGCAAGTACAGTGTATTGGTCTGAAGAGGAGCTACTGTTCTTGTCAGTTTCCAAAGCAGAGTTGAACTAGATATGGCCCGTGTGTGTAGGAAGCACGGTTCTTTTGTTCTGAGCAAGCTCACTGTTTGGACCCCATAGAAAACACAGTAGAGTAGATGTGTGCCCTATTCTCAAAAGCAGAGCGTGTTTCTTGAAAGGCGAGCGAGCGTTTGTTTCCCTGTCCTTAGTGGATTGAATCAAATGCAGTTTCTGGTCCTAAGAGCAAGAGTTGTTTTCTGGTAAAAAGAGTCACTCTTGTGCTCCCAGTGCCATATACAGTGCAAATAGCACTCGCGTCTGTTCTCAGTAAGTACAGTGTATTGGAATGAAGAGGAGCTACTGTTCTTGTCAGTTTCCTAAGCAGAGTTGAACTAGATATGACCCGTGTGTGTAGGAAGCACAGTTTTTTTTGTTCTGAGAAAGCAGACTGTTTGGACCCCATAATCAACACAGTAGGCTAGATTTGTTCCCTATTCTCAAAAGCAGAGTGTGTTTCTTGTAAGGCGAGCTAGCGTTTGTTTCCCAGTCCTAAATGGAGTTGAAATGCACATGCAGTTTCTGTTCCTATGAGCTAGAGTTGTTTTCTGGTAAGAAGAGTCACTATTGCGCTCCATTTGCCGTACACAGTGCAAATAGCACTCGCGTCTGTTCCCAGCAAGTACAGTGTATTGGACTGAAGAAGAGCTACTGTTCTTGTCAGTTTTCTAAGCAGGGTTGAACTAGATATGGCCCATGTGTGTAGGAAGCACAGTTCTTTTGTTCTGAGCAAGCTCACTCTTCTGGCCCTATAGGAAACACAGTAGAGTAGAAGAGTGCTCTTTTCTCAAAAGAAGATTTTGTTTCTTGTAAGGTGAGCTGGCTTTTGTTTCCCACCCCTAAACGGAGTTGAATCACATGCAGTTTTTGGTCATAGGAGCAAGAGTTGTTTTCTGGTAAGGAAAGTCACTATTGCGCTCCCTTTGCCGTACACAGCACAAATAGCACTCACGTCTGTTCCCAGCAAGTACAGTGTATTGGACTGAAGAGCAGCTACTGTTCTTGTCAGTTTCCTCAGCAGAGTTGAACTAGATATGGCCCGTGTGTATAGGAAGCACAGTTCTTTTTTTCTGAGCAAGCTCACTGTGCGGACCCCATAGGAAACTCAGTGCTCTTTCTCAAAAGCATAGTGTGTTTCTTGTAAGGCGAGCTAGCGTTTGGTTCCCACTTCTAAATGGAGTTGAATCACATGCAGTTTTTGGTCCTACGCGCAAGAGTTGTTTTCTGGTAAGGAAAGTCACTATTGTGCTCCCATTGCCAAACACAGTGCAAATAGCACTCGCATTTGTTCCCAGCAAGTACAGTGTATTGGACTGAAGAGGAGCTACTGTTTTTGTCAGTTTCCTAAGCAGAGTTGAACTAGATATGGCCCGTGTGCGTAGGAAGCACAGTTCTTTTGTTCTGAGCAAGCTCACTGTTCGGAAACCATAGGACACATAGTAGAGAAGAAGAGTGCTCTTTTCTCAAAAGCAGAGTGTGTTTCTTGTAAGGCGAGCTAGCTTTTGTTTCCCAGTCCTAAATGAATTTGAATCACATGCAGTTTCTGGTCCTACGAGTAGAGTTATTTTTTGGTAAGAAGAGTCACTATAGTGCGCCCATTGCCATACACAGTACAAATAGCACTTGTGTCTGTTCCAATCAAGTGCAGTGTATTGGACTGAAGAGGAGCTACTGTTCTTGTCAGTTTCCTAAGCAGAGTTGAACTAGATATGGCCCATGTGTATAGGAAGCACAGTTCTTTTGTTCTGAGCAAGCTCACTGGTTGGACCCCATAGGAAACACAGTAGAGTAGAAGAGTGCTCTTTTCTCAAAAGCAGAGTGTGTTTCTTGTAAGGCGAGCTAGCGTTTGTTTCACAAACATAAATGGAGTTGAATCACATGCAGTTTCTGGTCCTACGAGCAAGAGTTGTTTTCTGGTAAGAAGAGTCACTTTTGTGCTCCCATTGCCGTACACAGTGCAAATAACAATCGCATCTGTTCCCAGTAAGTACAGTGTATTGGACTGAAGAGGAGCTACTGTTCTTGTGAGTTTCCTAAGCAGAGTTGAACTAGATATGGACCGTGTGTTTAGGAAGCACAGTTCTTTTGTTCTGAGCAAGCTCACTGCTTTGGACCTATAGGAAACACAGTAGAGTAGAAGAGTGCTTATATCTAAAAAGCAGATTGTGTTTCTTGAAAGGCGATCTAGCGTTTGTTTCCCAGTCCTAAATGGAGTTGAATCAAATGCAGTTTTTGGTCCTACGAGCAAGAGTTGTTTTCTGGTAAGAAGAGTCATTATTGTGCTCCAATTGCCGTACACAGTGCAAATGACACTCGTGTCTGTTCCCAGCATGTACAGTGTATTGGACTGAAGAGGATCTACTGTTCTAGTCAGGTTCCAAAGCAGAGTTGAACTAGATATGGCCCGTGTGTGTAGGAAGCAGGGTTCTTTTTTTCTGAGCAAGCTCACTGTTTGGACCCCATAGAAAATACAATAGAGTAGATGTATGCCCTATTCTCAAAAGCAGAGCGTGTTTCTTGTAAGGCGAGCGAGCTTTGTTTCCCAGTCCTTAGTGGATTGAATCAAATGCAGTTTCTGGTCCTAAGAGCAAGTGTTGTTTTCTGGTAAAAAGAGTCACTATTGTGCTCCCAGTGCCGTACACAGTGCAAATAGCACTCGCGTCTGTTCTCAGTAAGTACAGTGTATTGGACTGAAGAGGAGCTACTGTTCTTTTCAGTTTCCTAAGCAGAGTTGAACTAGATATGGACCGTTTGTAGGAAGCACAGTTCTTTTGTTCTGAGCAGGCTCACTCTTCGAACTCCATAGGAAACACAGTAGAGTAGAAGAGTGCTCTTTTCTCAAAATCAGAGTGTGTTTCTTGTAAGGTGAGCTAGCATTTGTTTCCCAGTCCTAAATGGAGTTGAATCAAATGCAGTTTTTGGTCCTACAAGCAGGAGTTGTTTTCTGGTAAGAAGAGTCACTATTGTGCTCCCATTGCCACACACAGTACAAATAGCACTCGCGTCTGTTCCCAGAAAGTACAGTCTATTGGACTGCAGAGGAGCTTCTGTTCTTGTCAGTTTCCTAAGCAGAGATGAACTAGATATGGCTCATGTGTGTACAAAGCACATTTCTTTTGTTCGGAGCAAGCTCACTGTTGTAACCCCATAGGAAATACTGTAGAGTAGAAGAGTGCACTTTTCTCAAAAGCAGAGTGTGTTTCTTGTAAGGCGAGCTAGCATTTGTTTCCCAGTCCTAAATGGAGTTGAAATACACATGCAGTTTCTGTTCCTGTGAGCTAGAGTTGTTTTCTGGTAAGAAGAGTCGCTATTGCGCTCCCATTGTCATACACAGGGCAAATAGCACTGGCGTCTGTTCTCAGCAAGTACAGTGTATTGGACTGAAGAGGATCTACTGTTCTTGTCAGTTTCCTAAACAGAATTGAACTAGATATGGCCGGTTTGTGTAGGAAGCAAAGTTCTTTTTTTCTGAGCAAGCTCACTGTTCTGGCCGTATAGGAAAAACAGTAGAGTAGAAAAGTGCTCTTTTCTCAAAAGCAGAGTGTGTTTCTTGTAAGGCGAGCTAGCGATTGTTTCCCAGTCCTAAATTAAGTTGAATCACATGTAGTTTCTGGTCCTAAGAGCAAGAGTTTTTTTCTGGTAAGAAGAGTCACTATTGTGCTCCTATTGTCATACACAGGGCAAATAGCACTGGTGTCTCTTCCCAGCATGTACAGTGTATTGGACTGAAGAGGATCTACTGTTCTTGTCAGGTTCCTAAGCAGAGTTGAACTAGATATGGCCCATGTGTGTAGGAAGCACAGTTCTTTGTACTCAGCAAGCTCACTGTTCTGGCCCTATAGGAAACACAGTAGAGTAGAAGAGTGCTCTTTCCTCAAAAGCAGAGTGTGTTTCTTGTAAGGCGATCTAGCGTTTGTTTCCCAGTCCTAAATGGAGTTGTATCACATGCAGGTTCTGGTCCTACAAACAAGAGTTGTTTTCTGGTAAGAAGAGTCATTATTGCGCTCCCATTGCCATATGCAGTACAAATAGCACTCGTGTCTGTTTCCAGCAAGTACAGTGTATTGGTCTAAAGAGGAGCTACTGTTCTTGTCAGTTTCCAAAGCAGAGTTGAACTAGATATGGCCCGTGTGTGTAGGAAGCACGGTTCTTTTGTTCTGAGCAAGCTCACTGTTTGGACCCCATAGAAAACACAGTAGAGTAGATGTGTGCCCTATTCTCAAAAGCAGAGTGTGTTTCTTGTACGGCGAGCTAGCTTTTGTTTCCCAGACGTAAATGAAGTTGAATCACATGCAGTTTCTGGTCCTACTAGTAGAGTTGTTTTTGGTAAGAAGAGTCACTATTGCGCTCCCATTGTCATACACAGGGCAAATCGCACTGGCATCTTTTCCCAGCATGTACAGTGTATTGGACTGAAGAGGATCTACTGTTCTTGTCAGTTTCCTAAGCAGAATTGAACTAGATACGGCCATGTGTGTAGGAAGCACAGTTCTTTTGTTCTGAGCAAGCTCATTCTTCTGGCCCTATAGGAAACACAGTAGAGTAGAAGAGTGCTCTTTTCTCAAAAGCAGATTGTGTTTCTTGTAAGGTGAGCTGGCGTTTGTTTCCCACCCCTAAACGGAGTTGAATCACATGCAGTTTTTGGTCATAGGAGCAAGAGTGTTTTCTGGTAAGGAAAGTCACTATTGCGCTCCCTTTGTCATACACAGCACAAATAGCACTCACGTCTGTTCCCAGCAAGTACAGTGTATTGGACTGAAGAGGAGTTACTGTTCTTGTCAGTTTCCTAAGCAGAGTTGAACTAGATATGGCCCGTGTGTATAGGAAGCACAGTTCTTTTGTTCTGAGCAAGCTCACTGTGTGGACCCCATAGGAAACTCAGTGCTCTTTCTCAAAAGCATAGAGTGTTTCTTGTAAGGCGAGCTAGCGTTTGGTTCCCACTTCTAAATGGAGTTGAATCACATGCAGTTTTTGGTCCTACGCGCAAGAGTTGTTTTCTGGTAAGGAAAGTCACTATTGCGCTCCCATTGCCAAACACAGTGCAAATAGCACTCGCATATGTTCCCAGCAAGTACAGTGTATTGGACTGAAGAGGAGCTACTGTTCTTGTCAGTTTCCTAAGCAGAGTTTAACTACATATGGCCCGTGTGCGTAGGAAGCACAGTTCTTTTGTTCTGAGCAAGCTCACTGTTCGGAAACAATAGGACACATAGTAGAGAAGAAGAGTACTCTTTTCTCGAAAGCAGAGTGTGTTTCTTGTAAGGCGAGCTAGCTTTTGTTTCCCAGTCCTAAATGAATTTGAATCACATGCAGTTTCTGGTCCTACGAATAGAGTTATTTTTTGGTAAGAAGAGTCACTATTGTGCTCCCATTGCCATACACAGTACAAATAGCACTTGCGTCTGTTCCAATCAAGTACAGTGTATTGGACTGAAGAGGAGCTACTGTTCTTGTCAGTTTCTTAAGCAGAGTTGAACTAGATATGGCCCATGTGTATAGGAAGCACAGTTCTTTTGTTCTGAGCAAGCTCACTGTTTTGACCCCATAGGAAACACAGTAGAGTAGAAGAGTGCTCTTTTCTCAAAAGCAGAGTGTGTTTCTTGTAAGGCGAGCTAGCGTTTGTTTCCCAGTCTTAAATGGAGTTGAATCAAATGCAGTTTTTGGTCCTATGAGCAAGAGTTGATTTCTGGTAAGAAGAGTCACTATTGCGATCCCAATTCCATACACAGTACAAATAGCACTCGCTTCTGTTTTCAGCAAGTACAGTGTATTGGACTGAAGAGGAGCTACTGTTCTTGTCAGTTTCATAAGCAGAGTTGAACTAGATATGGCCCGTGTGTGTAGGAAGCACAGTTCTTTTGTTGTGAGCAAGCTCACTGTTCGAACCCCATTGGAAACACAGTAGAGTAGACAGGTGCTCTTTCTCAAAAGCAGAGTGTGTTTCTTGTAAGGCGAGCTAGCATTTGTTTCCCAGTCCTAAATGGAATTCAAATACACATGCAGTTTCTGGTCCTACGAGCAAGAGTTGTTTTCTGGTTAAAAGAGTCACTATTGTGTTCCCTTTAACATACACAGTGCAAACAGCCCTTGCGTCTGTTCCCAGTAAGTACAGTGTATGGGACTGAAGAGGAGCTAGTGTTCTTGTCAGTTTCCTAAGCAGAGTTGAACTAGATATGGCCCATGTGTGTAGGAAGCACAGTTCTTTTGTTCTGAGCAAGCTCACTGTTCTCGCCCTATAGGAAACACAGTAGAGTAGAAGAGTGCTCTTTTCTCAAAAGCAGACTGTGTTTCTTGTAAGGCAAGCTAGCATTTGTTTCCCAGTCCGAAATGGAGTTAAATCACATGCAGTTTTTGGTCCTACGAGCAAGAGTTTTTTCTGGTAAAAAGAGTCACTATTGCGCTCCCATTGTCATTCACAGTGCAAATAGCACTGGCGTCTGTTCCCAGCATGTACAGTGTATTGGACTGAAGAAGATCTACTGTTCTCGTCAGTTTCCTAAGCAGAGTTGAACTAGATATGGCCCGTGTGTGTAGGAAGCACAGGTCTTTTGTTCTGAGCAAGCTCACTGTTCTCGCCCTATAGGAAACACTGTAGAGTAGAAGAGTGCTCTATTCTCAAAAGCAGAGTGTGTTTCTTGTAAGGCGAGCTAGTGTTTGTTTCCCAGTCCTAAATTGAGTTGAATCACCTGCAGTTTGTGGTCCTACGAGCAAGAGGTTTTTCTGGTAAGAAGAGTCACTATTGTGCTCCCATTGTCATAAACAGGGCAAATAGCACTGGTTTCTCTTCCCAGCATGTACAGTGTATTGGACTGAAGAGGATCTACTGTTCTTGTCAGATTCCAAAGCAGAGTTGAACTAGATATGGCCCGTGTGTGTAGGAAGCAGGGTTCTTTTTTTCTGAGCAAGCTCACTGTTTGGACCCCATAGAAAATACAATAGATTAGATGTGTGCCCTATTCTCAAAAGCAGAGCGTGTTTCTTGTAAGGCAAGCAAGCGTTTGTTTCCCAGTCCTTAGTGGATTGAATCAAATGCAGTTTCTGGTCCTAAGAGCAAGAGTTGTTTTCTGGTAAGAAGAGTCACTATTATGCTCCCAGTGCCGTACACAGTGCAAATAGCACTCGCGTCTGTTCTCAGTAAGTACAGTGTATTGGACTGAAGAGGAGCTACTGTTCTTGTCAGTTTCCTAAGCAGAGTTGAACTAGATATGGACCGTTTGTAGGAAGCACAGTTCTTTTGTTCTGAGCAGGCTCACTCTTCGAACTCCATAGGAAACACAGTAGAGTAGAAGAGTGCTCTTTTCTCAAAATCAGAGTGTGTTTTTTAAGGCGAGCTAGCATTTGTTTCCCAGTCCTAAATGGAGTTGAATCAAATGCAGTTTTTGGTCCTATGAGCAGGAGTTGTTTTCTGGTAAGAAGAGTCACTATTGTGCTCCCATTGCCACACACAGTACAAATAGCACTCGAGTCTGTTCCCAGCAAGTACAGTCTATTGGACTGCAGAGGAGCTTCTGTTCTTGTCAGTTTCCTAAGCAGAGATGAACTAGATATTGCTAGTGTGTGTACAAAGCACATTTCTTTTGTTCTGAGCAAGCTCACTGTTGTAACCCCATAGGAAATACAGTAGAGTAGAAGAGTGCACTTTTCTCAAAAGCAGAGTGTGTTTCTTGTAAGGCGAGCTAGCATTTGTTTCCCAGTCCTAAATGGAGTTGAAATACACATGCAGTTTCTGTTCCTATGAGCTAGAGTTGTTTTTTGGTAAGAAGAGTCGCTATTGCGCTCCCATTGTCATACACAGGGCAAATAGCACTGGCGTCTGTTCTCAGCAAGTACAGTGTATTGGACTGAAGAGGATCTACTGTTCTTGTCAGTTTCCTAAGCAGAATTGAACTAGATATAGCCGGTTTGTGTAGGAAGCAAAGTTCTTTTTTTCTAAGCAAGCTCACTGTTCTGGCGATATAGGAAAAACAGTAGAGTAGAAAAGTGCTCTTTTCTCAAAGCAGAGTGTGTTTATTGTAAGGCGAGCTAGCGATTGTTTCCCAGTCCTAAATTGAGTTGAATCACATGTAGTTTCTGGTCCTAAGAGCAAGAGTTTTTTTCTGGTAAGAAGAGTCACTATTGAGCTCCTATTGTCATACACAGGGCAAATAGCACTGGTGTCTCTTCCCAGCATGTACAGTGTATTGGACTGAAGAGGATCTACTGTTCTTGTCAGGTTCCTAAGCAGAGTTGAACTAGATATGGCCCATGTGTGTAGGAAGCACAGTTCTTTGTACTCAGCAAGCGCACTGTTCTGGCCCTATAGGAAACACAGTAGAGTAGAAGAGTGCTCTTTCCTCAAAAGCAGAGTGTGTTTCTTGTAAGGCGATCTAGCGTTTGTTTCCCAGTCCTAAATGGAGTTGAATCACATGCAGGTTCTGGTCCTACAAACAAGAGTTGTTTTCTGGTAAGAAGAGTCACTATTGCTCTCCCATTGCCATACGCAGTACAAATAGCACTCGCGTCTGTTTCCAGCAAGTACAGTGTATTGGTCTGAAGAGGAGCTACTGTTCTTGTCAGTTTCCAAAGCAGAGTTGAACTAGATATGGCCCGTGTGTGTAGGAAGCACGGTTCTTTTGTTCTGAGCAAGCTCACTGTTTGGACCCCATAGAAAACACAGTAGAGTAGATGTGTGCCCTATTCTCAAAAGCAGAGCGTGTTTCTTGAAAGGCGAGCGAGCGTTTGTTTCCCTGTCCTTAGTGGATTGAATCAAATGCAGTTTCTGGTCCTAAGAGCAAGAGTTGTTTTCTGGTAAAAAGAGTCACTCTTGTGCTCCCAGTGCCATATACAGTGCAAATAGCACTCGCGTCTGTTCTCAGTAAGTACAGTGTATTGGAATGAAGAGGAGCTACTGTTCTTGTCAGTTTCCTAAGCAGAGTTGAACTAGATATGACCCGTGTGTGTAGGAAGCACAGTTTTTTTTGTTCTGAGAAAGCAGACTGTTTGGACCCCATAATCAACACAGTAGGCTAGATTTGTTCCCTATTCTCAAAAGCAGAGTGTGTTTCTTGTAAGGCGAGCTAGCGTTTGTTTCCCAGTCCTAAATGGAGTTGAAATGCACATGCAGTTTCTGTTCCTATGAGCTAGAGTTGTTTTCTGGTAAGAAGAGTCACTATTGCGCTCCATTTGCCGTACACAGTGCAAATAGCACTCGCGTCTGTTCCCAGCAAGTACAGTGTATTGGACTGAAGAAGAGCTACTGTTCTTGTCAGTTTTCTAAGCAGGGTTGAACTAGATATGGCCCATGTGTGTAGGAAGCACAGTTCTTTTGTTCTGAGCAAGCTCACTCTTCTGGCCCTATAGGAAACACAGTAGAGTAGAAGAGTGCTCTTTTCTCAAAAGAAGATTTTGTTTCTTGTAAGGTGAGCTGGCTTTTGTTTCCCACCCCTAAACGGAGTTGAATCACATGCAGTTTTTGGTCATAGGAGCAAGAGTTGTTTTCTGGTAAGGAAAGTCACTATTGCGCTCCCTTTGCCGTACACAGCACAAATAGCACTCACGTCTGTTCCCAGCAAGTACAGTGTATTGGACTGAAGAGCAGCTACTGTTCTTGTCAGTTTCCTCAGCAGAGTTGAACTAGATATGGCCCGTGTGTATAGGAAGCACAGTTCTTTTTTTCTGAGCAAGCTCACTGTGCGGACCCCATAGGAAACTCAGTGCTCTTTCTCAAAAGCATAGTGTGTTTCTTGTAAGGCGAGCTAGCGTTTGGTTCCCACTTCTAAATGGAGTTGAATCACATGCAGTTTTTGGTCCTACGCGCAAGAGTTGTTTTCTGGTAAGGAAAGTCACTATTGTGCTCCCATTGCCAAACACAGTGCAAATAGCACTCGCATTTGTTCCCAGCAAGTACAGTGTATTGGACTGAAGAGGAGCTACTGTTTTTGTCAGTTTCCTAAGCAGAGTTGAACTAGATATGGCCCGTGTGCGTAGGAAGCACAGTTCTTTTGTTCTGAGCAAGCTCACTGTTCGGAAACCATAGGACACATAGTAGAGAAGAAGAGTGCTCTTTTCTCAAAAGCAGAGTGTGTTTCTTGTAAGGCGAGCTAGCTTTTGTTTCCCAGTCCTAAATGAATTTGAATCACATGCAGTTTCTGGTCCTACGAGTAGAGTTATTTTTTGGTAAGAAGAGTCACTATAGTGCGCCCATTGCCATACACAGTACAAATAGCACTTGTGTCTGTTCCAATCAAGTACAGTGTATTGGACTGAAGAGGAGCTACTGTTCTTGTCAGTTTCCTAAGCAGAGTTGAACTAGATATGGCCCATGTGTATAGGAAGCACAGTTCTTTTGTTCTGAGCAAGCTCACTGGTTGGACCCCATAGGAAACACAGTAGAGTAGAAGAGTGCTCTTTTCTCAAAAGCAGAGTGTGTTTCTTGTAAGGCGAGCTAGCGTTTGTTTCACAAACATAAATGGAGTTGAATCACATGCAGTTTCTGGTCCTACGAGCAAGAGTTGTTTTCTGGTAAGAAGAGTCACTTTTGTGCTCCCATTGCCGTACACAGTGCAAATAACAATCGCATCTGTTCCCAGTAAGTACAGTGTATTGGACTGAAGAGGAGCTACTGTTCTTGTGAGTTTCCTAAGCAGAGTTGAACTAGATATGGACCGTGTGTTTAGGAAGCACAATTCTTTTGTTCTGAGCAAGCTCACTGCTTTGGACCTATAGGAAACACAGTAGAGTAGAAGAGTGCTTATATCTAAAAAGCAGATTGTGTTTCTTGAAAGGCGAGCTAGCGTTTGTTTCCCAGTCCTAAATGGAGTTGAATCAAATGCAGTTTTTGGTCCTACGAGCAAGAGTTGTTTTCTGGTAAGAAGAGTCATTATTGTGCTCCAATTGCCGTACACAGTGCAAATGACACTCGTGTCTGTTCCCAGCAAGTACAGTGTATTGGACTGAAGAGGAGCTACTGTTCTTGTCATTTTCCTAAGCAGAGTTGAACTAGATATGGCCCGTGTGTGTAGGAAGCAGGGTTCTTTTTTTCTGAGCAAGCTCACTGTTTGGACCCCATAGAAAATACAATAGAGTAGATGTATGCCCTATTCTCAAAAGCAGAGCGTGTTTCTTGTAAGGCGAGCGAGCTTTGTTTCCCAGTCCTTAGTGGATTGAATCAAATGCAGTTTCTGGTCCTAAGAGCAAGTGTTGTTTTCTGGTAAGAAGAGTCACTATTGTGCTCCCAGTGCCGTACACAGTGCAAATAGCACTCGCGTCTGTTCTCAGTAAGTACAGTGTATTGGACTGAAGAGGAGCTACTGTTCTTTTCAGTTTCCTAAGCAGAGTTGAACTAGATATGGACCGTGTGTAGGAAGCACAGTTCTTTTGTTCTGAGCAAGCTCACTCTTCGAACTCCATAGGAAACACAGTAGAGTAGAAGAGTGCTCTTTTCTCAAAATCAGAGTGTGTTTCTTGTAAGGCGAGCTAGCATTTGTTTCCCAGTCCTAAATGGAGTTGAATCAAATGCAGTTTTTGGTCCTACAAGCAGGAGTTGTTTTCTGGTAAGAAGAGTCACTATTGTGCTCCCATTGCCACACACAGTACAAATAGCACTCGCGTCTGTTCCCAGCAAGTACAGTCTATTGGACTGCAGAGGAGCTTCTGTTCTTGTCAGTTTCCTAAGCAGAGATGAACTAGATATGGCTCATGTGTGTACAAAGCACATTTCTTTTGTTCGGAGCAAGCTCACTGTTGTAACCCCATAGGAAATACTGTAGAGTAGAAGAGTGCACTTTTCTCAAAAGCAGAGTGTGTTTCTTGTAAGGCGAGCTAGCATTTGTTTCCCAGTCCTAAATGGAGTTGAAATACACATGCAGTTTCTGTTCCTGTGAGCTAGAGTTGTTTTCTGGTAAGAAGAGTCGCTATTGCGCTCCCATTGTCATACACAGGGCAAATAGCACTGGCGTCTGTTCTCAGCAAGTACAGTGTATTGGACTGAAGAGGATCTACTGTTCTTGTCAGTTTCCTAAACAGAATTGAACTAGATATGGCCGGTTTGTGTAGGAAGCAAAGTTCTTTTTTTCTGAGCAAGCTCACTGTTCTGGCCGTATAGGAAAACAGTAGAGTAGAAAAGTGCTCTTTTCTCAAAAGCAGAGTGTGTTTCTTGTAAGGCGAGCTAGCGATTGTTTCCCAGTCCTAAATTGAGTTGAATCACATGTAGTTTCTGGTCCTAAGAGCAAGAGTTTTTTTCTGGTAAGAAGAGTCACTATTGTGCTCCTATTGTCATACACAGGGCAAATAGCACTGGTGTCTCTTCCCAGCATGTACAGTGTATTGGACTGAAGAGGATCTACTGTTCTTGTCAGGTTCCTAAGCAGAGTTGAACTAGATATGGCCCATGTGTGTAGGAAGCACAGTTCTTTGTACTCAGCAAGCTCACTGTTCTGGCCCTATAGGAAACACAGTAGAGTAGAAGAGTGCTCTTTCCTCAAAAGCAGAGTGTGTTTCTTGTAAGGCGAGCTAGCGTTTGTTTCCCAGTCCTAAATGGAGTTGAATCAAAAGCAGTTTTTGGTCCTACGAGCAAGAGTTGATTTCTGGTAAGAAGAGTCATAATTGCGATCCCATTGCCATACACAGTACAAATAGCACTCGCTTCTGTTTCCAGCAAGTACAGTGTATTGGACTGAAGAGGAGCTACTGTTCTTGTCACTTTCCTAAGCAGAGTTGAACTAGATATGGCCCATGTGTGTAGGAAGCACAGTTCTTTTGTTGTGAGCAAGCTCACTGTTCGAACACCAATGGAAACACAGTAGAGTAGACGGGTGCTTTTTCTCAAAAGGAGAGTGTGTTTCTTGTAAGGCGAGCTAGCATTTTTTTCCCAGTCCTAAATGGAATTCAAATACACATGCAGTTTCTGGTCCTACGAGCAAGAGTTGTTTTCTGGTTAGAAGAGTCACTATTGTGTTCCCTTTGCCATACACAGTGCAAACAGCCCTTGCGTCTGTTCCCAGCAAGTACAGTGTATAGGACTGAAGAGGAGCTACTGTTCTTGTCAGTTTCCTAAGCAGAGTTGAACTAGATATGGACCGTGTGTGTAGGAGGCACAGTTCTTTTGCTCTCAGCAAGCTCTCTTTTCGGACCCCATAGAAAACACAGTAGAGTAGAAGAGTGCTCTTTTCTCAAAAGCAGAGTGTGTTTCTTGTAAGACGAGCTAGCGTTTGTTTCCCAGTCCTAAATGGAGTTGAATCACATGCAGTTTCTGGTCCTACGAGCAAGAGATTTTTCTGGTAATAAGAGTAACTGTTGTGCTCCCATTGTCATACACAGGGCAAATAGCACTGGCGTCTGTTCCCAGCATGTACAGTGTATTGGACTGAATAGGATCTACTGTTCTTGTCAGGATCCTAAGCAGAGTTGAACTAGATATGGCCCATGTGTATAGGAAGCACAGTTCTTTTGTACTCAGCAAGCTCACTGTTCTGGCCCTCTAGGAAACACAGTAGAGTAGAAGAGTGCTCTTTCCACAAAAGGAGAGTTTGTTTCTTGTAAGGCGAGCTAGCTTTGTTTCCCAGTCCTAAATGGAGTTGAATCTCATGCAGTTTCTGGTCCTACGAGCAAGAATTGTTTTGTGGTAAGAAGAGTCACTATTGTGCTCCCATTGCCATACACAGTGCAAATAGCACTCGTGTCTGTTCCCAGCAAGTACAGTGTATTGGACTGAAGAGGAGCTACAGTTCTTGTCAGTTTCCTAAGCAGAGTTGAACTAGATATGACCCGTGTGTAGGAAGCACAGTTCTTTTGTTCTGAGCAAGCTCACTGTTTGGACCCCATAGGAAACACAGTAGAGTAGATGTGTGCCCTATTCTCAAAAGCAGAGTGTGTTTCTTGTAAGGCGAGCTAGCGTTTGTTTCCCAATCCTAAATGGAGTTGAATCACATGCAGGTTCTGGTCCTACAAACAAGAGTTGTTTTCTGGTAAGAAGAGTCACTATTGCGCTCCCATTGCCATACGCAGTACAAATAGCAATCGCGTCTGTTTCCAGCAAGTACAGTGTATTGGTCTGAAGAGAAGCTACTGTTCTTGTCAGTTTCCTAAGCAGAGTTGAACTAGATATGGACCGTGTGTAGGAAGCACAGTTCTTTTGTTCTGAGCAAGCTCACTGTTCGAACTCCATAGGAAACACAGTAGAGTAGAGGAGTGCTCTTTTCTCAAAATCAGAGTGTGTTTCTTGTAAGGCAAGCTAGCGTTTGTTTCCCAGTCCTAAATGGAGTTGAATGAAATGCAGTTTCTGGTTCTACGAGCAAGAGTTGTTTTCTGGTAAGAAGAGTCACTATTGCGCTCCCATTGCCACACACAGTACAAATAGCACTCGTGTCTGTTCCCAACAATTACAGTCTATTGGACTGCAGAGGAGCAACTGTTCTTGTCAGTTTCCTAAGCAGAGATAAACTAGATATGGCCCGTGTGTGTACAAAGCACAGTTCTTTTTTCTTTTGAGCAAGCTCACTGTTGGAACCCCATAGGAAACACAGTAGAGTATAAGAGTGCACTTTTCTCAAAAGCAGAGTGTGTTTCTTGTAAGGCGAGCTAGCGTTTGTTTCCCAGTCCTAAATGGAGTTGAAATACACATGCAGTTTCTGGTCCTATGAGCTAGAGTTGTTTTCTGGTAAGAAGGGTCACTATTGTGCTCCATTTTCCGTACTCAGTGCAAATAGCACTCGTGTCTGTTCCCCGCAAGTACAGTGTATTGGACTGAAGAGGAGCTACTGTTCTTGTCAGTTTTCTAAGCAGGGTTGAACTAGATATGGACCTTGTGTGTAGGAAGCACAGTTCTTTTGTTCTGAGCAAGCTCACTGTTCTGGCCCTATAGGAAACACAGTAGAATAGAAGAGTGCTCTCTTCTCAAAACCAGAGTTTGTTTCTTGTAAGGCGAGCTAGCGTTTGTTTCCCAGTCCTAAATGGAGTTGAATCAAATGCAGTTTTGGTCGTACGAGCAAGAGTTGTTTTCTGGTAAGAAGAGTCACTATTGTGCTCCCATTGTCATACACAGTGCAAATAGCACTGGAGTCTGTTCCCAGCAAGTACAGTGTATTGGACTGAAGAGGAGCTACTGTTCTCGTAAGTTTCCTAAGCAGAGTTGAACTAGATATGGCCCGTTTGTGTAGGAAGCACAGTTCTTTTGTTCTGAGCAAGCTCACTGTTCTCGCCCTGTAGGAAACACTGTAGAGTAGAAGAGTGCTCTATTCAAAAAAGCAGAGTGTGTTTCTTGTAAGGCGAGCTAGCGATTGTTTCCCAGTCCTAAATTGAGTTGAATCACATGTAGTTTCTAGTCCTACGAGCAAGAGTTTTTTTTCTGGTAAGAACAGTCACTATTGCGCTTTTATTGTCATACACAGGGAAAATAGCACTGGTGTCTCTTCCCAGCATGTACACTGTATTGGACTGAAGAGGATCTACTGTTCTTGTCAGGTTACTAAGCAGAGTTGAACTAGATATGGCCCATGTGTGTAGGAAGCACAGTTCTTTGTACTCAGCAAGCTCACTGTTCTGGCCCTATTGGAAACACAGTAGAGTAGAAGAGTGCTCTTTCCTCAAAAGCAGAGTGTGTTTCTTGTAAGGCGAGCTAGCGTTTGTTTCCTAGTCCTAAATGGAGTTGAATCAAATGCAGTTTCAGGTCCTACAAGCAAGAGTTGTTTTCTGGTAAGGAAAGTCACTATTGTGCTCCCTTTGCCATACACAGTGCAAATAGCACTCGCGTCTGTTCCCAGCAAGTATAGTGTATTGGACTGAAGAGGAGCTACTGTTCTTGTCAGTTTCCTAAGCAGAGTTAAACTAGATATGACCCATGTTTGCAGGAAGCACAATTCTTTTGTTCTGAGCAAGCTCACTGTTTGGACCCCATAGGAAACACAGTAGAGAAGATGTGTGCCCTATTCTCAAAAGCAGAGCGAGTTTCTTGTAAGGCGAGCTAGCATTTTTTTCCAAGTCTTAAATGGAGTTGAATCACATGCAGTTTCAGGTCCTACAAGCAAGAGCTGTTTTCTGGTAAGGAAAGTCACTATTGCGCTCCCATTGCAATATACAATGCAAATAGCACTCGCGTCTGTTCCCAGCAAATACAGTGTATTGGAATGAAGAGGAGCTACTGTTCTTGTCAGTTTCCTAAGCAGAGTTGAACTAGATATGACCCGTGTGTGTAGGATGCACAGTTTTTTTGTTCTGAGCGAGCATACTGTTTGGTCACCATAGGAAACACAGTAGAGTAGATGTGTGCCCTATTCTCAAAAGCAGAGTGTGTTTCTTGTAAGACGAGCTAGCGTTTGTTTCCCAGTCCTAAATGGAGTTGAAATACACATGCAGTTTCTGGTCCTATGAGCTAGAGTTGTTTTCTGGTAAGAAGAGTCACTATTGTGCTCCATTTTCCGTACTCAGTGCAAATAGCACTCGTGTCTGTTCCCCGCAAGTACAGTGTATTGGACTGAAGAGGAGCTACTGTTCTCGTAAGTTTCCTAAGCAGAGTTGAACTAGATATGGCCCGTTTGTGTAGGAAGCACAGTTCTTTTGTTCTGAGCAAGCTCACTGTTCTCGCCCTGTAGGAAACACTGTAGTGTAGAAGAGTGCTCTATTCTCAAAAGCAGAGTGTGTTTTTTGTAAGGCGAGCTAGCGATTGTTTCCCAGTCCTAAATTGAGTTGAATCACATGTAGTTTCTGGTCCTACGAGCAAGACTTTTTTTCTGGTAAGAACAGTCACTATTGCGCTTTTATTGTCATACACAGGGCAAATAGCACTGGTGTCTCTTCCAGCATGTACACTGTATTGGACTGAAGAGGAGCTACTGTTCTTGTCAGTTTCCTGAGCAGAGTTGAACTATATATGGCCCGTGTGTGTAGGAAGCACAGTTCTTTTGTTCTGAGCAAGCTCACTTTTTGAACCCCATAGGAAACACAGTAGAGTAGAAGAGTGCTCTTTTCTCAAAAGCAGAGTGTGTTTCTTGTAAGGCGAGCTAGCATTTGTTTCCAAGTTCTAAATGGAGTTGAATCACATGCAGTTTTTGGTCCTACACGCAAGAGTTGTTTTCTGGTAAGGAAAGTCACTAATGTGCTCCCATTGCCATACACAGTGCAAATAGCACGCGCATCTTTTCCCAGCAAGTACAGTGTATTGGGCTGAAGAGGCGCTCCAGTTCTTGTCATTTTCCTAAGCAGAGTTGAAGTAGATATGGCCCATGTGTATAGGAAGCACAGTTCTTTTGTACTCAGCAAGTTCACTGTTCTGGCCCTAAAGGAAACACAGTAGAGTAGAAGAGGGCTCTTTCCACAAAAGCAGAGTGTGTTTCTTGTAAGCTGAGCTAGCTTTGTTTCCCAGTCCTAAATGGAGTTGAATCACATGCAGTTTCTGGTCCTACGAGCAAGAATTGTTTTGTGGTAAGAAGAGTCACTATTGCGCTCCAATTGTCATACACAGTGCAAATAGCAGTGGAGTCTGTTCCCAGCAAGTACAGTGTATTGGACTGAAGAGGATCTACTGTTCTTGTCAGGTTCCTAAGCAGAGTTGAACTAGATATGGCCCGTGTGTATAGGAAGCACAGTTCTTTTGTTCTCAGCAAGCTCACTGTTCTGGCCCTATAGGAAACACAGTAGAGTAGAAGAGTGCTCTTTCCTCAAAAGCAGAGTGTGTTTCTTGTAAGGCGAGCTAGCGTTTGTTTCCCAGTCCTAAATGGAGTTGAATCACATGCAGTATCAGGTCCTACGAGCAAGAGTTGTTTTCTGGTAAGGAAAGTCACTATTGCGCTCCCATTGCCATACACAGTGCAAATAGCACTCGCCTATGTTCCCAGCAACTACAGTGTTTTGGACTGAAGAGGAGCTACTGTTCTTGTCAGTTTCCTAAAAATAGTTGAACTAGATATGACCCGTGCGTGTAGGAATCACAGTTCTTTTGTTCTGAGCAAGCTCACTGTTTGGACCCCATAGGAAACACAGTAGAGTAGATGTGTGCCCTATTCTAAAATGCAGAGTGTGTTTCTTGTAAGGCGAGCTAGCGTTTGTTTCCCAGTCCTAAATGTAGTTGAATCACATGCAGTTTCTGGTCCTATGAACAAGAGTTCTTTTGTGGTAAGAAGAGTCACTATTGCGCTCCCATTGTCATACACAGGGCAAATAGCACTGGCGTCTGTTCCCAGCAAGTACAGTGTATTGGACTGAAGAGGATCTACTGTTCTTGTCAGTTTCCTAAGGAGAATTGAACTAGATATGGCCCGTGTGTGTAGGAAGCACAGTTCTTTTGTACTCAGCAAGCTCACTGTTCTGGCCCTATTGGAAACACAGTAGAGTAGAAGAGTGCTCTTTCCACAAAAGCAGAGTGTGTTTCTCGTAAGTCGAGCTAGCATTTGATTCCCAGTCCTAAATGTAGTTGAATCACATGCAGTTTCTGGTCCTACGAGCAAGAATTGTTTTGTGGTAAGAAGAGTCACTATTTGCTCCCATTGTCATATATTGTGCAAATAGCACTGGCGTCTGTTCCCAGCAAGTACAGTGTATTGGACTTAAGAGGATCTACGGTTCTTGTCAGTTTCCTAAGCAGAATTGAACTAGATATTGCCGTGTGTAGGAAGCACAGTTCTTTTGTTCTGAGCAAGCTCACTGTTCTGGCGCTGTAGGAAACACAGTAGAGTAGACGAGTGCTGTTTTCTCAAAAGCAGAGTGTGTTTCTTGTAAGGCTAGCTAGCGTTTGTTTCCAAGTTCTAAATGGAGTTGAATCACATGCAGTTTTTGGTCCTACACGCAAGAGTTGTTTTCTGGTAAGGAAAGTCACTATTCTGCTCCCATTGCCATACACAGTGCAAATAGCACTCGGATCTTTTCCCAGCAAGTACAGTGTATTGGGCTGAAGAGGCGCTACTGTTCTTGTCATTTTCCTAAGCAGAGTTGAATTAGATATGGCACGAGTGTGGAGGAAGCACAGTTCTTTTGTTCTCAGCAAGCTCACAGTTCGGACCCCTTAGAAAACACAGTAGAGTTGAAGAGTGCACTTTACTCAAAAAGAAGAGTATGTTTCTTTTAAGGCGAGCTAGCGTTTGTTTCCCAGTCCTAAATGGAGTTGAATGACATTCAGTTTCTGGTCTTACAAGCAAGAGTTGTTTTCTGGTAAGAAGAGTCACTATTGTGCTCCCATTGTCATACACAGGGCAAATAGCACTGGCTTCTGTTCCCAGCATATACAGTGTATTGGACTGAAGACGATCTACTGTTCTTGTCAGGTTCCTAAGCAGAGTTGAACTAGATATGGCCCATTGTGTAGGAAGCACAGTTCTTCTGTTCTGAGCAAGCTCACTGTTTGGACACCATAGGAAACACAGTAGAGCAGATGTGTGCCCTATTCTAAAAAGCAGAGCGTGTTTCTTGTAAGGCGAGCTAGCGTTTGTTTCCCAGTCCTAAATATAGTTGAATCACATGCAGTTTCTGGTCCTATGAGCAAGAGTTCCTTTGTGGTTAGAAGAGTCACTATTGCGCTCCCATTGTCATACACAGGGCAAATAGCACTGGCGTCTGTTCCCAGCAAGTACAGTGTATTGGACTGAAGAGGATCTACTGTTCTTGTCAGTTTCCTAAGGAGAATTGAACTAGATATGACCCGTGTGTGTAGGAAGCACAGTTCTTTTGTACTCAGCAAGCTCACTGTTCTGGCCCTATAGGAAACACAGTAGAGTAGAAGAGTGCTCTTTCCACAAAAGCAGAGTGTGTTTCTCGTAAGTCGAGCTAGCATTTGTTTCCCAGTCCTAAATGTAGATGAATCACATGCAGTTTCTGGTCCTACGAGCAAGAATTGTTTTGTGGTAAGAAGAGTCACTATTTGCTCCCATTGTCATACATTGTGCAAATAGCACTGGCGTCTGTTCCCAGCAAGTACAGTGTATTGGACTTAAGAGGATCTACTGTTCTTGTCAGTTTCCTAAGCAGAATTGAACTAGATATGGCCGTGTGTAGGAAGCACAGTTCTTTTGTTCTGAGCAAACTCACTATTCTGGCGCTATAGGAAACACAGTAGAGTAGAAGAGTGCTGTTTTCTCAAAAGCAGAGTGTGTTTCTTGTAAGGCTAGCTAGCGTTTGTTTCCAAGTTCTAAATGGAGTTGAATCACATGCAGTTTTTGGTCCTACATGCAAGAGTTGTTTTCTGGTAAGGAAAGTCACTGTTCTGCTCCCATTGCCATACACAGTGCAAATAACACTCGCATCTTTTTCCAGCAAGTACAGTGTATTGGGCTGAAGAGGCGCTACTGTTCTTGTCATTTTCCTAAGCAGAGTTGAATTAGATATGGCGCGAGTGTGGAGGAAGCACAGTTCTATTGTTCTCAGCAAGCTCACAGTTCGGACCCCATAGAAAACACAGTAGAGTTGAAGAGTGCACTTTACTCAAAAAGAAGAGTATGTTTCTTTTAAGGCAAGCTAGCGTTTGTTTCCCAGTCCTAAATGGAGTTGAATGACATTCAGTTTCTGGTCCTACGACCAAGAGTTGTTTTCTGGTAAGAAGAGTAACTATTGCGCTCCCATTGCTGTACACAGTGCAAATAGCACTCGCATATGTTCCTAGCAAGTACAGTGTATTGGACTGAAGAGGAGCTACTGTTCTCATCAGTTTCCTAAGCAGAGTTGAACTAGATATGGCCCGTGTGTGTAGGAAGCACAGTTCTTTTCTTCTGAGCAAGCTCACTGTTCTGGCCCTATAGGAAACAGAGTAGCGTAGAAGAGTGCTCTTTTCTCAAAAGCAGAGTGATTTTCTTGTAAGGCGAGCTAGCGTTTGTTTCCCAGTCCTAAATGGAGTTGAATCACATGCAGTTTCTGGTCCTACAAGCAAGAGTTGTTTTCTGGTAAGAAGAGTCACTATTGTGCTCCCATTGTCATACACAGGGCAAATAGCACTGGCTTCTGTTCCCAGCATGAACAGTGTATTGGACTGAAGACGATCTACTGCTCTTGTCAGGTTCCTAAGCAGAGTTGAACTAGATATGGCTCATTGTGTAGGAAGCACAGTTCTTCTGTTCTGAGCAAGCTCACTGTTTGGACACCATAGGAAACACAGTAGAGTAGATGTGTGCCCTATTCTCAAAAGGAGAATGTGTTTCTTGTATCGCGAGCTAGCGTTTATTTCCCAATCCTAAATGGAGTTGAATCACATGCAATTTCTGGTCCTACGAGCAAGAGTTGTTTTGTGGTAAGAAGAGTCACTATTGCGCTCCCATTGTCATACACAGGGCAAATAGCACTGGCGTCTGTTCCCAGCAAGTACAGTGTATTGGACTGAAGAGGATCTACTGTTCTTGTCAGTTTCCTAAGGAGAATTGAACTAGATATGACCCCTGTGTGTAGGAAGCACAGTTCTTTTGTTCTGAGCAAGCTCACTGTTCCGGCCTTATAGGAAACACAGTAGAGTAGAAAAGTGCTCTTTTCTCAAAACCAGAGTGTGTTTCTTGTAAGTCGAGCTAGCGTTTGTTTCTCAGTCCTAAATGGAGTTGAAACAAATGCAGTTTGGTCCTTCGAGCAAGAGTTGTTTTCTGGTAAGTAGAGTTACTTTTGCGCTCCCATTGCCATACACAGTACAAATAGCGCTGGCGTTTGTTTAACGCAAGTACAGTGTATTGGTCTGAATAGGAGCTACTGTTCTTGTCAGATTCCTGAGCAGAGTTGAACTAGATATGGCCCGTGTGTGTAGGAAGCACATTTCTTTTGTTCTGAGCAAGCTCACTGTTTGAACCCCATAGGAAACACAGTAGAGTAGATGAGTGCTCTTTTCTCAAAAGCAGAGTGTGTTTCTTGTAAGGCGAGCTAGCATTTGTTTCCCAGTCCTAAATGGAGTTGAAATACACATGCAGTTTCTGGTCTTACGAGCAAGCGTTGTTTTCTGGTAAGAAGAGTCACTATTGTGCTCCCTTTGCCATACACAGTGCAAATAGCACTCGCGTCTGTTCCCAACAAGTACAGTGTATTGGACTGAAGAGGAGCTACTGTTCTTGTCAGTTTCCTAAGGAGAATTGAACTAGATATGGCCCGTGTGTGTAGGAAGCCCAGTTCTTTTGTACTCAGCAAGCTCACTGTTCTGGACCTATAGGAAACACAGTAGAGTAGAAGAGTGCTCTTTTCTCAAAAGCAGAGTGTGTTTCTTGTAAGTCGAGCTAGCTTTTGTTTCCCAGTCCTAAATGTAGTTGAATCACATGCAGTTTCTGGTCCTAGGAGCAAGAATTGTTTTGTGGTAAGAAGAGTCACTATTGCGCTCCCATTGTCATACATTGTGCAAATAGCACTGGCGTCTGTTCCCAGCAAGTACAGTGTATTGGACTGAAGAGGATCTACTGTTCTTGTCAGTTTCCTAAGCAGAATTGAACTAGATATGGCCGTGTGTAGGAAGCACAGTTCTTTTGTTCTGAGCAAGCTCACTGTTCTGGCGCTGTAGGAAACACAGTAGAGTAGAAGAGTGCTGTTTTCTCAAAAGCAGAGTGTGTTTCTTGTAAGGCGAGCTAGCGTTTGTTTCCAAGTTCTAAATGGAGTTGAATCACAAGCAGTTTTTGGTCCTACACGCAAGAGTTGTTTTCTGGTAAGGAAAGTCACTATTGTGCTCCCATTGCCATACACAGTGCAAAGAGCACTCGCATCTTTTCCCATCAAGTACAGTGTATTGGGCTGAAGAGGCGCTACTGTTCTTGTCATTTTCCTAAGCAGAGTTGAATTAGATATGGCGCGAGTGTGGAGGAAGCACAGTTCTTTTGTTCTCAGCAAGCTCACAGTTCGGACCCCATAGAAAACACAGTAGAGTTGAAGAGTGCACTTTACTCAAAAAGAAGAGTATGTTTCTTGTAAGGCGAGCTAGCGTTTGTTTCCCAGTCCTAAATGGAGTTGAATGACATTCAGTTTCTGGTCCTACCAGCAAGAGTTGTTTTCTGGTAAGAAGAGTAACTATTGCGCTCCCATTGCTGTACACAGTGCAAATAGCACTTGCATATGTTCCCAGCAAGTACAGTGTATTGGACTGAAGAGGAGCTACTGTTCTCATCAGTTTCCTAAGCATAGATTAACTAGATATGGCCCGTGTGTGTAGGAAGCACAGTTCTTTTCTTCTGAGCAAGCTCACTGTTCTGGCCCTATTGAAACACAGTAGAGTAGAAGAGTGCTCTTTTCTCAAAAGCAGAGTGATTTGCTTGTAAGGCGAGCTAGCTTTTGTTTCCCAGTCCTAAATGGATTTGAATCACATGCAGTTTTGGTCCTTCGAGCACGAGTTGTTTTCTGGTAAGAAGAGTCACTATTGCGCTCCCATTGCCATACACAGTACAAATAGCACTCGCGTCTGTTCCCAACAAGTACAGTGTATTGGACTGAAGAGGAGCTACTGTTCTTGTCAGTTTCCTAAGGAGAATTGAACTAGATATGGCCCGTGTGTGTAGGAAGCCCAGGTCTTTTGTACTCAGCAAGCTCACTGTTCTGGACCTATAGGAAACACAGTAGAGTAGAATAGTGCTCTTTTCTCAAAAGCAGAGTGTGTTTCTTGTAAGTCGAGCTAGCGTTTGTTTCCCAGTCCTAAATGAAGTTGAATCACATGCAGTTTCTGGTCCTACGAGCAAGAATTGTTTTGTGGTAAGAAGAGTCACTATTGCGCTCCCATTGTCATACATTGTTCAAATAGCACTGGCGTCTGTTCCCAGCAAGTACAGTGTATTGGACTGAAGAGGATCTACTGTTCTTGTCAGTTTCCTAAGCAGAATTGAACTAGATATGGCCGTGTGTAGGAAGCACAGTTCTTTTGTTCTGAGCAAGCTCACTGTTCTGGCGCTGTAGGAAACACAGTAGAGTAGAAGAGTGCTGTTTTCTCAAAAGCAGAGTGTGTTTCTTGTAAGGCGAGCTAGCGTTTGTTTCCAAGTTCTAAATGGAGTTGAATCACATGTAGTTTTTGGTCCTACACGCAAGAGTTGTTTTCTGGTAAGGAAAGTCACTATTGTGCTCCCATTGCCATACACAGTACAAAGAGCACTCGCATCTTTTCCCAGCAAGTACAGTGTATTGGGCTGAAGAGGCGCTACTGTTCTTGTCATTTTCCTAAGCAGAGTTGAATTAGATATGGCGCGAGTGTGGAGGAAGCACAGTTCTTTTGTTCTCAGCAAGCTCACAGTTCGGACCCCATAGAAAACACAGTAGAGTTGAAGAGTGCACTTTACTCAAAAAGAAGAGTATGTTTCTTGTAAGGCGAGCTAGCGTTTGTTTCCCAGTCCTAAATGGAGTTGAATGACATTCATTTTCTGGTCCTACGAGCAAGAGTTGTTTTCTGGTAAGAAGAGTAACTATTGCGCTCCCATTGCTGTACACAGTGCAAATAGCCCTTGCATATGTTCCCAGCAAGTACAGTGTATGGTACTGAAGAGGAGCTACTGTTCTCATCAGTTTCCTAAGCATAGTTTAACTAGATATGGCCCGTGTGTGTAGGAAGCACAGTTCTTTTCTTCTGAGCAAGCTCACTGTTCTGGCCCTATTGAAACACAGTAGAGTAGAAGAGTGCTCTTTTCTCAAAAGCAGAGTGTGTTTCTTGTAAGGCGAGCTAGCGTTTGCTTCCCAGTCCTAAATGGAGTTGAATCACATGCAGTTTCTGGTCCTACGAGCAAGAGTTGTTTTCTGGTAAGAAGAGTCACTATTGCGCTCCCATTGCCATTCGCAGTGCAAATAGCACTGGCGTCTGTTCCCAGCAAGTACAGTGTATTGGACTGAAGAGGATCTACTGTTGTTGTCAGGTTCCTAAGCAGAGTTGAACTAGATATGGCCCATGTGTGTAGGAAGCACGGTTCTTTTGTTCTGAGCAAGCTCACTGTTAGGACCCCATAGGAAACACAGTAGAGTAGAAGTGTGCCCTTTTCTCAAAGCGGAGCGTGTTTCTTGTAAGGCGAGCTAGCGTTTGTTTCCCAGACCTAAGTGGAGTTGAATCACATGAAGTTTCTGGTCCTAAGAGCAAGCGTTATTTTCTGATAAGAAGAGTCACTATTGCGCTCCCTTTGCCATACACAGTGCAAATAGCACTCGCGTCTGTTCCCAGCAAGTAGAGTGTATTGGACTGAAGAGAGGACACTGTTCTTGTCAGTTTCCTAAGCAGAGTTGAACTAGATATGGCACGTGTGTGTAGGAAGCACAGTTCTTTTGTTCTGAGCAAGCTCACTGTTCGGACACCATAGGAAACACAGTAGAGTAGATTAGTGCTCTTTCCTCAAAAGCAGATTTTGTTTCTTGTAAGGCGAGCTAGCGTTTGTTTCCCAGTCCTAAATGGAGTTGAATCACATGCAGTTTTGGGTCTTACACGCAAGAGTTGCTTTCAGGTAAGGAAAGTCACTATTGCGCTTCCATTGCCATACACAGTGCAAATAGCACTCGCGTCTGTTCCCAGCAAGTACAGTGTATTGGACTGAAGAGGAGCTACTTCTCTTGTCAGTTTCCTAAGCAGAGTTGAACTAGATATGGTCCGGATGTAGGAAGCACAGTTCTTTTGTTCTGAGCAAGCTCTCTGTTCGGACCCCATAGGAAACACAGTAGAGTAGAAGAGTGCTCTTTTCTCAAAAGCAGAGTGTGTTTCTTGAAAGGCGAGCTAGCATTTGTTTCCCAGTCCTAAGTGGATTGAATCAAATGCAGTTTCAGGTCCTAAGAGCAAGAGTTGTTTTCTGGTAAGAAGAGACACTATTGTGCATCCATTGCCGTACACAGTGCAAATAGCACTCGCGTCTGTTCCCAGCAAGTACAGTGTATTGGACTGAAGAGGATCTACTGTTCTCGTCAGTTTCCAAAGGAGAGTTGAACTAGATATGGCCCGTGTGTGTAGGAAGCACAGTTCTTTTGTTCTGAGAAAGCTCACTGTTCTGCCCTATAGTAAACACAGTAGTGTAGAAGAGTACTCTTTTCTCAAAAGCAGAGTGTGTTTCTTGTAAGGCGAGCTAGCGTTTTTTTCCCAGTCCTAAATGGAGTTCAAATACACATGCAGTTTCTGGTCCTACGAGCAAGAGTTGTTTTCTGGTTAGAAGAGTCACTATTGCGCTCCCTTTCCCATACACAGTGCAAATAGCCCTGGCGTCTCTTCCGAGCAAGTACAGTGTATTGGACTGAAGAGGAGCTACTGTTCTTGTCAATTTCCTAAGCAGAGTTGAACTAGATATGGCCCGTGTGTGTAGGAAGCACAGTTCTTTTGTTCTGAGCAAGCTCAGTGTTCTGGCCCTACAGAAAACACAGTAGAGTAGAAGAGTGCTCTTTTCTCAAAAGCAGAGTGTGTTTCTTGTAAGGCGAGCTAGCGTTTGGTTCCCAGTTCTAAATGGAGTTGAATCACATGCAGTTTCTGGTCCTACGAGCAAGAGTTGTTTTCTGGTAAGAAGAGTCACTATTGCGCTCCCATTGTCATTCGCAGTGCAAATAGCACTGGCGTCTGTTCCCAGCAAGTACAGTGTATTGGATTGAAGAGGATGTAAGGTTGTTGTCAGGTTCCTAAGCAGAGTTGAACTAGATATTGCCCGTGTGTGTAGGAAGCACGGTTCTTTTGTTCTGAGCAAGCTCACTGTTAGGACCCCATAGGAAACACAGTAGAGTAGAAGTGTGCCCTTTTCTCAAAGCGGAGCGTGTTTCTTGTAAGGCGAGCTAGCATTTGTTTCCCAGACCTAAGTGGAGTTGAATCACATGCAGTTTCTGGTCCTAAGAGCAAGCGTTGTTTTCTGATAAGAAGAGTCACTATTGAGCTCCCTTTGCCATACACAGTGCAAATAGCACTCGCGTCTGTTCCCAGCAAGTAGAGTGTATTGGACTGAAGAGAGGACACAGTTCTTGTCAGTTTCTTAAGCAGAGTTGAACTAGATATGGCACGTGTGTGTAGGAAGCACAGTTCTTTTGTTCTGAGCAAGCTCACTGTTCGGACACCATAGGAAACACAGTAGAGTAGATTAGTGCTCTTTCCTCAAAAGCAGATTTTGTTTCTTGTAAGGCGAGCTAGCGTTTGTTTCCCAGTCCTAAATGGAGTTGAATCACATGCAGTTTTGGGTCTTACACGCAAGAGTTGCTTTCAGGTAAGGAAAGTCACTATTGTGCTTCCATTGCCATACACAGTGCAAATAGCACTCGCGTCTGTTCCCAGCAAGTACAGTGTATTGGACTGAAGAGGAGCTACTTCTCTTGTCAGTTTCCTAAGCAGAGTTGAACTAGATATGGCCCGGATGTAGGAAGCACAGTTCTTTTGTTCTGAGCAAGCTCTCTGTTCGGACCCCATAGGAAACACAGTAGAGTAGAAGAGTGCTCTTTTCTCAAAAGCAGAGTGTGTTTCTTGAAAGGCGAGCTAGCATTTGTTTCCCAGTCCTAAGTGGATTGAATCAAATGCAGTTTCAGGTCCTAAGAGCAAGAGTTGTTTTCTGGTAAGAAGAGTCACTATTGTGCATCCATTGCCGTACACAGTGCAAATAGCACTCGCGTCTGTTCCCAGCAAGTACAGTGTATTGGACTGAAGAGGATCTACTGTTCTCGTCAGTTTCCAAAGCAGAGTTGAACTAGATATGGCCCGTGTGTAGGAAGCACAGTTCTTTTGTTCTGAGAAAGCTCACTGTTCTGGCCCTATAGTAAACACAGTAGTGTAGAAGAGTGCTCTTTTCTCAAAAGCGTAGTGTGTTTCTTTTAAGGCGAGCTAGCATTTTTTTCCCAGTCCTAAATGGAGTTCAAATACACATGCAGTTTCTGGTCCTACGAGCAAGAGTTGTTTTCTGGTTAGAAGAGTCACTATTGCGCTCCCTTTCCCATACACAGTGCAAATAGCCCTGGCGTCTGTTCCGAGCAAGTACAGTGTATTGGACTGAAGAGGAGCTACTGTTCTTGTCAGTTTCCTAAGCAGAGTTGAACTAGATATGGCCCGTGTGTGTAGGAAGCACAGTTCTTTTGTTCTGAGCAAGCTCAGTGTTCTGGCCCTACAGAAAACACAGTAGAGTAGAAGAGTGCTCTTTTCTCAAAAGCAGAGTGTGTTTCTTGTAAGGCGAGCTAGCGTTTGCTTCCCAGTCCTAAATGGAGTTGAATCACATGCAGTTTCTGGTCCTACGAGCAAGAGTTGTTTTCTGGTAAGAAGAGTCACTATTGCGCTCCCATTGTCATTCGCAGTGCAAATAGCACTGGCTTCTGTTCCCAGCAAGTACAGTGTATTGGACTGAAGAGGATCTACTGTTGTTGTCAGGTTCCTAAGCAGAGTTGAACTAGATATGGCCCGTGTGTGTAGGAAGCACGGTTCTTTTGTTCTGAGCAAGCTCACTGTTAGGACCCCATAGGAAACACAGTAGAGTAGAAGTGTGCCCTTTTCTCAAAGCGGAGCGTGTTTCTTGTAAGGCGAGCTAGCGTTTGTTTCCCAGACCTAAGTGGAGTTGAATCACATGCAGTTTCTGGTCCTAAGAGCAAGCGTTGTTTTCTGATAAGAAGAGTCACTATTGCACTCCCTTTGCCATACACAGTGCAAATAGCACTCGCGTCTGGTCCCAGCAAGTAGAGTGTATTGGACTGAAGAGAGGATACTGTTCTTGTCAGTTTCCTAAGCAGAGTTGAAATAGATATGGCACTTGTGTGTAGGAAGCACAGTTCTTTTATTCTGAGCAAGCTCACTGTTCGGACACCATAGGAAACACAGTAGAGTAGATTAGTGCTCTTTCCTCCAAAGCAGATTTTTTTTCTTGTAAGGCGAGCTAGCGTTTGTTTCCCAGTCCTAAATGGAGTTGAATCACATGCAGTTTTGGGTCTTACACGCAAGAGTTGCTTTCAGGTAAGGAAAGTCACTACTGCGCTTCCATTGCCATACACAGTGCAAATAGCACTCGCATCTGTTCCCAGCAAGTACAGTGTATTGGAATGAAGAGGAGCTACTTCTCTTGTAGGTTTCCTAAGCAGAGTTGAACTAGATATGGCCCGGATGTAGGAAGCACAGTTCTTTTGTTCTGAGCAAAATCTCTGTTCGGACCCCGTAGGAAACACAGTAGAGTAGAAGAGTGCTCTTTTCTCAAAAGCAGAGTGTGTTTCTTGTAAGGCGAGCTAGCATTTGTTTCCCAGTCCTAAATGGAGTTGAAATACACATGCAGTTTCTGGTCTTACGAGCAAGAGTTGTTTTCTGGTAAGAAGAGTCACTATTGCGCTCCCTTTGCCATACACAGTGCAAAAAGCACTCGCGTCTGTTCCCAACAAGTACAGTGTATTGGACTGAAGAGGAGCTACTGTTCTTGTCAGTTTCCTAAGCAGAATTGAATTAGATATGGCCCGTGTGTGTAGGAAGCACAGTTCTTTTGTTCTGAGAAAGCTCACTGTTCTGGCCCTATAGTAAACACAGTAGTGTAGAAGAGTGCTCTTTTCTCAAAAGCATAGTGTGTTTCTTGTAAGGCGAGCTAGCGTTTTTTTCCCAGTCCTAAATGGAGTTCAAATACACATGCAGTTTCTGGTCCTACGAGCAAGAGTTGTTTTCTGGTTAGAAGAGTCACTATTGCGCTCCCTTTCCCATACACAGTGCAAATAGCCCTGGCGTCTGTTCCGAGCAAGTACAGTGTATTGGACTGAAGAGGAGCTACTGTTCTTGTCAGTTTCCTAAGCAGAGTTGAACTAGATATGGCCCGTGTGTGTAGGAAGCACAGTTCTTTTGTTCTGAGCAAGCTCAGTGTTCTGGCCCTACAGAAAACACAGTAGAGTAGAAGAGTGCTCTTTTCTCAAAAGCAGAGTGTGTTTCTTGTAAGGCGAGCTAGCGTTTGCTTCCCAGTCCTAAATGGAGTTGAATCACATGCAGTTTCTGGTCCTCCGAGCAAGAGTTGTTTTCTGGTAAGAAGAGTCACTATTGCGCTCCCATTGTCATTCGCAGTGCAAAGAGCACTGGCGTCTGTTCCCAGCAAGTACAGTGTATTGGACTGAAGAGGATCTACTGTTGTTGTCAGGTTCCTAAGCAGAGTTGAACTAGATATGGCCCGTGTGTGTAGGAAGCACGGTTCTTTTGTTCTGAGCAAGCTCACTGTTAGGACCCCATAGGAAACACAGTAGAGTAGAAGTGTGCCCTTTTCTCAAAGCGGAGCGTGTTTCTTGTAAGGCGAGCTAGCATTTGTTTCCCAGACCTAAGTGGAGTTGAATCACATGCAGTTTCTGGTCCTAAGAGCAAGCGTTGTTTTCTGATAAGAAGAGTCACTATTGCACTCCCTTTGCCATACACAGTGCAAATAGCACTCGCGTCTGTTCCCAGCAAGTAGAGTGTATTGGACTGAAGAGAGGATACTGTTCTTGTCAGTTTCCTAAGCAGAGTTGAACTAGATATGGCACTTGTATGTAGGAAGCACAGTTCTTTTATTCTGAGCAAGCTCACTGTTCGGACACCATAGGAAACACAGTAGAGTAGATTAGTGCTCTTTCCTCCAAAGCAGATTTTTTTTCTTGTAAGGCGAGCTAGCGTTTGTTTCCCAGTCCTAAGTGGAGTTGAATCACATGCAGTTTTGGGTCTTACACGCAAGAGTTGCTTTCAGGTAAGGAAAGTCACTACTGCGCTTCCATTGCCATACACAGTGCAAATAGCACTCGCATCTGTTCCCAGCAAGTACAGTGTATTGGAATGAAGAGGAGCTACTTCTCTTGTAGGTTTCCTAAGCAGAGTTGAACTAGATATGGCCCGGATGTAGGAAGCACAGTTCTTTTGTTCTGAGCAAAATCTCTGTTCGGACCCCATAGGAAACACAGTAGAGTAGAAGAGTGCTCTTTTCTCAAAAGCAGAGTGTGTTTCTTGTAAGGCGAGCTAGCATTTGTTTCCCAGTCCTAAATGGAGTTGAAATACACATGCAGTTTCTGGTCTTACAAGCAAGAGTTGTTTTCTGATAAGAAAAGTCACTATTGCGCTCCCTTTGCCATACACAGTGCAAAAAGCACTCGCGTCTGTTCCCAACAAGTACAGTGTATTGGACTGAAGAGGAGCTACTGTTCTTGTCAGTTTCCTAAGCAGAATTGAATTAGATATGGCCCGTGTGTGTAGGAAGCACAGTTCTTTTGTTCTGAGAAAGCTCACTGTTCTGGCCCTATAGTAAACACAGTAGTGTAGAAGAGTGCTCTTTTCTCAAAAGCATAGTGTGTTTCTTGTAAGGCGAGCTAGCGTTTTTTTCCCAGTCCTAAATGGAGTTCAAATACACATGCAGTTTCTGGTCCTACGAGCAAGAGTTGTTTTCTGGTTAGAAGAGTCACTATTGCGCTCCCTTTCCCATACACAGTGCAAATACCCCTGGCGTCTGTTCCGAGCAAGTACAGTGTATTGGACTGAAGAGGAGCTACTGTTCTTGTCAGTTTCCTAAGCAGAGTTGAACTAGATATGGCCCGTGTGTGTAGGAAGCACAGTTCTTTTGTTCTGAGCAAGCTCAGTGTTCTGGCCCTACAGAAAACACAGTAGAGTAGAAGAGTGCTCTTTTCTCAAAAGCAGAGTGTGTTTCTTGTAAGGCGAGCTAGCGTTTGCTTCCCAGTCCTAAATGGAGTTGAATCACATGCAGTTTCTGGTCCTACGAGCAAGAGTTGTTTTCTGGTAAGAAGAGTCACTATTGCGCTCCCATTGCCATTCGCAGTGCAAATAGCACTGGCGTCTGTTCCCAGCAAGTACAGTGTATTGGACTGAAGAGGAGCTACTGTTCTTGTCAGTTTCCTAAGCAGAATTGAATTAGATATGGCCCGTGTGTGTAGGAAGCACAGTTCTTTTGTTCTGAGAAAGCTCACTGTTCTGGCCCTATTGTAAACACAGTAGTGTAGAAGAGTGCTCTTTTCTCAAAAGCATAGTGTGTTTCTTGTAAGGCGAGCTAGCCTTTTTTTCCCAGTCCTAAACGGAGTTCAAATACACATGCAGTTTCTGGTCCTACGAGCAAGAGTTGTTTTCTGGTTAGAAGAGTCACTATTGCGCTCCCTTTCCCATACACAGTGCAAATAGCCCTGGCGTCTGTTCCGAGCAAGTACAGTGTATTGGACTGAAGAGGAGCTACTGTTCTTGTCAGTTTCCTAAGCAGAGTTGAACTAGATATGGCCCGTGTGTGTAGGAAGCACAGTTCTTTTGTTCTGAGCAAGCTCAGTGTTCTGGCCCTACAGAAAACACAGTAGAGTAGAAGAGTGCTCTTTTCTCAAAAGCAGAGTGTGTTTCTTGTAAGGCGAGCTAGCGTTTGCTTCCCAGTCCTAAATGGAGTTGAATCACATGCAGTTTCTGGTCCTACGAGCAAGAGTTGTTTTCTGGTAAGAAGAGTCACTATTGCGCTCCCATTGTCATTCGCAGTGCAAATAGCACTGGCCTCTGCTCCCAGCAAGTACAGTGTATTGGACTGAAGAGGATCTACTGTTGTTGTCAGGTTCCTAAGCAGAGTTGAACTAGATATGGCCTGTGTGTGTAGGAAGCACGGTTCTTTTGTTCTGAGCAAGCTCACTGTTAGGACCCCATAGGAAACACAGTAGAGTAGAAGTGTGCCCTTTTCTCAAAGCGGAGCGTGTTTCTTGTAAGGCGAGCTAGCGTTTGTTTCCCAGACCTAAGTGGAGTTGAATCAAATGCAGTTTCTGGTCCTAAGAGCAAGCATTGTTTTCTGATAAGAAGAGTCACTATTGCGCTCCCTTTGCCATACACAGTGCAAATAGCACTCACGTCTGTTCCCAGCAAGTAGAGTGTATTGGACTGAAGAGAGGACACTGTTCTTGTCAGTTTCCTAAGCAGAGTTGAACTAGATATGGCACGTGTGTGTAGGAAGCACAGTTCTTTTGTTCTGAGCAAGCTCACTGTTCGGACACCATAGGAAACACAGTAGAGTAGATTAGTGCTCTTTCCTCAAAAGCAGATTTTGTTTCTTGTAAGGCGAGCTAGCATTTGTTTCCCAGTCCTAAATGGAGTTGAATCACATGCAGTTTTGGGTCTTACACGCACGAGTTGCTTTCAGGTAAGGAAAGTCACTATTGTGCTTCCTTTGCCATACACAGTGCAAATAGCACTTGCGTCTGTTCCCAGCAAGTACAGTGTATTGGACTGAAGAGGAGCTACTTCTCTTGTCAGTTTCCTAAGCAGAGTTGAACTAGATATGGCCCGGATGTAGGAAGCACAGTTCTTTTGTTCTGAGCAAGCTCTCTGTTCGGACCCCATAGGAAACACAGTAGAGTAGAAGAGTGCTCTTTTCTCAAAAGCAGAGTGTGTTTCTTGAAAGGCGAGCTAGCATTTGTTTCCCAGTCCTAAGTGGATTGAATCAAATGCAGTTTCAGGTCCTAAGAGCAAGAGCTGTTTTCTGGTAAGAAGAGACACTATTGTGCATCCATTGCCGTACACAGTGCAAATAGCACTCGCGTCTGTTCCCAGCAAGTACAGTGTATTGGACTGAAGAGGATCTACTGTTCTCGTCAGTTTCCAAAGCAGAGTTGAACTAGATATGGCCCGTGTGTGTAGGAAGCACAGTTCTTTTGTTCTGAGAAAGCTCACTGTTCTGGCCCTATAGTAAACACAGTAGTGTAGAAGAGTACTCTTTTCTCAAAAGCAGAGTGTGTTTCTTGTAAGGCGAGCTAGCGTTTTTTTCCCAGTCCTAAATGGAGTTCAAATACACATGCAGTTTCTGGTCCTATGAGCAAGAGTTGTTTTCTGGTTAGAAGAGTCACTATTGCGCTCCCTTTCCCATACACAGTGCAAATATCCCTGGCGTCTCTTCCGAGCAAGTACAGTGTATTGGACTGAAGAGGAGCTACTGTTCTTGTAAATTTCCTAAGCAGAGTTGAACTAGATATGGCCCGTGTGTGTAGGAAGCACAGTTCTTTTGTTCTGAGCAAGCTCAGTTTTCTGGCCCTACAGAAAACACAGTAGAGTAGAAGAGTGCTCTTTTCTCAAAAGCAGAGTGTGTTTCTTGTAAGGCGAGCTAGCATTTGTTTCCCAGTCCTAAATGGAGTTGAAATACACATGCAGTTTCTGTTCCTGTGAGCTAGAGTTGTTTTCTGGTAAGAAGAGTCGCTATTGCGCTCCCATTGTCATACACAGGGCAAATAGCACTGGCGTCTGTTCTCAGCAAGTACAGTGTATTGGACTGAAGAGGATCTACTGTTCTTGTCAGTTTCCTAAACAGAATTGAACTAGATATGGCCGGTTTGTGTAGGAAGCAAAGTTCTTTTTTTCTGAGCAAGCTCACTGTTCTGGCCGTATAGGAAAAACAGTAGAGTACAAAAGTGCTCTTTTCTCAAAAGCAGAGTGTGTTTCTTGTAAGGCGAGCTAGCGATTGTTTCCCAGTCCTAAATTGAGTTGAATCACATGTAGTTTCTGGTCCTAAGAGCAAGAGTTTTTTTCTGGTAAGAAGAGTCACTATTGTGCTCCTATTGTCATACACAGGGCAAATAGCACTGGTGTCTCTTCCCAGCATGTACAGTGTATTGGACTGAAGAGGATCTACTGTTCTTGTCAGGTTCCTAAGCAGAGTTGAACTAGATATGGCCCATGTGTGTAGGAAGCACAGTTTTTTGTACTCAGCAAGCTCACTGTTCTGGCCCTATAGGAAACACAGTAGAGTAGAAGAGTGCTCTTTCCTCAAAAGCAGAGTGTGTTTCTTGTAAGGCGATCTAGCGTTTGTTTCCCAGTCCTAAATGGAGTTGTATCACATGCAGGTTCTGGTCCTACAAACAAGAGTTGTTTTCTGGTAAGAAGAGTCATTATTGCGCTCCCATTGCCATATGCAGTACAAATAGCACTCGTGTCTGTTTCCAGCAAGTACAGTGTATTGGTCTAAAGAGGAGCTACTGTTCTTGTCAGTTTCCAAAGCAGAGTTGAACTAGATATGGCCCGTGTGTGTAGGAAGCACGGTTCTTTTGTTCTGAGCAAGCTCACTGTTTGGACCCCATAGAAAACACAGTAGAGTAGATGTGTGCCCTATTCTCAAAAGCAGAGTGTGTTTCTTGTACGGCGAGCTAGCTTTTGTTTCCCAGACGTAAATGAAGTTGAATCACATGCAGTTTCTGGTCCTACTAGTAGAGTTGTTTTTGGTAAGAAGAGTCACTATTGCGCTCCCATTGTCATACACAGGGCAAATCGCACTGGCATCTTTTCCCAGCATGTACAGTGTATTGGACTGAAGAGGATCTACTGTTCTTGTCAGTTTCCTAAGCAGAATTGAACTAGATACGGCCATGTGTGTAGGAAACACAGTTCTTTTGTTCTGAGCAAGCTCATTCTTCTGGCCCTATAGGAAACACAGTAGAGTAGAAGAGTGCTCTTTTCTCAAAAGCAGATTGTGTTTCTTGTAAGGTGAGCTGGCGTTTGTTTCCCACCCCTAAACGGAGTTGAATCACATGCAGTTTTTGGTCATAGGAGCAAGAGTGTTTTCTGGTAAGGAAAGTCACTATTGCGCTCCCTTTGTCATACACAGCACAAATAGCACTCACGTCTGTTCCCAGCAAGTACAGTGTATTGGACTGAAGAGGAGTTACTGTTCTTGTCAGTTTCCTAAGCAGAGTTGAACTAGATATGGCCCGTGTGTATAGGAAGCACAGTTCTTTTGTTCTGAGCAAGCTCACTGTGTGGACCCCATAGGAAACTCAGTGCTCTTTCTCAAAAGCATAGAGTGTTTCTTGTAAGGCGAGCTAGCGTTTGGTTCCCACTTCTAAATGGAGTTGAATCACATGCAGTTTTTGGTCCTACGCGCAAGAGTTGTTTTCTGGTAAGGAAAGTCACTATTGCGCTCCCATTGCCAAACACAGTGCAAATAGCACTCGCATATGTTCCCAGCAAGTACAGTGTATTGGACTGAAGAGGAGCTACTGTTCTTGTCAGTTTCCTAAGCAGAGTTTAACTACATATGGCCCGTGTGCGTAGGAAGCACAGTTCTTTTGTTCTGAGCAAGCTCACTGTTCGGAAACAATAGGACACATAGTAGAGAAGAAGAGTACTCTTTTCTCGAAAGCAGAATGTGTTTCTTGTAAGGCGAGCTAGCTTTTGTTTCCCAGTCCTAAATGAATTTGAATCACATGCAGTTTCTGGTCCTACGAATAGAGTTATTTTTTGGTAAGAAGAGTCACTATTGTGCTCCCATTGCCATACACAGTACAAATAGCACTTGCGTCTGTTCCAATCAAGTACAGTGTATTGGACTGAAGAGGAGCTACTGTTCTTGTCAGTTTCTTAAGCAGAGTTGAACTAGATATGGCCCATGTGTATAGGAAGCACAGTTCTTTTGTTCTGAGCAAGCTCACTGTTTTGACCCCATAGGAAACACAGTAGAGTAGAAGAGTGCTCTTTTCTCAAAAGCAGAGTGTGTTTCTTGTAAGGCGAGCTAGCGTTTGTTTCCCAGTCTTAAATGGAGTTGAATCAAATGCAGTTTTTGGTCCTATGAGCAAGAGTTGATTTCTGGTAAGAAGAGTCACTATTGCGATCCCAATTCCATACACAGTACAAATAGCACTCGCTTCTGTTTTCAGCAAGTACAGTGTATTGGACTGAAGAGGAGCTACTGTTCTTGTCAGTTTCATAAGCAGAGTTGAACTAGATATGGCCCGTGTGTGTAGGAAGCACAGTTCTTTTGTTGTGAGCAAGCTCACTGTTCGAACCCCATTGGAAACACAGTAGAGTAGACAGGTGCTCTTTCTCAAAAGCAGAGTGTGTTTCTTGTAAGGCGAGCTAGCATTTGTTTCCCAGTCCTAAATGGAATTCAAATACACATGCAGTTTCTGGTCCTACGAGCAAGAGTTGTTTTCTGGTTAAAAGAGTCACTATTGTGTTCCCTTTAACATACACAGTGCAAACAGCCCTTGCGTCTGTTCCCAGTAAGTACAGTGTATGGGACTGAAGAGGAGCTAGTGTTCTTGTCAGTTTCCTAAGCAGAGTTGAACTAGATATGGCCCATGTGTGTAGGAAGCACAGTTCTTTTGTTCTGAGCAAGCTCACTGTTCTCGCCCTATAGGAAACACAGTAGAGTAGAAGAGTGCTCTTTTCTCAAAAGCAGACTGTGTTTCTTGTAAGGCAAGCTAGCATTTGTTTCCCAGTCCGAAATGGAGTTAAATCACATGCAGTTTTTGGTCCTACGAGCAAGAGTTTTTTCTGGTAAAAAGAGTCACTATTGCGCTCCCATTGTCATTCACAGTGCAAATAGCACTGGCGTCTGTTCCCAGCATGTACAGTGTATTGGACTGAAGAAGATCTACTGTTCTCGTCAGTTTCCTAAGCAGAGTTGAACTAGATATGGCCCGTGTGTGTAGGAAGCACAGGTCTTTTGTTCTGAGCAAGCTCACTGTTCTCGCCCTATAGGAAACACTGTAGAGTAGAAGAGTGCTCTATTCTCAAAAGCAGAGTGTGTTTCTTGTAAGGCGAGCTAGTGTTTGTTTCCCAGTCCTAAATTGAGTTGAATCACCTGCAGTTTGTGGTCCTACGAGCAAGAGGTTTTTCTGGTAAGAAGAGTCACTATTGTGCTCCCATTGTCATAAACAGGGCAAATAGCACTGGTTTCTCTTCCCAGCATGTACAGTGTATTGGACTGAAGAGGATCTACTGTTCTTGTCAGATTCCAAAGCAGAGTTGAACTAGATATGGCCCGTGTGTGTAGGAAGCAGGGTTCTTTTTTTCTGAGCAAGCTCACTGTTTGGACCCCATAGAAAATACAATAGATTAGATGTGTGCCCTATTCTCAAAAGCAGAGCGTGTTTCTTGTAAGGCAAGCGAGCGTTTGTTTCCCAGTCCTTAGTGGATTGAATCAAATGCAGTTTCTGGTCCTAAGAGCAAGAGTTGTTTTCTGGTAAGAAGAGTCACTATTATGCTCCCAGTGCCGTACACAGTGCAAATAGCACTCGCGTCTGTTCTCAGTAAGTACAGTGTATTGGACTGAAGAGGAGCTACTGTTCTTGTCAGTTTCCTAAGCAGAGTTGAACTAGATATGGACCGTTTGTAGGAAGCACAGTTCTTTTGTTCTGAGCAGGCTCACTCTTCGAACTCCATAGGAAACACAGTAGAGTAGAAGAGTGCTCTTTTCTCAAAATCAGAGTGTGTTTTTTAAGGCGAGCTAGCATTTGTTTCCCAGTCCTAAATGGAGTTGAATCAAATGCAGTTTTTGGTCCTATGAGCAGGAGTTGTTTTCTGGTAAGAAGAGTCACTATTGTGCTCCCATTGCCACACACAGTACAAATAGCAATCGAGTCTGTTCCCAGCAAGTACAGTCTATTGGACTGCAGAGGAGCTTCTGTTCTTGTCAGTTTCCTAAGCAGAGATGAACTAGATATTGCTAGTGTGTGTACAAAGCACATTTCTTTTGTTCTGAGCAAGCTCACTGTTGTAACCCCATAGGAAATACAGTAGAGTAGAAGAGTGCACTTTTCTCAAAAGCAGAGTGTGTTTCTTGTAAGGCGAGCTAGCATTTGTTTCCCAGTCCTAAATGGAGTTGAAATACACATGCAGTTTCTGTTCCTATGAGCTAGAGTTGTTTTTTGGTAAGAAGAGTCGCTATTGCGCTCCCATTGTCATACACAGGGCAAATAGCACTGGCGTCTGTTCTCAGCAAGTACAGTGTATTGGACTGAAGAGGATCTACTGTTCTTGTCAGTTTCCTAAGCAGAATTGAACTAGATATGGCCGGTTTGTGTAGGAAGCAAAGTTCTTTTTTTCTAAGCAAGCTCACTGTTCTGGCGATATAGGAAAAACAGTAGAGTAGAAAAGTGCTCTTTTCTCAAAAGCAGAGTGTGTTTATTGTAAGGCGAGCTAGCGATTGTTTCCCAGTCCTAAATTGAGTTGAATCACATGTAGTTTCTGGTCCTAAGAGCAAGAGTTTTTTTCTGGTAAGAAGAGTCACTATTGCGCTCCTATTGTCATACACAGGGCAAATAGCACTGGTGTCTCTTCCCAGCATGTACAGTGTATTGGACTGAAGAGGATCTACTGTTCTTGTCAGGTTCCTAAGCAGAGTTGAACTAGATATGGCCCATGTGTGTAGGAAGCACAGTTCTTTGTACTCAGCAAGCGCACTGTTCTGGCCCTATAGGAAACACAGTAGAGTAGAAGAGTGCTCTTTCCTCAAAAGCAGAGTGTGTTTCTTGTAAGGCGATCTAGCGTTTGTTTCCCAGTCCTAAATGGAGTTGAATCACATGCAGGTTCTGGTCCTACAAACAAGAGTTGTTTTCTGGTAAGAAGAGTCACTATTGCTCTCCCATTGCCATACGCAGTACAAATAGCACTCGCGTCTGTTTCCAGCAAGTACAGTGTATTGGTCTGAAGAGGAGCTACTGTTCTTGTCAGTTTCCAAAGCAGAGTTGAACTAGATATGGCCCGTGTGTGTAGGAAGCACGGTTCTTTTGTTCTGAGCAAGCTCACTGTTTGGACCCCATAGAAAACACAGTAGAGTAGATGTGTGCCCTATTCTCAAAAGCAGAGCGTGTTTCTTGAAAGGCGAGCGAGCGTTTGTTTCCCTGTCCTTAGTGGATTGAATCAAATGCAGTTTCTGGTCCTAAGAGCAAGAGTTGTTTTCTGGTAAAAAGAGTCACTCTTGTGCTCCCAGTGCCATATACAGTGCAAATAGCACTCGCGTCTGTTCTCAGTAAGTACAGTGTATTGGAATGAAGAGGAGCTACTGTTCTTGTCAGTTTCCTAAGCAGAGTTGAACTAGATATGACCCGTGTGTGTAGGAAGCACAGTTTTTTTTGTTCTGAGAAAGCAGACTGTTTGGACCCCATAATCAACACAGTAGGCTAGATTTGTTCCCTATTCTCAAAAGCAGAGTGTGTTTCTTGTAAGGCGAGCTAGCGTTTGTTTCCCAGTCCTAAATGGAGTTGAAATGCACATGCAGTTTCTGTTCCTATGAGCTAGAGTTGTTTTCTGGTAAGAAGAGTCACTATTGCGCTCCATTTGCCGTACACAGTGCAAATAGCACTCGCGTCTGTTCCCAGCAAGTACAGTGTATTGGACTGAAGAAGAGCTACTGTTCTTGTCAGTTTTCTAAGCAGGGTTGAACTAGATATGGCCCATGTGTGTAGGAAGCACAGTTCTTTTGTTCTGAGCAAGCTCACTCTTCTGGCCCTATAGGAAACACAGTAGAGTAGAAGAGTGCTCTTTTCTCAAAAGAAGATTTTGTTTCTTGTAAGGTGAGCTGGCTTTTGTTTCCCACCCCTAAACGGAGTTGAATCACATGCAGTTTTTGGTCATAGGAGCAAGAGTTGTTTTCTGGTAAGGAAAGTCACTATTGCGCTCCCTTTGCCGTACACAGCACAAATAGCACTCACGTCTGTTCCCAGCAAGTACAGTGTATTGGACTGAAGAGCAGCTACTGTTCTTGTCAGTTTCCTCAGCAGAGTTGAACTAGATATGGCCCGTGTGTATAGGAAGCACAGTTCTTTTTTTCTGAGCAAGCTCACTGTGCGGACCCCATAGGAAACTCAGTGCTCTTTCTCAAAAGCATAGTGTGTTTCTTGTAAGGCGAGCTAGCGTTTGGTTCCCACTTCTAAATGGAGTTGAATCACATGCAGTTTTTGGTCCTACGCGCAAGAGTTGTTTTCTGGTAAGGAAAGTCACTATTGTGCTCCCATTGCCAAACACAGTGCAAATAGCACTCGCATTTGTTCCCAGCAAGTACAGTGTATTGGACTGAAGAGGAGCTACTGTTTTTGTCAGTTTCCTAAGCAGAGTTGAACTAGATATGGCCCGTGTGCGTAGGAAGCACAGTTCTTTTGTTCTGAGCAAGCTCACTGTTCGGAAACCATAGGACACATAGTAGAGAAGAAGAGTGCTCTTTTCTCAAAAGCAGAGTGTGTTTCTTGTAAGGCGAGCTAGCTTTTGTTTCCCAGTCCTAAATGAATTTGAATCACATGCAGTTTCTGGTCCTACGAGTAGAGTTATTTTTTGGTAAGAAGAGTCACTATAGTGCGCCCATTGCCATACACAGTACAAATAGCACTTGTGTCTGTTCCAATCAAGTACAGTGTATTGGACTGAAGAGGAGCTACTGTTCTTGTCAGTTTCCTAAGCAGAGTTGAACTAGATATGGCCCATGTGTATAGGAAGCACAGTTCTTTTGTTCTGAGCAAGCTCACTGGTTGGACCCCATAGGAAACACAGTAGAGTAGAAGAGTGCTCTTTTCTCAAAAGCAGAGTGTGTTTCTTGTAAGGCGAGCTAGCGTTTGTTTCACAAACATAAATGGAGTTGAATCACATGCAGTTTCTGGTCCTACGAGCAAGAGTTGTTTTCTGGTAAGAAGAGTCACTTTTGTGCTCCCATTGCCGTACACAGTGCAAATAACAATCGCATCTGTTCCCAGTAAGTACAGTGTATTGGACTGAAGAGGAGCTACTGTTCTTGTGAGTTTCCTAAGCAGAGTTGAACTAGATATGGACCGTGTGTTTAGGAAGCACAGTTCTTTTGTTCTGAGCAAGCTCACTGCTTTGGACCTATAGGAAACACAGTAGAGTAGAAGAGTGCTTATATCTAAAAAGCAGATTGTGTTTCTTGAAAGGCGAGCTAGCGTTTGTTTCCCAGTCCTAAATGGAGTTGAATCAAATGCAGTTTTTGGTCCTACGAGCAAGAGTTGTTTTCTGGTAAGAAGAGTCATTATTGTGCTCCAATTGCCGTACACAGTGCAAATGACACTCGTGTCTGTTCCCAGCAAGTACAGTGTATTGGACTGAAGAGGAGCTACTGTTCTTGTCATTTTCCTAAGCAGAGTTGAACTAGATATGGCCCGTGTGTGTAGGAAGCAGGGTTCTTTTTTTCTGAGCAAGCTCACTGTTTGGACCCCATAGAAAATACAATAGAGTAGATGTATGCCCTATTCTCAAAAGCAGAGCGTGTTTCTTGTAAGGCGAGCGAGCTTTGTTTCCCAGTCCTTAGTGGATTGAATCAAATGCAGTTTCTGGTCCTAAGAGCAAGTGTTGTTTTCTGGTAAGAAGAGTCACTATTGTGCTCCCAGTGCCGTACACAGTGCAAATAGCACTCGCGTCTGTTCTCAGTAAGTACAGTGTATTGGACTGAAGAGGAGCTACTGTTCTTTTCAGTTTCCTAAGCAGAGTTGAACTAGATATGGACCGTGTGTAGGAAGCACAGTTCTTTTGTTCTGAGCAAGCTCACTCTTCGAACTCCATAGGAAACACAGTAGAGTAGAAGAGTGCTCTTTTCTCAAAATCAGAGTGTGTTTCTTGTAAGGCGAGCTAGCATTTGTTTCCCAGTCCTAAATGGAGTTGAATCAAATGCAGTTTTTGGTCCTACAAGCAGGAGTTGTTTTCTGGTAAGAAGAGTCACTATTGTGCTCCCATTGCCACACACAGTACAAATAGCACTCGCGTCTGTTCCCAGCAAGTACAGTCTATTGGACTGCAGAGGAGCTTCTGTTCTTGTCAGTTTCCTAAGCAGAGATGAACTAGATATGGCTCATGTGTGTACAAAGCACATTTCTTTTGTTCGGAGCAAGCTCACTGTTGTAACCCCATAGGAAATACTGTAGAGTAGAAGAGTGCACTTTTCTCAAAAGCAGAGTGTGTTTCTTGTAAGGCGAGCTAGCATTTGTTTCCCAGTCCTAAATGGAGTTGAAATACACATGCAGTTTCTGTTCCTGTGAGCTAGAGTTGTTTTCTGGTAAGAAGAGTCGCTATTGCGCTCCCATTGTCATACACAGGGCAAATAGCACTGGCGTCTGTTCTCAGCAAGTACAGTGTATTGGACTGAAGAGGATCTACTGTTCTTGTCAGTTTCCTAAACAGAATTGAACTAGATATGGCCGGTTTGTGTAGGAAGCAAAGTTCTTTTTTTCTGAGCAAGCTCACTGTTCTGGCCGTATAGGAAAAACAGTAGAGTAGAAAAGTGCTCTTTTCTCAAAAGCAGAGTGTGTTTCTTGTAAGGCGAGCTAGCGATTGTTTCCCAGTCCTAAATTGAGTTGAATCACATGTAGTTTCTGGTCCTAAGAGCAAGAGTTTTTTTCTGGTAAGAAGAGTCACTATTGTGCTCCTATTGTCATACACAGGGCAAATAGCACTGGTGTCTCTTCCCAGCATGTACAGTGTATTGGACTGAAGAGGATCTACTGTTCTTGTCAGGTTCCTAAGCAGAGTTGAACTAGATATGGCCCATGTGTGTAGGAAGCACAGTTCTTTGTACTCAGCAAGCTCACTGTTCTGGCCCTATAGGAAACACAGTAGAGTAGAAGAGTGCTCTTTCCTCAAAAGCAGAGTGTGTTTCTTGTAAGGCGAGCTAGCGTTTGTTTCCCAGTCCTAAATGGAGTTGAATCAAAAGCAGTTTTTGGTCCTACGAGCAAGAGTTGATTTCTGGTAAGAAGAGTCATAATTGCGATCCCATTGCCATACACAGTACAAATAGCACTCGCTTCTGTTTCCAGCAAGTACAGTGTATTGGACTGAAGAGGAGCTACTGTTCTTGTCACTTTCCTAAGCAGAGTTGAACTAGATATGGCCCATGTGTGTAGGAAGCACAGTTCTTTTGTTGTGAGCAAGCTCACTGTTCGAACCCCAATGGAAACACAGTAGAGTAGACGGGTGCTTTTTCTCAAAAGGAGAGTGTGTTTCTTGTAAGGCGAGCTAGCATTTTTTTCCCAGTCCTAAATGGAATTCAAATACACATGCAGTTTCTGGTCCTACGAGCAAGAGTTGTTTTCTGGTTAGAAGAGTCACTATTGTGTTCCCTTTGCCATACACAGTGCAAACAGCCCTTGCGTCTGTTCCCAGCAAGTACAGTGTATAGGACTGAAGAGGAGCTACTGTTCTTGTCAGTTTCCTAAGCAGAGTTGAACTAGATATGGACCGTGTGTGTAGGAGGCACAGTTCTTTTGCTCTCAGCAAGCTCTCTTTTCGGACCCCATAGAAAACACAGTAGAGTAGAAGAGTGCTCTTTTCTCAAAAGCAGAGTGTGTTTCTTGTAAGACGAGCTAGCGTTTGTTTCCCAGTCCTAAATGGAGTTGAATCACATGCAGTTTCTGGTCCTACGAGCAAGAGATTTTTCTGGTAATAAGAGTAACTGTTGTGCTCCCATTGTCATACACAGGGCAAATAGCACTGGCGTCTGTTCCCAGCATGTACAGTGTATTGGACTGAATAGGATCTACTGTTCTTGTCAGGATCCTAAGCAGAGTTGAACTAGATATGGCCCATGTGTATAGGAAGCACAGTTCTTTTGTACTCAGCAAGCTCACTGTTCTGGCCCTATAGGAAACACAGTAGAGTAGAAGAGTGCTCTTTCCACAAAAGGAGAGTTTGTTTCTTGTAAGGCGAGCTAGCTTTGTTTCCCAGTCCTAAATGGAGTTGAATCTCATGCAGTTTCTGGTCCTACGAGCAAGAATTGTTTTGTGGTAAGAAGAGTCACTATTGCGCTCCCATTGCCATACAAAGTGCAAATAGCACTCGTGTCTGTTCCCAGCAAGTACAGTGTATTGGACTGAAGAGGAGCTACAGTTCTTGTCAGTTTCCTAAGCAGAGTTGAACTAGATATGACCCGTGTGTAGGAAGCACAGTTCTTTTGTTCTGAGCAAGCTCACTGTTTGGACCCCATAGGAAACACAGTAGAGTAGATGTGTGCCCTATTCTCAAAAGCAGAGTGTGTTTCTTGTAAGGCGAGCTAGCGTTTGTTTCCCAATCCTAAATGGAGTTGAATCACATGCAGGTTCTGGTCCTACAAACAAGAGTTGTTTTCTGGTAAGAAGAGTCACTATTGCGCTCCCATTGCCATACAAAGTGCAAATAGCACTCGTGTCTGTTCCCAGCAAGTACAGTGTATTGGACTGAAGAGGAGCTACAGTTCTTGTCAGTTTCCTAAGCAGAGTTGAACTAGATATGGACCGTGTGTAGGAAGCACAGTTCTTTTGTTCTGAGCAAGCTCACTGTTCGAACTCCATAGGAAACACAGTAGAGTAGAGGAGTGCTCTTTTCTCAAAATCAGAGTGTGTTTCTTGTAAGGCAAGCTAGCGTTTGTTTCCCAGTCCTAAATGGAGTTGAATGAAATGCAGTTTCTGGTTCTACGAGCAAGAGTTGTTTTCTGGTAAGAAGAGTCACTATTGCGCTCCCATTGCCACACACAGTACAAATAGCACTCGTGTCTGTTCCCAACAATTACAGTCTATTGGACTGCAGAGGAGCAACTGTTCTTGTCAGTTTCCTAAGCAGAGATAAACTAGATATGGCCCGTGTGTGTACAAAGCACAGTTCTTTTTTCTTTTGAGCAAGCTCACTGTTGGAACCCCATAGGAAACACAGTAGAGTATAAGAGTGCACTTTTCTCAAAAGCAGAGTGTGTTTCTTGTAAGGCGAGCTAGCGTTTGTTTCCCAGTCCTAAATGGAGTTGAAATACACATGCAGTTTCTGGTCCTATGAGCTAGAGTTGTTTTCTGGTAAGAAGAGTCACTATTGTGCTCCATTTTCCGTACTCAGTGCAAATAGCACTCGTGTCTGTTCCCCGCAAGTACAGTGTATTGGACTGAAGAGGAGCTACTGTTCTTGTCAGTTTTCTAAGCAGGGTTGAACTAGATATGGACCTTGTGTGTAGGAAGCACAGTTCTTTTGTTCTGAGCAAGCTCACTGTTCTGGCCCTATAGGAAACACAGTAGAATAGAAGAGTGCTCTTTTCTCAAAACCAGAGTTTGTTTCTTGTAAGGCGAGCTAGCGTTTGTTTCCCAGTCCTAAATGGAGTTGAATCAAATGCAGTTTTGGTCGTACGAGCAAGAGTTGTTTTCTGGTAAGAAGAGTCACTATTGCGCTCCCATTGTCATACACAGTGCAAATAGCACTGGAGTCTGTTCCCAGCAAGTACAGTGTATTGGACTGAAGAGGAGCTACTGTTCTCGTAAGTTTCCTAAGCAGAGTTGAACTAGATATGGCCCGTTTGTGTAGGAAGCACAGTTCTTTTGTTCTGAGCAAGCTCACTGTTCTCGCCCTGTAGGAAACACTGTAGAGTAGAAGAGTGCTCTATTCAAAAAAGCAGAGTGTGTTTCTTGTAAGGCGAGCTAGCGATTGTTTCCCAGTCCTAAATTGAGTTGAATCACATGTAGTTTCTAGTCCTACGAGCAAGAGTTTTTTTTCTGGTAAGAACAGTCACTATTGCGCTTTTATTGTCATACACAGGGAAAATAGCACTGGTGTCTCTTCCCAGCATGTACACTGTATTGGACTGAAGAGGATCTACTGTTCTTGTCAGGTTACTAAGCAGAGTTGAACTAGATATGGCCCATGTGTGTAGGAAGCACAGTTCTTTGTACTCAGCAAGCTCACTGTTCTGGCCCTATTGGAAACACAGTAGAGTAGAAGAGTGCTCTTTCCTCAAAAGCAGAGTGTGTTTCTTGTAAGGCGAGCTAGCGTTTGTTTCCTAGTCCTAAATGGAGTTGAATCACATGCAGTTTCAGGTCCTACAAGCAAGAGTTGTTTTCTGGTAAGGAAAGTCACTATTGTGCTCCCTTTGCCATACACAGTGCAAATAGCACTCGCGTCTGTTCCCAGCAAGTATAGTGTATTGGACTGAAGAGGAGCTACTGTTCTTGTCAGTTTCCTAAGCAGAGTTAAACTAGATATGACCCATGTTTGCAGGAAGCACAATTCTTTTGTTCTGAGCAAGCTCACTGTTTGGACCCCATAGGAAACACAGTAGAGAAGATGTGTGCCCTATTCTCAAAAGCAGAGCGAGTTTCTTGTAAGGCGAGCTAGCATTTTTTTCCAAGTCTTAAATGGAGTTGAATCACATGCAGTTTCAGGTCCTACAAGCAAGAGCTGTTTTCTGGTAAGGAAAGTCACTATTGCGCTCCCATTGCAATATACAATGCAAATAGCACTCGCGTCTGTTCCCAGCAAATACAGTGTATTGGAATGAAGAGGAGCTACTGTTCTTGTCAGTTTCCTAAGCAGAGTTGAACTAGATATGACCCGTGTGTGTAGGATGCACAGTTTTTTTGTTCTGAGCGAGCATACTGTTTGGTCACCATAGGAAACACAGTAGAGTAGATGTGTGCCCTATTCTCAAAAGCAGAGTGTGTTTCTTGTAAGACGAGCTAGCGTTTGTTTCCCAGTCCTAAATGGAGTTGAAATACACATGCAGTTTCTGGTCCTATGAGCTAGAGTTGTTTTCTGGTAAGAAGAGTCACTATTGTGCTCCATTTTCCGTACTCAGTGCAAATAGCACTCGTGTCTGTTCCCCGCAAGTACAGTGTATTGGACTGAAGAGGAGCTACTGTTCTCGTAAGTTTCCTAAGCAGAGTTGAACTAGATATGGCCCGTTTGTGTAGGAAGCACAGTTCTTTTGTTCTGAGCAAGCTCACTGTTCTCGCCCTGTAGGAAACACTGTAGTGTAGAAGAGTGCTCTATTCTCAAAAGCAGAGTGTGTTTTTTGTAAGGCGAGCTAGCGATTGTTTCCCAGTCCTAAATTGAGTTGAATCACATGTAGTTTCTGGTCCTACGAGCAAGAGTTTTTTTCTGGTAAGAACAGTCACTATTGCGCTTTTATTGTCATACACAGGGCAAATAGCACTGGTGTCTCTTCCAGCATGTACACTGTATTGGACTGAAGAGGAGCTACTGTTCTTGTCAGTTTCCTGAGCAGAGTTGAACTATATATGGCCCGTGTGTGTAGGAAGCACAGTTCTTTTGTTCTGAGCAAGCTCACTTTTTGAACCCCATAGGAAACACAGTAGAGTAGAAGAGTGCTCTTTTCTCAAAAGCAGAGTGTGTTTCTTGTAAGGCGAGCTAGCATTTGTTTCCAAGTTCTAAATGGAGTTGAATCACATGCAGTTTTTGGTCCTACACGCAAGAGTTGTTTTCTGGTAAGGAAAGTCACTAATGTGCTCCCATTGCCATACACAGTGCAAATAGCACGCGCATCTTTTCCCAGCAAGTACAGTGTATTGGGCTGAAGAGGCGCTCCAGTTCTTGTCATTTTCCTAAGCAGAGTTGAAGTAGATATGGCCCATGTGTATAGGAAGCACAGTTCTTTTGTACTCAGCAAGTTCACTGTTCTGGCCCTAAAGGAAACACAGTAGAGTAGAAGAGGGCTCTTTCCACAAAAGCAGAGTGTGTTTCTTGTAAGCTGAGCTAGCTTTGTTTCCCAGTCCTAAATGGAGTTGAATCACATGCAGTTTCTGGTCCTACGAGCAAGAATTGTTTTGTGGTAAGAAGAGTCACTATTGCGCTCCAATTGTCATACACAGTGCAAATAGCAGTGGAGTCTGTTCCCAGCAAGTACAGTGTATTGGACTGAAGAGGATCTACTGTTCTTGTCAGGTTCCTAAGCAGAGTTGAACTAGATATGGCCCGTGTGTGTAGGAAGCACAGTTCTTTTGTTCTCAGCAAGCTCACTGTTCTGGCCCTATAGGAAACACAGTAGAGTAGAAGAGTGCTCTTTCCTCAAAAGCAGAGTGTGTTTCTTGTAAGGCGAGCTAGCGTTTGTTTCCCAGTCCTAAATGGAGTTGAATCACATGCAGTATCAGGTCCTACGAGCAAGAGTTGTTTTCTGGTAAGGAAAGTCACTATTGCGCTCCCATTGCCATACACAGTGCAAATAGCACTCGCCTATGTTCCCAGCAACTACAGTGTTTTGGACTGAAGAGGAGCTACTGTTCTTGTCAGTTTCCTAAAAATAGTTGAACTAGATATGACCCGTGCGTGTAGGAATCACAGTTCTTTTGTTCTGAGCAAGCTCACTGTTTGGACCCCATAGGAAACACAGTAGAGTAGATGTGTGCCCTATTCTAAAATGCAGAGTGTGTTTCTTGTAAGGCGAGCTAGCGTTTGTTTCCCAGTCCTAAATGTAGTTGAATCACATGCAGTTTCTGGTCCTATGAACAAGAGTTCTTTTGTGGTAAGAAGAGTCACTATTGCGCTCCCATTGTCATACACAGGGCAAATAGCACTGGCGTCTGTTCCCAGCAAGTACAGTGTATTGGACTGAAGAGGATCTACTGTTCTTGTCAGTTTCCTAAGGAGAATTGAACTAGATATGGCCCGTGTGTGTAGGAAGCACAGTTCTTTTGTACTCAGCAAGCTCACTGTTCTGGCCCTATTGGAAACACAGTAGAGTAGAAGAGTGCTCTTTCCACAAAAGCAGAGTGTGTTTCTCGTAAGTCGAGCTAGCATTTGATTCCCAGTCCTAAATGTAGTTGAATCACATGCAGTTTCTGGTCCTACGAGCAAGAATTGTTTTGTGGTAAGAAGAGTCACTATTTGCTCCCATTGTCATATATTGTGCAAATAGCACTGGCGTCTGTTCCCAGCAAGTACAGTGTATTGGACTTAAGAGGATCTACTGTTCTTGTCAGTTTCCTAAGCAGAATTGAACTAGATATTGCCGTGTGTAGGAAGCACAGTTCTTTTGTTCTGAGCAAGCTCACTGTTCTGGCGCAATAGGAAACACAGTAGAGTAGACGAGTGCTGTTTTCTCAAAAGCAGAGTGTGTTTCTTGTAAGGCTAGCTAGCGTTTGTTTCCAAGTTCTAAATGGAGTTGAATCACATGCAGTTTTTGGTCCTACACGCAAGAGTTGTTTTCTGGTAAGGAAAGTCACTATTCTGCTCCCATTGCCATACACAGTGCAAATAGCACTCGGATCTTTTCCCAGCAAGTACAGTGTATTGGGCTGAAGAGGCGCTACTGTTCTTGTCATTTTCCTAAGCAGAGTTGAATTAGATATGGCACGAGTGTGGAGGAAGCACAGTTCTTTTGTTCTCAGCAAGCTCACAGTTCGGACCCCTTAGAAAACACAGTAGAGTTGAAGAGTGCACTTTACTCAAAAAGAAGAGTATGTTTCTTTTAAGGCGAGCTAGCGTTTGTTTCCCAGTCCTAAGTGGAGTTGAATGACATTCAGTTTCTGGTCTTACAAGCAAGAGTTGTTTTCTGGTAAGAAGAGTCACTATTGTGCTCCCATTGTCATACACAGGGCAAATAGCACTGGCTTCTGTTCCCAGCATATACAGTGTATTGGACTGAAGACGATCTACTGTTCTTGTCAGGTTCCTAAGCAGAGTTGAACTAGATATGGCCCATTGTGTAGGAAGCACAGTTCTTCTGTTCTGAGCAAGCTCACTGTTTGGACACCATAGGAAACACAGTAGAGCAGATGTGTGCCCTATTCTAAAAAGCAGAGCGTGTTTCTTGTAAGGCGAGCTAGCGTTTGTTTCCCAGTCCTAAATATAGTTGAATCACATGCAGTTTCTGGTCCTATGAGCAAGAGTTCCTTTGTGGTTAGAAGAGTCACTATTGCGCTCCCATTGTCATACACAGGGCAAATAGCACTGGCGTCTGTTCCCAGCAAGTACAGTGTATTGGACTGAAGAGGATCTACTGTTCTTGTCAGTTTCCTAAGGAGAATTGAACTAGATATGACCCGTGTGTGTAGGAAGCACAGTTCTTTTGTACTCAGCAAGCTCACTGTTCTGGCCCTATAGGAAACACAGTAGAGTAGAAGAGTGCTCTTTCCACAAAAGCAGAGTGTGTTTCTCGTAAGTCGAGCTAGCATTTGTTTCCCAGTCCTAAATGTAGATGAATCACATGCAGTTTCTGGTCCTACGAGCAAGAATTGTTTTGTGGTAAGAAGAGTCACTATTTGCTCCCATTGTCATACATTGTGCAAATAGCACTGGCGTCTGTTCCCAGCAAGTACAGTGTATTGGACTTAAGAGGATCTACTGTTCTTGTCAGTTTCCTAAGCAGAATTGAACTAGATATGGCCGTGTGTAGGAAGCACAGTTCTTTTGTTCTGAGCAAACTCACTATTCTGGCGCAATAGGAAACACAGTAGAGTAGAAGAGTGCTGTTTTCTCAAAAGCAGAGTGTGTTTCTTGTAAGGCTAGCTAGCGTTTGTTTCCAAGTTCTAAATGGAGTTGAATCACATGCAGTTTTTGGTCCTACATGCAAGAGTTGTTTTCTGGTAAGGAAAGTCACTGTTCTGCTCCCATTGCCATACACAGTGCAAATAACACTCGCATCTTTTTCCAGCAAGTACAGTGTATTGGGCTGAAGAGGCGCTACTGTTCTTGTCATTTTCCTAAGCAGAGTTGAATTAGATATGGCGCGAGTGTGGAGGAAGCACAGTTCTATTGTTCTCAGCAAGCTCACAGTTCGGACCCCATAGAAAACACAGTAGAGTTGAAGAGTGCACTTTACTCAAAAAGAAGAGTATGTTTCTTTTAAGGCAAGCTAGCGTTTGTTTCCCAGTCCTAAATGGAGTTGAATGACATTCAGTTTCTGGTCCTACGACCAAGAGTTGTTTTCTGGTAAGAAGAGTAACTATTGCGCTCCCATTGCTGTACACAGTGCAAATAGCACTCGCATATGTTCCTAGCAAGTACAGTGTATTGGACTGAAGAGGAGCTACTGTTCTCATCAGTTTCCTAAGCAGAGTTGAACTAGATATGGCCCGTGTGTGTAGGAAGCACAGTTCTTTTCTTCTGAGCAAGCTCACTGTTCTGGCCCTATAGGAAACAGAGTAGCGTAGAAGAGTGCTCTTTTCTCAAAAGCAGAGTGATTTTCTTGTAAGGCGAGCTAGCGTTTGTTTCCCAGTCCTAAATGGAGTTGAATCACATGCAGTTTCTGGTCCTACAAGCAAGAGTTGTTTTCTGGTAAGAAGAGTCACTATTGTGCTCCCATTGTCATACACAGGGCAAATAGCACTGGCTTCTGTTCCCAGCATGAACAGTGTATTGGACTGAAGACGATCTACTGCTCTTGTCAGGTTCCTAAGCAGAGTTGAACTAGATATGGCTCATTGTGTAGGAAGCACAGTTATTCTGTTCTGAGCAAGCTCACTGTTTGGACACCATAGGAAACACAGTAGAGTAGATGTGTGCCCTATTCTCAAAAGGAGAATGTGTTTCTTGTATCGCGAGCTAGCGTTTGTTTCCCAATCCTAAATGGAGTTGAATCACATGCAATTTCTGGTCCTACGAGCAAGAGTTGTTTTGTGGTAAGAAGAGTCACTATTGCGCTCCCATTGTCATACACAGGGCAAATAGCACTGGCGTCTGTTCCCAGCAAGTACAGTGTATTGGACTGAAGAGGATCTACTGTTCTTGTCAGTTTCCTAAGGAGAATTGAACTAGAAATGACCCGTGTGTGTAGGAAGCACAGTTCTTTTGTTCTGAGCAAGCTCACTGTTCCGGCCTTATAGGAAACACAGTAGAGTAGAAAAGTGCTCTTTTCTCAAAAGCAGAGTGTGTTTCTTGTAAGTCGAGCTAGCGTTTGTTTCTCAGTCCTAAATGGAGTTGAAACAAATGCAGTTTGGTCCTTCGAGCAAGAGTTGTTTTCTGGTAAGTAGAGTCACTTTTGCGCTCCCATTGCCATACACAGTACAAATAGCGCTGGCGTTTGTTTAACGCAAGTACAGTGTATTGGTCTGAATAGGAGCTACTGTTCTTGTCAGATTCCTGAGCAGAGTTGAACTAGATATGGCCCGTGTGTGTAGGAAGCACATTTCTTTTGTTCTGAGCAAGCTCACTGTTTGAACCCCATAGGAAACACAGTAGAGTAGATGAGTGCTCTTTTCTCAAAAGCAGAGTGTGTTTCTTGTAAGGCGAGCTAGCATTTGTTTCCCAGTCCTAAATGGAGTTGAAATACACATGCAGTTTCTGGTCTTACGAGCAAGCGTTGTTTTCTGGTAAGAAGAGTCACTATTGTGCTCCCTTTGCCATACACAGTGCAAATAGCACTCGCGTCTGTTCCCAACAAGTACAGTGTATTGGACTGAAGAGGAGCTACTGTTCTTGTCAGTTTCCTAAGGAGAATTGAACTAGATATGGCCCGTGTGTGTAGGAAGCCCAGTTCTTTTGTACTCAGCAAGCTCACTGTTCTGGACCTATAGGAAACACAGTAGAGTAGAAGAGTGCTCTTTTCTCAAAAGCAGAGTGTGTTTCTTGTAAGTCGAGCTAGCTTTTGTTTCCCAGTCCTAAATGTAGTTGAATCACATGCAGTTTCTGGTCCTAGGAGCAAGAATTGTTTTGTGGTAAGAAGAGTCACTATTGCGCTCCCATTGTCATACATTGTGCAAATAGCACTGGCGTCTGTTCCCAGCAAGTACAGTGTATTGGACTGAAGAGGATCTACTGTTCTTGTCAGTTTCCTAAGCAGAATTGAACTAGATATGGCCGTGTGTAGGAAGCACAGTTCTTTTGTTCTGAGCAAGCTCACTGTTCTGGCGCTGTAGGAAACACAGTAGAGTAGAAGAGTGCTGTTTTCTCAAAAGCAGAGTGTGTTTCTAGTAAGGCGAGCTAGCGTTTGTTTCCAAGTTCTAAATGGAGTTGAATCACAAGCAGTTTTTGGTCCTACACGCAAGAGTTGTTTTCTGGTAAGGAAAGTCACTATTGTGCTCCCATTGCCATACACAGTGCAAAGAGCACTCGCATCTTTTCCCATCAAGTACAGTGTATTGGGCTGAAGAGGCGCTACGGTTCTTGTCATTTTCCTAAGCAGAGTTGAATTAGATATGGCGCGAGTGTGGAGGAAGCACAGTTCTTTTGTTCTCAGCAAGCTCACAGTTCGGACCCCATAGAAAACACAGTAGAGTTGAAGAGTGCACTTTACTCAAAAAGAAGAGTATGTTTCTTGTAAGGCAAGCTAGCGTTTGTTTCCCAGTCCTAAATGGAGTTGAATGACATTCAGTTTCTGGTCCTACCAGCAAGAGTTGTTTTCTGGTAAGAAGAGTAACTATTGCGCTCCCATTGCTGTACACAGTGCAAATAGCACTTGCATATGTTCCCAGCAAGTACAGTGTATTGGACTGAAGAGGAGCTACTGTTCTCATCAGTTTCCTAAGCATAGTTTAACTAGATATGGCCCGTGTGTGTAGGAAGCACAGTTCTTTTCTTCTGAGCAAGCTCACTGTTCTGGCCCTATTGAAACACAGTAGAGTAGAAGAGTGCTCTTTTCTCAAAAGCAGAGTGATTTGCTTGTAAGGCGAGCTAGCTTTTGTTTCCCAGTCCTAAATGGATTTGAATCACATGCAGTTTTGGTCCTTCGAGCACGAGTTGTTTTCTGGTAAGAAGAGTCACTATTGCGCTCCCATTGCCATACACAGTACAAATAGCACTCGCGTCTGTTCCCAACAAGTACAATGTATTGGACTGAAAAGGAGCTACTGTTCTTGTCAGTTTCCTAAGGAGAATTGAACTAGATATGGCCCGTGTGTGTAGGAAGCCCAGGTCTTTTGTACTCAGCAAGCTCACTGTTCTGGACCTATAGGAAACACAGTAGAGTAGAATAGTGCTCTTTTCTCAAAAGCAGAGTGTGTTTCTTGTAAGTCGAGCTAGCGTTTGTTTCCCAGTCCTAAATGAAGTTGAATCACATGCAGTTTCTGGTCCTACGAGCAAGAATTGTTTTGTGGTAAGAAGAGTCACTATTGCGCTCCCATTGTCATACATTGTGCAAATAGCACTGGCGTCTGTTCCCAGCAAGTACAGTGTATTGGACTGAAGAGGATCTACTGTTCTTGTCAGTTTCCTAAGCAGAATTGAACTAGATATGGCCGTGTGTAGGAAGCACAGTTCTTTTGTTCTGAGCAAGCTCACTGTTCTGGCGCTGTAGGAAACACAGTAGAGTAGAAGAGTGCTGTTTTCTCAAAAGCAGAGTGTGTTTCTTGTAAGGCGAGCTAGCGTTTGTTTCCAAGTTCTAAATGGAGTTGAATCACATGTAGTTTTTGGTCCTACACGCAAGAGTTGTTTTCTGGTAAGGAAAGTCACTATTGTGCTCCCATTGCCATACACAGTGCAAAGAGCACTCGCATCTTTTCCCAGCAAGTACAGTGTATTGGGCTGAAGAGGCGCTACTGTTCTTGTCATTTTCCTAAGCAGAGTTGAATTAGATATGGCGCGAGTGTGGAGGAAGCACAGTTCTTTTGTTCTCAGCAAGCTCACAGTTCGGACCCCATAGAAAACACAGTAGAGTTGAAGAGTGCACTTTACTCAAAAAGAAGAGTATGTTTCTTGTAAGGCGAGCTAGCGTTTGTTTCCCAGTCCTAAATGGAGTTGAATGACATTCAGTTTCTGGTCCTACGAGCAAGAGTTGTTTTCTGGTAAGAAGAGTAACTATTGCGCTCCCATTGCTGTACACAGTGCAAATAGCCCTTGCATATGTTCCCAGCAAGTACAGTGTATGGTACTGAAGAGGAGCTACTGTTCTCATCAGTTTCCTAAGCATAGTTTAACTAGATATGGCCCGTGTGTGTAGGAAGCACAGTTCTTTTCTTCTGAGCAAGCTCACTGTTCTGGCCCTACAGAAAACACAGTAGAGTAGAAGAGTGCTCTTTTCTCAAAAGCAGAGTGTGTTTCTTGTAAGGCGAGCTAGCGTTTGCTTCCCAGTCCTAAATGGAGTTGAATCACATGCAGTTTCTGGTCCTACGAGCAAGAGTTGTTTTCTGGTAAGAAGAGTCACTATTGCGCTCCCATTGCCATACACAGTGCAAATAGCACTGGCGTCTGTTCCCAGCAAGTACAGTGTATTGGACTGAAGAGGATCTACTGTTGTTGTCAGGTTCCTAAGCAGAGTTGAACTAGATATGGCCCGTGTGTGTAGGAAGCACGGTTCTTTTGTTCTGAGCAAGCTCACTGTTAGGACCCCATAGGAAACACAGTAGAGTAGAAGTGTGCCCTTTTCTCAAAGCGGAGTGTGTTTCTTGTAAGGCGAGCTAGCGTTTGTTTCCCAGACCTAAGTGGAGTTGAATCACATGAAGTTTCTGGTCCTAAGAGCAAGCGTTATTTTCTGATAAGAAGAGTCACTATTGTGCTCCCTTTGCCATACACAGTGCAAATAGCACTCGCGTCTGTTCCCAGCAAGTAGAGTGTATTGGACTGAAGAGAGGACACTGTTCTTGTCAGTTTCCTAAGCAGAGTTGAACTAGATATGGCACGTGTGTGTAGGAAGCACAGTTCTTTTGTTCTGAGCAAGCTCACTGTTCGGACACCATAGGAAACACAGTAGAGTAGATTAGTGCTCTTTCCTCAAAAGCAGATTTTGTTTCTTGTAAGGCGAACTAGCGTTTGTTTCCCAGTCCTAAATGGAGTTGAATCACATGCAGTTTTGGGTCTTACACGCAAGAGTTGCTTTCAGGTAAGGAAAGTCACTATTGCGCTTCCATTGCCATACACAGTGCAAATAGCACTCGCGTCTGTTCCCAGCAAGTACAGTGTATTGGACTGAAGAGGAGCTACTTCTCTTGTCAGTTTCCTAAGCAGAGTTGAACTAGATATGGTCCGGATGTAGGAAGCACAGTTCTTTTGTTCTGAGCAAGCTCACTGTTCGGAAACCATAGGACACATAGTAGAGAAGAAGAGTGCTCTTTTCTCAAAAGCAGAGTGTGTTTCTTGTAAGGCGAGCTAGCTTTTGTTTCCCAGTCCTAAATGAATTTGAATCACATGCAGTTTCTGGTCCTACGAGTAGAGTTATTTTTTGGTAAGAAGAGTCACTATAGTGCGCCCATTGCCATACACAGTACAAATAGCACTTGTGTCTGTTCCAATCAAGTACAGTGTATTGGACTGAAGAGGAGCTACTGTTCTTGTCAGTTTCCTAAGCAGAGTTGAACTAGATATGGCCCATGTGTATAGGAAGCACAGTTCTTTTGTTCTGAGCAAGCTCACTGGTTGGACCCCATAGGAAACACAGTAGAGTAGAAGAGTGCTCTTTTCTCAAAAGCAGAGTGTGTTTCTTGTAAGGCGAGCTAGCGTTTGTTTCACAAACATAAATGGAGTTGAATCACATGCAGTTTCTGGTCCTACGAGCAAGAGTTGTTTTCTGGTAAGAAGAGTCACTTTTGTGCTCCCATTGCCGTACACAGTGCAAATAACAATCGCATCTGTTCCCAGTAAGTACAGTGTATTGGACTGAAGAGGAGCTACTGTTCTTGTGAGTTTCCTAAGCAGAGTTGAACTAGATATGGACCGTGTGTTTAGGAAGCACAGTTCTTTTGTTCTGAGCAAGCTCACTGCTTTGGACCTATAGGAAACACAGTAGAGTAGAAGAGTGCTTATATCTAAAAAGCAGATTGTGTTTCTTGAAAGGCGAGCTAGCGTTTGTTTCCCAGTCCTAAATGGAGTTGAATCAAATGCAGTTTTTGGTCCTACGAGCAAGAGTTGTTTTCTGGTAAGAAGAGTCATTATTGTGCTCCAATTGCCGTACACAGTGCAAATGACACTCGTGTCTGTTCCCAGCAAGTACAGTGTATTGGACTGAAGAGGAGCTACTGTTCTTGTCATTTTCCTAAGCAGAGTTGAACTAGATATGGCCCGTGTGTGTAGGAAGCAGGGTTCTTTTTTTCTGAGCAAGCTCACTGTTTGGACCCCATAGAAAATACAATAGAGTAGATGTATGCCCTATTCTCAAAAGCAGAGCGTGTTTCTTGTAAGGCGAGCGAGCTTTGTTTCCCAGTCCTTAGTGGATTGAATCAAATGCAGTTTCTGGTCCTAAGAGCAAGTGTTGTTTTCTGGTAAGAAGAGTCACTATTGTGCTCCCAGTGCCGTACACAGTGCAAATAGCACTCGCGTCTGTTCTCAGTAAGTACAGTGTATTGGACTGAAGAGGAGCTACTGTTCTTTTCAGTTTCCTAAGCAGAGTTGAACTAGATATGGACCGTGTGTAGGAAGCACAGTTCTTTTGTTCTGAGCAAGCTCACTCTTCGAACTCCATAGGAAACACAGTAGAGTAGAAGAGTGCTCTTTTCTCAAAATCAGAGTGTGTTTCTTGTAAGGCGAGCTAGCATTTGTTTCCCAGTCCTAAATGGAGTTGAATCAAATGCAGTTTTTGGTCCTACAAGCAGGAGTTGTTTTCTGGTAAGAAGAGTCACTATTGTGCTCCCATTGCCACACACAGTACAAATAGCACTCGCGTCTGTTCCCAGCAAGTACAGTCTATTGGACTGCAGAGGAGCTTCTGTTCTTGTCAGTTTCCTAAGCAGAGATGAACTAGATATGGCTCATGTGTGTACAAAGCACATTTCTTTTGTTCGGAGCAAGCTCACTGTTGTAACCCCATAGGAAATACTGTAGAGTAGAAGAGTGCACTTTTCTCAAAAGCAGAGTGTGTTTCTTGTAAGGCGAGCTAGCATTTGTTTCCCAGTCCTAAATGGAGTTGAAATACACATGCAGTTTCTGTTCCTGTGAGCTAGAGTTGTTTTCTGGTAAGAAGAGTCGCTATTGCGCTCCCATTGTCATACACAGGGCAAATAGCACTGGCGTCTGTTCTCAGCAAGTACAGTGTATTGGACTGAAGAGGATCTACTGTTCTTGTCAGTTTCCTAAACAGAATTGAACTAGATATGGCCGGTTTGTGTAGGAAGCAAAGTTCTTTTTTTCTGAGCAAGCTCACTGTTCTGGCCGTATAGGAAAAACAGTAGAGTAGAAAAGTGCTCTTTTCTCAAAAGCAGAGTGTGTTTCTTGTAAGGCGAGCTAGCGATTGTTTCCCAGTCCTAAATTGAGTTGAATCACATGTAGTTTCTGGTCCTAAGAGCAAGAGTTTTTTTCTGGTAAGAAGAGTCACTATTGTGCTCCTATTGTCATACACAGGGCAAATAGCACTGGTGTCTCTTCCCAGCATGTACAGTGTATTGGACTGAAGAGGATCTACTGTTCTTGTCAGGTTCCTAAGCAGAGTTGAACTAGATATGGCCCATGTGTGTAGGAAGCACAGTTCTTTGTACTCAGCAAGCTCACTGTTCTGGCCCTATAGGAAACACAGTAGAGTAGAAGAGTGCTCTTTCCTCAAAAGCAGAGTGTGTTTCTTGTAAGGCGAGCTAGCGTTTGTTTCCCAGTCCTAAATGGAGTTGAATCAAAAGCAGTTTTTGGTCCTACGAGCAAGAGTTGATTTCTGGTAAGAAGAGTCATAATTGCGATCCCATTGCCATACACAGTACAAATAGCACTCGCTTCTGTTTCCAGCAAGTACAGTGTATTGGACTGAAGAGGAGCTACTGTTCTTGTCACTTTCCTAAGCAGAGTTGAACTAGATATGGCCCATGTGTGTAGGAAGCACAGTTCTTTTGTTGTGAGCAAGCTCACTGTTCGAACCCCAATGGAAACACAGTAGAGTAGACGGGTGCTTTTTCTCAAAAGGAGAGTGTGTTTCTTGTAAGGCGAGCTAGCATTTTTTTCCCAGTCCTAAATGGAATTCAAATACACATGCAGTTTCTGGTCCTACGAGCAAGAGTTGTTTTCTGGTTAGAAGAGTCACTATTGTGTTCCCTTTGCCATACACAGTGCAAACAGCCCTTGCGTCTGTTCCCAGCAAGTACAGTGTATAGGACTGAAGAGGAGCTACTGTTCTTGTCAGTTTCCTAAGCAGAGTTGAACTAGATATGGACCGTGTGTGTAGGAGGCACAGTTCTTTTGCTCTCAGCAAGCTCTCTTTTCGGACCCCATAGAAAACACAGTAGAGTAGAAGAGTGCTCTTTTCTCAAAAGCAGAGTGTGTTTCTTGTAAGACGAGCTAGCGTTTGTTTCCCAGTCCTAAATGGAGTTGAATCACATGCAGTTTCTGGTCCTACGAGCAAGAGATTTTTCTGGTAATAAGAGTAACTGTTGTGCTCCCATTGTCATACACAGGGCAAATAGCACTGGCGTCTGTTCCCAGCATGTACAGTGTATTGGACTGAATAGGATCTACTGTTCTTGTCAGGATCCTAAGCAGAGTTGAACTAGATATGGCCCATGTGTATAGGAAGCACAGTTCTTTTGTACTCAGCAAGCTCACTGTTCTGGCCCTATAGGAAACACAGTAGAGTAGAAGAGTGCTCTTTCCACAAAAGGAGAGTTTGTTTCTTGTAAGGCGAGCTAGCTTTGTTTCCCAGTCCTAAATGGAGTTGAATCTCATGCAGTTTCTGGTCCTACGAGCAAGAATTGTTTTGTGGTAAGAAGAGTCACTATTGCGCTCCCATTGCCATACAAAGTGCAAATAGCACTCGTGTCTGTTCCCAGCAAGTACAGTGTATTGGACTGAAGAGGAGCTACAGTTCTTGTCAGTTTCCTAAGCAGAGTTGAACTAGATATGACCCGTGTGTAGGAAGCACAGTTCTTTTGTTCTGAGCAAGCTCACTGTTTGGACCCCATAGGAAACACAGTAGAGTAGATGTGTGCCCTATTCTCAAAAGCAGAGTGTGTTTCTTGTAAGGCGAGCTAGCGTTTGTTTCCCAATCCTAAATGGAGTTGAATCACATGCAGGTTCTGGTCCTACAAACAAGAGTTGTTTTCTGGTAAGAAGAGTCACTATTGCGCTCCCATTGCCATACAAAGTGCAAATAGCACTCGTGTCTGTTCCCAGCAAGTACAGTGTATTGGACTGAAGAGGAGCTACAGTTCTTGTCAGTTTCCTAAGCAGAGTTGAACTAGATATGGACCGTGTGTAGGAAGCACAGTTCTTTTGTTCTGAGCAAGCTCACTGTTCGAACTCCATAGGAAACACAGTAGAGTAGAGGAGTGCTCTTTTCTCAAAATCAGAGTGTGTTTCTTGTAAGGCAAGCTAGCGTTTGTTTCCCAGTCCTAAATGGAGTTGAATGAAATGCAGTTTCTGGTTCTACGAGCAAGAGTTGTTTTCTGGTAAGAAGAGTCACTATTGCGCTCCCATTGCCACACACAGTACAAATAGCACTCGTGTCTGTTCCCAACAATTACAGTCTATTGGACTGCAGAGGAGCAACTGTTCTTGTCAGTTTCCTAAGCAGAGATAAACTAGATATGGCCCGTGTGTGTACAAAGCACAGTTCTTTTTTCTTTTGAGCAAGCTCACTGTTGGAACCCCATAGGAAACACAGTAGAGTATAAGAGTGCACTTTTCTCAAAAGCAGAGTGTGTTTCTTGTAAGGCGAGCTAGCGTTTGTTTCCCAGTCCTAAATGGAGTTGAAATACACATGCAGTTTCTGGTCCTATGAGCTAGAGTTGTTTTCTGGTAAGAAGAGTCACTATTGTGCTCCATTTTCCGTACTCAGTGCAAATAGCACTCGTGTCTGTTCCCCGCAAGTACAGTGTATTGGACTGAAGAGGAGCTACTGTTCTTGTCAGTTTTCTAAGCAGGGTTGAACTAGATATGGACCTTGTGTGTAGGAAGCACAGTTCTTTTGTTCTGAGCAAGCTCACTGTTCTGGCCCTATAGGAAACACAGTAGAATAGAAGAGTGCTCTTTTCTCAAAACCAGAGTTTGTTTCTTGTAAGGCGAGCTAGCGTTTGTTTCCCAGTCCTAAATGGAGTTGAATCAAATGCAGTTTTGGTCGTACGAGCAAGAGTTGTTTTCTGGTAAGAAGAGTCACTATTGCGCTCCCATTGTCATACACAGTGCAAATAGCACTGGAGTCTGTTCCCAGCAAGTACAGTGTATTGGACTGAAGAGGAGCTACTGTTCTCGTAAGTTTCCTAAGCAGAGTTGAACTAGATATGGCCCGTTTGTGTAGGAAGCACAGTTCTTTTGTTCTGAGCAAGCTCACTGTTCTCGCCCTGTAGGAAACACTGTAGAGTAGAAGAGTGCTCTATTCAAAAAAGCAGAGTGTGTTTCTTGTAAGGCGAGCTAGCGATTGTTTCCCAGTCCTAAATTGAGTTGAATCACATGTAGTTTCTAGTCCTACGAGCAAGAGTTTTTTTTCTGGTAAGAACAGTCACTATTGCGCTTTTATTGTCATACACAGGGAAAATAGCACTGGTGTCTCTTCCCAGCATGTACACTGTATTGGACTGAAGAGGATCTACTGTTCTTGTCAGGTTACTAAGCAGAGTTGAACTAGATATGGCCCATGTGTGTAGGAAGCACAGTTCTTTGTACTCAGCAAGCTCACTGTTCTGGCCCTATTGGAAACACAGTAGAGTAGAAGAGTGCTCTTTCCTCAAAAGCAGAGTGTGTTTCTTGTAAGGCGAGCTAGCGTTTGTTTCCTAGTCCTAAATGGAGTTGAATCACATGCAGTTTCAGGTCCTACAAGCAAGAGTTGTTTTCTGGTAAGGAAAGTCACTATTGTGCTCCCTTTGCCATACACAGTGCAAATAGCACTCGCGTCTGTTCCCAGCAAGTATAGTGTATTGGACTGAAGAGGAGCTACTGTTCTTGTCAGTTTCCTAAGCAGAGTTAAACTAGATATGACCCATGTTTGCAGGAAGCACAATTCTTTTGTTCTGAGCAAGCTCACTGTTTGGACCCCATAGGAAACACAGTAGAGAAGATGTGTGCCCTATTCTCAAAAGCAGAGCGAGTTTCTTGTAAGGCGAGCTAGCATTTTTTTCCAAGTCTTAAATGGAGTTGAATCACATGCAGTTTCAGGTCCTACAAGCAAGAGCTGTTTTCTGGTAAGGAAAGTCACTATTGCGCTCCCATTGCAATATACAATGCAAATAGCACTCGCGTCTGTTCCCAGCAAATACAGTGTATTGGAATGAAGAGGAGCTACTGTTCTTGTCAGTTTCCTAAGCAGAGTTGAACTAGATATGACCCGTGTGTGTAGGATGCACAGTTTTTTTGTTCTGAGCGAGCATACTGTTTGGTCACCATAGGAAACACAGTAGAGTAGATGTGTGCCCTATTCTCAAAAGCAGAGTGTGTTTCTTGTAAGACGAGCTAGCGTTTGTTTCCCAGTCCTAAATGGAGTTGAAATACACATGCAGTTTCTGGTCCTATGAGCTAGAGTTGTTTTCTGGTAAGAAGAGTCACTATTGTGCTCCATTTTCCGTACTCAGTGCAAATAGCACTCGTGTCTGTTCCCCGCAAGTACAGTGTATTGGACTGAAGAGGAGCTACTGTTCTCGTAAGTTTCCTAAGCAGAGTTGAACTAGATATGGCCCGTTTGTGTAGGAAGCACAGTTCTTTTGTTCTGAGCAAGCTCACTGTTCTCGCCCTGTAGGAAACACTGTAGTGTAGAAGAGTGCTCTATTCTCAAAAGCAGAGTGTGTTTTTTGTAAGGCGAGCTAGCGATTGTTTCCCAGTCCTAAATTGAGTTGAATCACATGTAGTTTCTGGTCCTACGAGCAAGAGTTTTTTTCTGGTAAGAACAGTCACTATTGCGCTTTTATTGTCATACACAGGGCAAATAGCACTGGTGTCTCTTCCAGCATGTACACTGTATTGGACTGAAGAGGAGCTACTGTTCTTGTCAGTTTCCTGAGCAGAGTTGAACTATATATGGCCCGTGTGTGTAGGAAGCACAGTTCTTTTGTTCTGAGCAAGCTCACTTTTTGAACCCCATAGGAAACACAGTAGAGTAGAAGAGTGCTCTTTTCTCAAAAGCAGAGTGTGTTTCTTGTAAGGCGAGCTAGCATTTGTTTCCAAGTTCTAAATGGAGTTGAATCACATGCAGTTTTTGGTCCTACACGCAAGAGTTGTTTTCTGGTAAGGAAAGTCACTAATGTGCTCCCATTGCCATACACAGTGCAAATAGCACGCGCATCTTTTCCCAGCAAGTACAGTGTATTGGGCTGAAGAGGCGCTCCAGTTCTTGTCATTTTCCTAAGCAGAGTTGAAGTAGATATGGCCCATGTGTATAGGAAGCACAGTTCTTTTGTACTCAGCAAGTTCACTGTTCTGGCCCTAAAGGAAACACAGTAGAGTAGAAGAGGGCTCTTTCCACAAAAGCAGAGTGTGTTTCTTGTAAGCTGAGCTAGCTTTGTTTCCCAGTCCTAAATGGAGTTGAATCACATGCAGTTTCTGGTCCTACGAGCAAGAATTGTTTTGTGGTAAGAAGAGTCACTATTGCGCTCCAATTGTCATACACAGTGCAAATAGCAGTGGAGTCTGTTCCCAGCAAGTACAGTGTATTGGACTGAAGAGGATCTACTGTTCTTGTCAGGTTCCTAAGCAGAGTTGAACTAGATATGGCCCGTGTGTGTAGGAAGCACAGTTCTTTTGTTCTCAGCAAGCTCACTGTTCTGGCCCTATAGGAAACACAGTAGAGTAGAAGAGTGCTCTTTCCTCAAAAGCAGAGTGTGTTTCTTGTAAGGCGAGCTAGCGTTTGTTTCCCAGTCCTAAATGGAGTTGAATCACATGCAGTATCAGGTCCTACGAGCAAGAGTTGTTTTCTGGTAAGGAAAGTCACTATTGCGCTCCCATTGCCATACACAGTGCAAATAGCACTCGCCTATGTTCCCAGCAACTACAGTGTTTTGGACTGAAGAGGAGCTACTGTTCTTGTCAGTTTCCTAAAAATAGTTGAACTAGATATGACCCGTGCGTGTAGGAATCACAGTTCTTTTGTTCTGAGCAAGCTCACTGTTTGGACCCCATAGGAAACACAGTAGAGTAGATGTGTGCCCTATTCTAAAATGCAGAGTGTGTTTCTTGTAAGGCGAGCTAGCGTTTGTTTCCCAGTCCTAAATGTAGTTGAATCACATGCAGTTTCTGGTCCTATGAACAAGAGTTCTTTTGTGGTAAGAAGAGTCACTATTGCGCTCCCATTGTCATACACAGGGCAAATAGCACTGGCGTCTGTTCCCAGCAAGTACAGTGTATTGGACTGAAGAGGATCTACTGTTCTTGTCAGTTTCCTAAGGAGAATTGAACTAGATATGGCCCGTGTGTGTAGGAAGCACAGTTCTTTTGTACTCAGCAAGCTCACTGTTCTGGCCCTATTGGAAACACAGTAGAGTAGAAGAGTGCTCTTTCCACAAAAGCAGAGTGTGTTTCTCGTAAGTCGAGCTAGCATTTGATTCCCAGTCCTAAATGTAGTTGAATCACATGCAGTTTCTGGTCCTACGAGCAAGAATTGTTTTGTGGTAAGAAGAGTCACTATTTGCTCCCATTGTCATATATTGTGCAAATAGCACTGGCGTCTGTTCCCAGCAAGTACAGTGTATTGGACTTAAGAGGATCTACTGTTCTTGTCAGTTTCCTAAGCAGAATTGAACTAGATATTGCCGTGTGTAGGAAGCACAGTTCTTTTGTTCTGAGCAAGCTCACTGTTCTGGCGCAATAGGAAACACAGTAGAGTAGACGAGTGCTGTTTTCTCAAAAGCAGAGTGTGTTTCTTGTAAGGCTAGCTAGCGTTTGTTTCCAAGTTCTAAATGGAGTTGAATCACATGCAGTTTTTGGTCCTACACGCAAGAGTTGTTTTCTGGTAAGGAAAGTCACTATTCTGCTCCCATTGCCATACACAGTGCAAATAGCACTCGGATCTTTTCCCAGCAAGTACAGTGTATTGGGCTGAAGAGGCGCTACTGTTCTTGTCATTTTCCTAAGCAGAGTTGAATTAGATATGGCACGAGTGTGGAGGAAGCACAGTTCTTTTGTTCTCAGCAAGCTCACAGTTCGGACCCCTTAGAAAACACAGTAGAGTTGAAGAGTGCACTTTACTCAAAAAGAAGAGTATGTTTCTTTTAAGGCGAGCTAGCGTTTGTTTCCCAGTCCTAAATGGAGTTGAATGACATTCAGTTTCTGGTCTTACAAGCAAGAGTTGTTTTCTGGTAAGAAGAGTCACTATTGTGCTCCCATTGTCATACACAGGGCAAATAGCACTGGCTTCTGTTCCCAGCATATACAGTGTATTGGACTGAAGACGATCTACTGTTCTTGTCAGGTTCCTAAGCAGAGTTGAACTAGATATGGCCCATTGTGTAGGAAGCACAGTTCTTCTGTTCTGAGCAAGCTCACTGTTTGGACACCATAGGAAACACAGTAGAGCAGATGTGTGCCCTATTCTAAAAAGCAGAGCGTGTTTCTTGTAAGGCGAGCTAGCGTTTGTTTCCCAGTCCTAAATATAGTTGAATCACATGCAGTTTCTGGTCCTATGAGCAAGAGTTCCTTTGTGGTTAGAAGAGTCACTATTGCGCTCCCATTGTCATACACAGGGCAAATAGCACTGGCGTCTGTTCCCAGCAAGTACAGTGTATTGGACTGAAGAGGATCTACTGTTCTTGTCAGTTTCCTAAGGAGAATTGAACTAGATATGACCCGTGTGTGTAGGAAGCACAGTTCTTTTGTACTCAGCAAGCTCACTGTTCTGGCCCTATAGGAAACACAGTAGAGTAGAAGAGTGCTCTTTCCACAAAAGCAGAGTGTGTTTCTCGTAAGTCGAGCTAGCATTTGTTTCCCAGTCCTAAATGTAGATGAATCACATGCAGTTTCTGGTCCTACGAGCAAGAATTGTTTTGTGGTAAGAAGAGTCACTATTTGCTCCCATTGTCATACATTGTGCAAATAGCACTGGCGTCTGTTCCCAGCAAGTACAGTGTATTGGACTTAAGAGGATCTACTGTTCTTGTCAGTTTCCTAAGCAGAATTGAACTAGATATGGCCGTGTGTAGGAAGCACAGTTCTTTTGTTCTGAGCAAACTCACTATTCTGGCGCAATAGGAAACACAGTAGAGTAGAAGAGTGCTGTTTTCTCAAAAGCAGAGTGTGTTTCTTGTAAGGCTAGCTAGCGTTTGTTTCCAAGTTCTAAATGGAGTTGAATCACATGCAGTTTTTGGTCCTACATGCAAGAGTTGTTTTCTGGTAAGGAAAGTCACTGTTCTGCTCCCATTGCCATACACAGTGCAAATAACACTCGCATCTTTTTCCAGCAAGTACAGTGTATTGGGCTGAAGAGGCGCTACTGTTCTTGTCATTTTCCTAAGCAGAGTTGAATTAGATATGGCGCGAGTGTGGAGGAAGCACAGTTCTATTGTTCTCAGCAAGCTCACAGTTCGGACCCCATAGAAAACACAGTAGAGTTGAAGAGTGCACTTTACTCAAAAAGAAGAGTATGTTTCTTTTAAGGCAAGCTAGCGTTTGTTTCCCAGTCCTAAATGGAGTTGAATGACATTCAGTTTCTGGTCCTACGACCAAGAGTTGTTTTCTGGTAAGAAGAGTAACTATTGCGCTCCCATTGCTGTACACAGTGCAAATAGCACTCGCATATGTTCCTAGCAAGTACAGTGTATTGGACTGAAGAGGAGCTACTGTTCTCATCAGTTTCCTAAGCAGAGTTGAACTAGATATGGCCCGTGTGTGTAGGAAGCACAGTTCTTTTCTTCTGAGCAAGCTCACTGTTCTGGCCCTATAGGAAACAGAGTAGCGTAGAAGAGTGCTCTTTTCTCAAAAGCAGAGTGATTTTCTTGTAAGGCGAGCTAGCGTTTGTTTCCCAGTCCTAAATGGAGTTGAATCACATGCAGTTTCTGGTCCTACAAGCAAGAGTTGTTTTCTGGTAAGAAGAGTCACTATTGTGCTCCCATTGTCATACACAGGGCAAATAGCACTGGCTTCTGTTCCCAGCATGAACAGTGTATTGGACTGAAGACGATCTACTGCTCTTGTCAGGTTCCTAAGCAGAGTTGAACTAGATATGGCTCATTGTGTAGGAAGCACAGTTATTCTGTTCTGAGCAAGCTCACTGTTTGGACACCATAGGAAACACAGTAGAGTAGATGTGTGCCCTATTCTCAAAAGGAGAATGTGTTTCTTGTATCGCGAGCTAGCGTTTGTTTCCCAATCCTAAATGGAGTTGAATCACATGCAATTTCTGGTCCTACGAGCAAGAGTTGTTTTGTGGTAAGAAGAGTCACTATTGCGCTCCCATTGTCATACACAGGGCAAATAGCACTGGCGTCTGTTCCCAGCAAGTACAGTGTATTGGACTGAAGAGGATCTACTGTTCTTGTCAGTTTCCTAAGGAGAATTGAACTAGAAATGACCCGTGTGTGTAGGAAGCACAGTTCTTTTGTTCTGAGCAAGCTCACTGTTCCGGCCTTATAGGAAACACAGTAGAGTAGAAAAGTGCTCTTTTCTCAAAAGCAGAGTGTGTTTCTTGTAAGTCGAGCTAGCGTTTGTTTCTCAGTCCTAAATGGAGTTGAAACAAATGCAGTTTGGTCCTTCGAGCAAGAGTTGTTTTCTGGTAAGTAGAGTCACTTTTGCGCTCCCATTGCCATACACAGTACAAATAGCGCTGGCGTTTGTTTAACGCAAGTACAGTGTATTGGTCTGAATAGGAGCTACTGTTCTTGTCAGATTCCTGAGCAGAGTTGAACTAGATATGGCCCGTGTGTGTAGGAAGCACATTTCTTTTGTTCTGAGCAAGCTCACTGTTTGAACCCCATAGGAAACACAGTAGAGTAGATGAGTGCTCTTTTCTCAAAAGCAGAGTGTGTTTCTTGTAAGGCGAGCTAGCATTTGTTTCCCAGTCCTAAATGGAGTTGAAATACACATGCAGTTTCTGGTCTTACGAGCAAGCGTTGTTTTCTGGTAAGAAGAGTCACTATTGTGCTCCCTTTGCCATACACAGTGCAAATAGCACTCGCGTCTGTTCCCAACAAGTACAGTGTATTGGACTGAAGAGGAGCTACTGTTCTTGTCAGTTTCCTAAGGAGAATTGAACTAGATATGGCCCGTGTGTGTAGGAAGCCCAGTTCTTTTGTACTCAGCAAGCTCACTGTTCTGGACCTATAGGAAACACAGTAGAGTAGAAGAGTGCTCTTTTCTCAAAAGCAGAGTGTGTTTCTTGTAAGTCGAGCTAGCTTTTGTTTCCCAGTCCTAAATGTAGTTGAATCACATGCAGTTTCTGGTCCTAGGAGCAAGAATTGTTTTGTGGTAAGAAGAGTCACTATTGCGCTCCCATTGTCATACATTGTGCAAATAGCACTGGCGTCTGTTCCCAGCAAGTACAGTGTATTGGACTGAAGAGGATCTACTGTTCTTGTCAGTTTCCTAAGCAGAATTGAACTAGATATGGCCGTGTGTAGGAAGCACAGTTCTTTTGTTCTGAGCAAGCTCACTGTTCTGGCGCTGTAGGAAACACAGTAGAGTAGAAGAGTGCTGTTTTCTCAAAAGCAGAGTGTGTTTCTAGTAAGGCGAGCTAGCGTTTGTTTCCAAGTTCTAAATGGAGTTGAATCACAAGCAGTTTTTGGTCCTACACGCAAGAGTTGTTTTCTGGTAAGGAAAGTCACTATTGTGCTCCCATTGCCATACACAGTGCAAAGAGCACTCGCATCTTTTCCCATCAAGTACAGTGTATTGGGCTGAAGAGGCGCTACGGTTCTTGTCATTTTCCTAAGCAGAGTTGAATTAGATATGGCGCGAGTGTGGAGGAAGCACAGTTCTTTTGTTCTCAGCAAGCTCACAGTTCGGACCCCATAGAAAACACAGTAGAGTTGAAGAGTGCACTTTACTCAAAAAGAAGAGTATGTTTCTTGTAAGGCAAGCTAGCGTTTGTTTCCCAGTCCTAAATGGAGTTGAATGACATTCAGTTTCTGGTCCTACCAGCAAGAGTTGTTTTCTGGTAAGAAGAGTAACTATTGCGCTCCCATTGCTGTACACAGTGCAAATAGCACTTGCATATGTTCCCAGCAAGTACAGTGTATTGGACTGAAGAGGAGCTACTGTTCTCATCAGTTTCCTAAGCATAGTTTAACTAGATATGGCCCGTGTGTGTAGGAAGCACAGTTCTTTTCTTCTGAGCAAGCTCACTGTTCTGGCCCTATTGAAACACAGTAGAGTAGAAGAGTGCTCTTTTCTCAAAAGCAGAGTGATTTGCTTGTAAGGCGAGCTAGCTTTTGTTTCCCAGTCCTAAATGGATTTGAATCACATGCAGTTTTGGTCCTTCGAGCACGAGTTGTTTTCTGGTAAGAAGAGTCACTATTGCGCTCCCATTGCCATACACAGTACAAATAGCACTCGCGTCTGTTCCCAACAAGTACAATGTATTGGACTGAAAAGGAGCTACTGTTCTTGTCAGTTTCCTAAGGAGAATTGAACTAGATATGGCCCGTGTGTGTAGGAAGCCCAGGTCTTTTGTACTCAGCAAGCTCACTGTTCTGGACCTATAGGAAACACAGTAGAGTAGAATAGTGCTCTTTTCTCAAAAGCAGAGTGTGTTTCTTGTAAGTCGAGCTAGCGTTTGTTTCCCAGTCCTAAATGAAGTTGAATCACATGCAGTTTCTGGTCCTACGAGCAAGAATTGTTTTGTGGTAAGAAGAGTCACTATTGCGCTCCCATTGTCATACATTGTGCAAATAGCACTGGCGTCTGTTCCCAGCAAGTACAGTGTATTGGACTGAAGAGGATCTACTGTTCTTGTCAGTTTCCTAAGCAGAATTGAACTAGATATGGCCGTGTGTAGGAAGCACAGTTCTTTTGTTCTGAGCAAGCTCACTGTTCTGGCGCTGTAGGAAACACAGTAGAGTAGAAGAGTGCTGTTTTCTCAAAAGCAGAGTGTGTTTCTTGTAAGGCGAGCTAGCGTTTGTTTCCAAGTTCTAAATGGAGTTGAATCACATGTAGTTTTTGGTCCTACACGCAAGAGTTGTTTTCTGGTAAGGAAAGTCACTATTGTGCTCCCATTGCCATACACAGTGCAAAGAGCACTCGCATCTTTTCCCAGCAAGTACAGTGTATTGGGCTGAAGAGGCGCTACTGTTCTTGTCATTTTCCTAAGCAGAGTTGAATTAGATATGGCGCGAGTGTGGAGGAAGCACAGTTCTTTTGTTCTCAGCAAGCTCACAGTTCGGACCCCATAGAAAACACAGTAGAGTTGAAGAGTGCACTTTACTCAAAAAGAAGAGTATGTTTCTTGTAAGGCGAGCTAGCGTTTGTTTCCCAGTCCTAAATGGAGTTGAATGACATTCAGTTTCTGGTCCTACGAGCAAGAGTTGTTTTCTGGTAAGAAGAGTAACTATTGCGCTCCCATTGCTGTACACAGTGCAAATAGCCCTTGCATATGTTCCCAGCAAGTACAGTGTATGGTACTGAAGAGGAGCTACTGTTCTCATCAGTTTCCTAAGCATAGTTTAACTAGATATGGCCCGTGTGTGTAGGAAGCACAGTTCTTTTCTTCTGAGCAAGCTCACTGTTCTGGCCCTATTGAAACACAGTAGAGTAGAAGAGTGCTCTTTTCTCAAAAGCAGAGTGTGTTTCTTGTAAGGCGAGCTAGCGTTTGCTTCCCAGTCCTAAATGGAGTTGAATCACATGCAGTTTCTGGTCCTACGAGCAAGAGTTGTTTTCTGGTAAGAAGAGTCACTATTGCGCTCCCATTGCCATACACAGTGCAAATAGCACTGGCGTCTGTTCCCAGCAAGTACAGTGTATTGGACTGAAGAGGATCTACTGTTGTTGTCAGGTTCCTAAGCAGAGTTGAACTAGATATGGCCCGTGTGTGTAGGAAGCACGGTTCTTTTGTTCTGAGCAAGCTCACTGTTAGGACCCCATAGGAAACACAGTAGAGTAGAAGTGTGCCCTTTTCTCAAAGCGGAGCGTGTTTCTTGTAAGGCGAGCTAGCGTTTGTTTCCCAGACCTAAGTGGAGTTGAATCACATGAAGTTTCTGGTCCTAAGAGCAAGCGTTATTTTCTGATAAGAAGAGTCACTATTGTGCTCCCTTTGCCATACACAGTGCAAATAGCACTCGCGTCTGTTCCCAGCAAGTAGAGTGTATTGGACTGAAGAGAGGACACTGTTCTTGTCAGTTTCCTAAGCAGAGTTGAACTAGATATGGCACGTGTGTGTAGGAAGCACAGTTCTTTTGTTCTGAGCAAGCTCACTGTTCGGACACCATAGGAAACACAGTAGAGTAGATTAGTGCTCTTTCCTCAAAAGCAGATTTTGTTTCTTGTAAGGCGAACTAGCGTTTGTTTCCCAGTCCTAAATGGAGTTGAATCACATGCAGTTTTGGGTCTTACACGCAAGAGTTGCTTTCAGGTAAGGAAAGTCACTATTGCGCTTCCATTGCCATACACAGTGCAAATAGCACTCGCGTCTGTTCCCAGCAAGTACAGTGTATTGGACTGAAGAGGAGCTACTTCTCTTGTCAGTTTCCTAAGCAGAGTTGAACTAGATATGGTCCGGATGTAGGAAGCACAGTTCTTTTGTTCTGAGCAAGCTCACTGTTCGGAAACCATAGGACACATAGTAGAGAAGAAGAGTGCTCTTTTCTCAAAAGCAGAGTGTGTTTCTTGTAAGGCGAGCTAGCTTTTGTTTCCCAGTCCTAAATGAATTTGAATCACATGCAGTTTCTGGTCCTACGAGTAGAGTTATTTTTTGGTAAGAAGAGTCACTATAGTGCGCCCATTGCCATACACAGTACAAATAGCACTTGTGTCTGTTCCAATCAAGTACAGTGTATTGGACTGAAGAGGAGCTACTGTTCTTGTCAGTTTCCTAAGCAGAGTTGAACTAGATATGGCCCATGTGTATAGGAAGCACAGTTCTTTTGTTCTGAGCAAGCTCACTGGTTGGACCCCATAGGAAACACAGTAGAGTAGAAGAGTGCTCTTTTCTCAAAAGCAGAGTGTGTTTCTTGTAAGGCGAGCTAGCGTTTGTTTCACAAACATAAATGGAGTTGAATCACATGCAGTTTCTGGTCCTACGAGCAAGAGTTGTTTTCTGGTAAGAAGAGTCACTTTTGTGCTCCCATTGCCGTACACAGTGCAAATAACAATCGCATCTGTTCCCAGTAAGTACAGTGTATTGGACTGAAGAGGAGCTACTGTTCTTGTGAGTTTCCTAAGCAGAGTTGAACTAGATATGGACCGTGTGTTTAGGAAGCACAGTTCTTTTGTTCTGAGCAAGCTCACTGCTTTGGACCTATAGGAAACACAGTAGAGTAGAAGAGTGCTTATATCTAAAAAGCAGATTGTGTTTCTTGAAAGGCGAGCTAGCGTTTGTTTCCCAGTCCTAAATGGAGTTGAATCAAATGCAGTTTTTGGTCCTACGAGCAAGAGTTGTTTTCTGGTAAGAAGAGTCATTATTGTGCTCCAATTGCCGTACACAGTGCAAATGACACTCGTGTCTGTTCCCAGCAAGTACAGTGTATTGGACTGAAGAGGAGCTACTGTTCTTGTCATTTTCCTAAGCAGAGTTGAACTAGATATGGCCCGTGTGTGTAGGAAGCAGGGTTCTTTTTTTCTGAGCAAGCTCACTGTTTGGACCCCATAGAAAATACAATAGAGTAGATGTATGCCCTATTCTCAAAAGCAGAGCGTGTTTCTTGTAAGGCGAGCGAGCTTTGTTTCCCAGTCCTTAGTGGATTGAATCAAATGCAGTTTCTGGTCCTAAGAGCAAGTGTTGTTTTCTGGTAAGAAGAGTCACTATTGTGCTCCCAGTGCCGTACACAGTGCAAATAGCACTCGCGTCTGTTCTCAGTAAGTACAGTGTATTGGACTGAAGAGGAGCTACTGTTCTTTTCAGTTTCCTAAGCAGAGTTGAACTAGATATGGACCGTGTGTAGGAAGCACAGTTCTTTTGTTCTGAGCAAGCTCACTCTTCGAACTCCATAGGAAACACAGTAGAGTAGAAGAGTGCTCTTTTCTCAAAATCAGAGTGTGTTTCTTGTAAGGCGAGCTAGCATTTGTTTCCCAGTCCTAAATGGAGTTGAATCAAATGCAGTTTTTGGTCCTACAAGCAGGAGTTGTTTTCTGGTAAGAAGAGTCACTATTGTGCTCCCATTGCCACACACAGTACAAATAGCACTCGCGTCTGTTCCCAGCAAGTACAGTCTATTGGACTGCAGAGGAGCTTCTGTTCTTGTCAGTTTCCTAAGCAGAGATGAACTAGATATGGCTCATGTGTGTACAAAGCACATTTCTTTTGTTCGGAGCAAGCTCACTGTTGTAACCCCATAGGAAATACTGTAGAGTAGAAGAGTGCACTTTTCTCAAAAGCAGAGTGTGTTTCTTGTAAGGCGAGCTAGCATTTGTTTCCCAGTCCTAAATGGAGTTGAAATACACATGCAGTTTCTGTTCCTGTGAGCTAGAGTTGTTTTCTGGTAAGAAGAGTCGCTATTGCGCTCCCATTGTCATACACAGGGCAAATAGCACTGGCGTCTGTTCTCAGCAAGTACAGTGTATTGGACTGAAGAGGATCTACTGTTCTTGTCAGTTTCCTAAACAGAATTGAACTAGATATGGCCGGTTTGTGTAGGAAGCAAAGTTCTTTTTTTCTGAGCAAGCTCACTGTTCTGGCCGTATAGGAAAAACAGTAGAGTAGAAAAGTGCTCTTTTCTCAAAAGCAGAGTGTGTTTCTTGTAAGGCGAGCTAGCGATTGTTTCCCAGTCCTAAATTGAGTTGAATCACATGTAGTTTCTGGTCCTAAGAGCAAGAGTTTTTTTCTGGTAAGAAGAGTCACTATTGTGCTCCTATTGTCATACACAGGGCAAATAGCACTGGTGTCTCTTCCCAGCATGTACAGTGTATTGGACTGAAGAGGATCTACTGTTCTTGTCAGGTTCCTAAGCAGAGTTGAACTAGATATGGCCCATGTGTGTAGGAAGCACAGTTCTTTGTACTCAGCAAGCTCACTGTTCTGGCCCTATAGGAAACACAGTAGAGTAGAAGAGTGCTCTTTCCTCAAAAGCAGAGTGTGTTTCTTGTAAGGCGAGCTAGCGTTTGTTTCCCAGTCCTAAATGGAGTTGAATCAAAAGCAGTTTTTGGTCCTACGAGCAAGAGTTGATTTCTGGTAAGAAGAGTCATAATTGCGATCCCATTGCCATACACAGTACAAATAGCACTCGCTTCTGTTTCCAGCAAGTACAGTGTATTGGACTGAAGAGGAGCTACTGTTCTTGTCACTTTCCTAAGCAGAGTTGAACTAGATATGGCCCATGTGTGTAGGAAGCACAGTTCTTTTGTTGTGAGCAAGCTCACTGTTCGAACCCCAATGGAAACACAGTAGAGTAGACGGGTGCTTTTTCTCAAAAGGAGAGTGTGTTTCTTGTAAGGCGAGCTAGCATTTTTTTCCCAGTCCTAAATGGAATTCAAATACACATGCAGTTTCTGGTCCTACGAGCAAGAGTTGTTTTCTGGTTAGAAGAGTCACTATTGTGTTCCCTTTGCCATACACAGTGCAAACAGCCCTTGCGTCTGTTCCCAGCAAGTACAGTGTATAGGACTGAAGAGGAGCTACTGTTCTTGTCAGTTTCCTAAGCAGAGTTGAACTAGATATGGACCGTGTGTGTAGGAGGCACAGTTCTTTTGCTCTCAGCAAGCTCTCTTTTCGGACCCCATAGAAAACACAGTAGAGTAGAAGAGTGCTCTTTTCTCAAAAGCAGAGTGTGTTTCTTGTAAGACGAGCTAGCGTTTGTTTCCCAGTCCTAAATGGAGTTGAATCACATGCAGTTTCTGGTCCTACGAGCAAGAGATTTTTCTGGTAATAAGAGTAACTGTTGTGCTCCCATTGTCATACACAGGGCAAATAGCACTGGCGTCTGTTCCCAGCATGTACAGTGTATTGGACTGAATAGGATCTACTGTTCTTGTCAGGATCCTAAGCAGAGTTGAACTAGATATGGCCCATGTGTATAGGAAGCACAGTTCTTTTGTACTCAGCAAGCTCACTGTTCTGGCCCTCTAGGAAACACAGTAGAGTAGAAGAGTGCTCTTTCCACAAAAGGAGAGTTTGTTTCTTGTAAGGCGAGCTAGCTTTGTTTCCCAGTCCTAAATGGAGTTGAATCTCATGCAGTTTCTGGTCCTACGAGCAAGAATTGTTTTGTGGTAAGAAGAGTCACTATTGCGCTCCCATTGCCATACACAGTGCAAATAGCACTCGTGTCTGTTCCCAGCAAGTACAGTGTATTGGACTGAAGAGGAGCTACAGTTCTTGTCAGTTTCCTAAGCAGAGTTGAACTAGATATGACCCGTGTGTAGGAAGCACAGTTCTTTTGTTCTGAGCAAGCTCACTGTTTGGACCCCATAGGAAACACAGTAGAGTAGATGTGTGCCCTATTCTCAAAAGCAGAGTGTGTTTCTTGTAAGGCGAGCTAGCGTTTGTTTCCCAATCCTAAATGGAGTTGAATCACATGCAGGTTCTGGTCCTACAAACAAGAGTTGTTTTCTGGTAAGAAGAGTCACTATTGCGCTCCCATTGCCATACGCAGTACAAATAGCAATCGCGTCTGTTTCCAGCAAGTACAGTGTATTGGTCTGAAGAGAAGCTACTGTTCTTGTCAGTTTCCTAAGCAGAGTTGAACTAGATATGGACCGTGTGTAGGAAGCACAGTTCTTTTGTTCTGAGCAAGCTCACTGTTCGAACTCCATAGGAAACACAGTAGAGTAGAGGAGTGCTCTTTTCTCAAAATCAGAGTGTGTTTCTTGTAAGGCAAGCTAGCGTTTGTTTCCCAGTCCTAAATGGAGTTGAATGAAATGCAGTTTCTGGTTCTACGAGCAAGAGTTGTTTTCTGGTAAGAAGAGTCACTATTGCGCTCCCATTGCCACACACAGTACAAATAGCACTCGTGTCTGTTCCCAACAATTACAGTCTATTGGACTGCAGAGGAGCAACTGTTCTTGTCAGTTTCCTAAGCAGAGATAAACTAGATATGGCCCGTGTGTGTACAAAGCACAGTTCTTTTTTCTTTTGAGCAAGCTCACTGTTGGAACCCCATAGGAAACACAGTAGAGTATAAGAGTGCACTTTTCTCAAAAGCAGAGTGTGTTTCTTGTAAGGCGAGCTAGCGTTTGTTTCCCAGTCCTAAATGGAGTTGAAATACACATGCAGTTTCTGGTCCTATGAGCTAGAGTTGTTTTCTGGTAAGAAGGGTCACTATTGTGCTCCATTTTCCGTACTCAGTGCAAATAGCACTCGTGTCTGTTCCCCGCAAGTACAGTGTATTGGACTGAAGAGGAGCTACTGTTCTTGTCAGTTTTCTAAGCAGGGTTGAACTAGATATGGACCTTGTGTGTAGGAAGCACAGTTCTTTTGTTCTGAGCAAGCTCACTGTTCTGGCCCTATAGGAAACACAGTAGAATAGAAGAGTGCTCTCTTCTCAAAACCAGAGTTTGTTTCTTGTAAGGCGAGCTAGCGTTTGTTTCCCAGTCCTAAATGGAGTTGAATCAAATGCAGTTTTGGTCGTACGAGCAAGAGTTGTTTTCTGGTAAGAAGAGTCACTATTGTGCTCCCATTGTCATACACAGTGCAAATAGCACTGGAGTCTGTTCCCAGCAAGTACAGTGTATTGGACTGAAGAGGAGCTACTGTTCTCGTAAGTTTCCTAAGCAGAGTTGAACTAGATATGGCCCGTTTGTGTAGGAAGCACAGTTCTTTTGTTCTGAGCAAGCTCACTGTTCTCGCCCTGTAGGAAACACTGTAGAGTAGAAGAGTGCTCTATTCAAAAAAGCAGAGTGTGTTTCTTGTAAGGCGAGCTAGCGATTGTTTCCCAGTCCTAAATTGAGTTGAATCACATGTAGTTTCTAGTCCTACGAGCAAGAGTTTTTTTTCTGGTAAGAACAGTCACTATTGCGCTTTTATTGTCATACACAGGGAAAATAGCACTGGTGTCTCTTCCCAGCATGTACACTGTATTGGACTGAAGAGGATCTACTGTTCTTGTCAGGTTACTAAGCAGAGTTGAACTAGATATGGCCCATGTGTGTAGGAAGCACAGTTCTTTGTACTCAGCAAGCTCACTGTTCTGGCCCTATTGGAAACACAGTAGAGTAGAAGAGTGCTCTTTCCTCAAAAGCAGAGTGTGTTTCTTGTAAGGCGAGCTAGCGTTTGTTTCCTAGTCCTAAATGGAGTTGAATCACATGCAGTTTCAGGTCCTACAAGCAAGAGTTGTTTTCTGGTAAGGAAAGTCACTATTGTGCTCCCTTTGCCATACACAGTGCAAATAGCACTCGCGTCTGTTCCCAGCAAGTATAGTGTATTGGACTGAAGAGGAGCTACTGTTCTTGTCAGTTTCCTAAGCAGAGTTAAACTAGATATGACCCATGTTTGCAGGAAGCACAATTCTTTTGTTCTGAGCAAGCTCACTGTTTGGACCCCATAGGAAACACAGTAGAGAAGATGTGTGCCTTATTCTCAAAAGCAGAGCGAGTTTCTTGTAAGGCGAGCTAGCATTTTTTTCCAAGTCTTAAATGGAGTTGAATCACATGCAGTTTCAGGTCCTACAAGCAAGAGCTGTTTTCTGGTAAGGAAAGTCACTATTGCGCTCCCATTGCAATATACAATGCAAATAGCACTCGCGTCTGTTCCCAGCAAATACAGTGTATTGGAATGAAGAGGAGCTACTGTTCTTGTCAGTTTCCTAAGCAGAGTTGAACTAGATATGACCCGTGTGTGTAGGATGCACAGTTTTTTTGTTCTGAGCGAGCATACTGTTTGGTCACCATAGGAAACACAGTAGAGTAGATGTGTGCCCTATTCTCAAAAGCAGAGTGTGTTTCTTGTAAGACGAGCTAGCGTTTGTTTCCCAGTCCTAAATGGAGTTGAAATACACATGCAGTTTCTGGTCCTATGAGCTAGAGTTGTTTTCTGGTAAGAAGAGTCACTATTGTGCTCCATTTTCCGTACTCAGTGCAAATAGCACTCGTGTCTGTTCCCCGCAAGTACAGTGTATTGGACTGAAGAGGAGCTACTGTTCTCGTAAGTTTCCTAAGCAGAGTTGAACTAGATATGGCCCGTTTGTGTAGGAAGCACAGTTCTTTTGTTCTGAGCAAGCTCACTGTTCTCGCCCTGTAGGAAACACTGTAGTGTAGAAGAGTGCTCTATTCTCAAAAGCAGAGTGTGTTTTTTGTAAGGCGAGCTAGCGATTGTTTCCCAGTCCTAAATTGAGTTGAATCACATGTAGTTTCTGGTCCTACGAGCAAGACTTTTTTTCTGGTAAGAACAGTCACTATTGCGCTTTTATTGTCATACACAGGGCAAATAGCACTGGTGTCTCTTCCAGCATGTACACTGTATTGGACTGAAGAGGAGCTACTGTTCTTGTCAGTTTCCTGAGCAGAGTTGAACTATATATGGCCCGTGTGTGTAGGAAGCACAGTTCTTTTGTTCTGAGCAAGCTCACTTTTTGAACCCCATAGGAAACACAGTAGAGTAGAAGAGTGCTCTTTTCTCAAAAGCAGAGTGTGTTTCTTGTAAGGCGAGCTAGCATTTGTTTCCAAGTTCTAAATGGAGTTGAATCACATGCAGTTTTTGGTCCTACACGCAAGAGTTGTTTTCTGGTAAGGAAAGTCACTAATGTGCTCCCATTGCCATACACAGTGCAAATAGCACGCGCATCTTTTCCCAGCAAGTACAGTGTATTGGGCTGAAGAGGCGCTCCAGTTCTTGTCATTTTCCTAAGCAGAGTTGAAGTAGATATGGCCCATGTGTATAGGAAGCACAGTTCTTTTGTACTCAGCAAGTTCACTGTTCTGGCCCTAAAGGAAACACAGTAGAGTAGAAGAGGGCTCTTTCCACAAAAGCAGAGTGTGTTTCTTGTAAGCTGAGCTAGCTTTGTTTCCCAGTCCTAAATGGAGTTGAATCACATGCAGTTTCTGGTCCTACGAGCAAGAATTGTTTTGTGGTAAGAAGAGTCACTATTGCGCTCCAATTGTCATACACAGTGCAAATAGCAGTGGAGTCTGTTCCCAGCAAGTACAGTGTATTGGACTGAAGAGGATCTACTGTTCTTGTCAGGTTCCTAAGCAGAGTTGAACTAGATATGGCCCGTGTGTGTAGGAAGCACAGTTCTTTTGTTCTCAGCAAGCTCACTGTTCTGGCCCTATAGGAAACACAGTAGAGTAGAAGAGTGCTCTTTCCTCAAAAGCAGAGTGTGTTTCTTGTAAGGCGAGCTAGCGTTTGTTTCCCAGTCCTAAATGGAGTTGAATCACATGCAGTATCAGGTCCTACGAGCAAGAGTTGTTTTCTGGTAAGGAAAGTCACTATTGCGCTCCCATTGCCATACACAGTGCAAATAGCACTCGCCTATGTTCCCAGCAACTACAGTGTTTTGGACTGAAGAGGAGCTACTGTTCTTGTCAGTTTCCTAAAAATAGTTGAACTAGATATGACCCGTGCGTGTAGGAATCACAGTTCTTTTGTTCTGAGCAAGCTCACTGTTTGGACCCCATAGGAAACACAGTAGAGTAGATGTGTGCCCTATTCTAAAATGCAGAGTGTGTTTCTTGTAAGGCGAGCTAGCGTTTGTTTCCCAGTCCTAAATGTAGTTGAATCACATGCAGTTTCTGGTCCTATGAACAAGAGTTCTTTTGTGGTAAGAAGAGTCACTATTGCGCTCCCATTGTCATACACAGGGCAAATAGCACTGGCGTCTGTTCCCAGCAAGTACAGTGTATTGGACTGAAGAGGATCTACTGTTCTTGTCAGTTTCCTAAGGAGAATTGAACTAGATATGGCCCGTGTGTGTAGGAAGCACAGTTCTTTTGTACTCAGCAAGCTCACTGTTCTGGCCCTATTGGAAACACAGTAGAGTAGAAGAGTGCTCTTTCCACAAAAGCAGAGTGTGTTTCTCGTAAGTCGAGCTAGCATTTGATTCCCAGTCCTAAATGTAGTTGAATCACATGCAGTTTCTGGTCCTACGAGCAAGAATTGTTTTGTGGTAAGAAGAGTCACTATTTGCTCCCATTGTCATATATTGTGCAAATAGCACTGGCGTCTGTTCCCAGCAAGTACAGTGTATTGGACTTAAGAGGATCTACGGTTCTTGTCAGTTTCCTAAGCAGAATTGAACTAGATATTGCCGTGTGTAGGAAGCACAGTTCTTTTGTTCTGAGCAAGCTCACTGTTCTGGCGCTGTAGGAAACACAGTAGAGTAGACGAGTGCTGTTTTCTCAAAAGCAGAGTGTGTTTCTTGTAAGGCTAGCTAGCGTTTGTTTCCAAGTTCTAAATGGAGTTGAATCACATGCAGTTTTTGGTCCTACACGCAAGAGTTGTTTTCTGGTAAGGAAAGTCACTATTCTGCTCCCATTGCCATACACAGTGCAAATAGCACTCGGATCTTTTCCCAGCAAGTACAGTGTATTGGGCTGAAGAGGCGCTACTGTTCTTGTCATTTTCCTAAGCAGAGTTGAATTAGATATGGCACGAGTGTGGAGGAAGCACAGTTCTTTTGTTCTCAGCAAGCTCACAGTTCGGACCCCTTAGAAAACACAGTAGAGTTGAAGAGTGCACTTTACTCAAAAAGAAGAGTATGTTTCTTTTAAGGCGAGCTAGCGTTTGTTTCCCAGTCCTAAATGGAGTTGAATGACATTCAGTTTCTGGTCTTACAAGCAAGAGTTGTTTTCTGGTAAGAAGAGTCACTATTGTGCTCCCATTGTCATACACAGGGCAAATAGCACTGGCTTCTGTTCCCAGCATATACAGTGTATTGGACTGAAGACGATCTACTGTTCTTGTCAGGTTCCTAAGCAGAGTTGAACTAGATATGGCCCATTGTGTAGGAAGCACAGTTCTTCTGTTCTGAGCAAGCTCACTGTTTGGACACCATAGGAAACACAGTAGAGCAGATGTGTGCCCTATTCTAAAAAGCAGAGCGTGTTTCTTGTAAGGCGAGCTAGCGTTTGTTTCCCAGTCCTAAATATAGTTGAATCACATGCAGTTTCTGGTCCTATGAGCAAGAGTTCCTTTGTGGTTAGAAGAGTCACTATTGCGCTCCCATTGTCATACACAGGGCAAATAGCACTGGCGTCTGTTCCCAGCAAGTACAGTGTATTGGACTGAAGAGGATCTACTGTTCTTGTCAGTTTCCTAAGGAGAATTGAACTAGATATGACCCGTGTGTGTAGGAAGCACAGTTCTTTTGTACTCAGCAAGCTCACTGTTCTGGCCCTATAGGAAACACAGTAGAGTAGAAGAGTGCTCTTTCCACAAAAGCAGAGTGTGTTTCTCGTAAGTCGAGCTAGCATTTGTTTCCCAGTCCTAAATGTAGATGAATCACATGCAGTTTCTGGTCCTACGAGCAAGAATTGTTTTGTGGTAAGAAGAGTCACTATTTGCTCCCATTGTCATACATTGTGCAAATAGCACTGGCGTCTGTTCCCAGCAAGTACAGTGTATTGGACTTAAGAGGATCTACTGTTCTTGTCAGTTTCCTAAGCAGAATTGAACTAGATATGGCCGTGTGTAGGAAGCACAGTTCTTTTGTTCTGAGCAAACTCACTATTCTGGCGCTATAGGAAACACAGTAGAGTAGAAGAGTGCTGTTTTCTCAAAAGCAGAGTGTGTTTCTTGTAAGGCTAGCTAGCGTTTGTTTCCAAGTTCTAAATGGAGTTGAATCACATGCAGTTTTTGGTCCTACATGCAAGAGTTGTTTTCTGGTAAGGAAAGTCACTGTTCTGCTCCCATTGCCATACACAGTGCAAATAACACTCGCATCTTTTTCCAGCAAGTACAGTGTATTGGGCTGAAGAGGCGCTACTGTTCTTGTCATTTTCCTAAGCAGAGTTGAATTAGATATGGCGCGAGTGTGGAGGAAGCACAGTTCTATTGTTCTCAGCAAGCTCACAGTTCGGACCCCATAGAAAACACAGTAGAGTTGAAGAGTGCACTTTACTCAAAAAGAAGAGTATGTTTCTTTTAAGGCAAGCTAGCGTTTGTTTCCCAGTCCTAAATGGAGTTGAATGACATTCAGTTTCTGGTCCTACGACCAAGAGTTGTTTTCTGGTAAGAAGAGTAACTATTGCGCTCCCATTGCTGTACACAGTGCAAATAGCACTCGCATATGTTCCTAGCAAGTACAGTGTATTGGACTGAAGAGGAGCTACTGTTCTCATCAGTTTCCTAAGCAGAGTTGAACTAGATATGGCCCGTGTGTGTAGGAAGCACAGTTCTTTTCTTCTGAGCAAGCTCACTGTTCTGGCCCTATAGGAAACAGAGTAGCGTAGAAGAGTGCTCTTTTCTCAAAAGCAGAGTGATTTTCTTGTAAGGCGAGCTAGCGTTTGTTTCCCAGTCCTAAATGGAGTTGAATCACATGCAGTTTCTGGTCCTACAAGCAAGAGTTGTTTTCTGGTAAGAAGAGTCACTATTGTGCTCCCATTGTCATACACAGGGCAAATAGCACTGGCTTCTGTTCCCAGCATGAACAGTGTATTGGACTGAAGACGATCTACTGCTCTTGTCAGGTTCCTAAGCAGAGTTGAACTAGATATGGCTCATTGTGTAGGAAGCACAGTTCTTCTGTTCTGAGCAAGCTCACTGTTTGGACACCATAGGAAACACAGTAGAGTAGATGTGTGCCCTATTCTCAAAAGGAGAATGTGTTTCTTGTATCGCGAGCTAGCGTTTGTTTCCCAATCCTAAATGGAGTTGAATCACATGCAATTTCTGGTCCTACGAGCAAGAGTTGTTTTGTGGTAAGAAGAGTCACTATTGCGCTCCCATTGTCATACACAGGGCAAATAGCACTGGCGTCTGTTCCCAGCAAGTACAGTGTATTGGACTGAAGAGGATCTACTGTTCTTGTCAGTTTCCTAAGGAGAATTGAACTAGATATGACCCCTGTGTGTAGGAAGCACAGTTCTTTTGTTCTGAGCAAGCTCACTGTTCCGGCCTTATAGGAAACACAGTAGAGTAGAAAAGTGCTCTTTTCTCAAAACCAGAGTGTGTTTCTTGTAAGTCGAGCTAGCGTTTGTTTCTCAGTCCTAAATGGAGTTGAAACAAATGCAGTTTGGTCCTTCGAGCAAGAGTTGTTTTCTGGTAAGTAGAGTCACTTTTGCGCTCCCATTGCCATACACAGTACAAATAGCGCTGGCGTTTGTTTAACGCAAGTACAGTGTATTGGTCTGAATAGGAGCTACTGTTCTTGTCAGATTCCTGAGCAGAGTTGAACTAGATATGGCCCGTGTGTGTAGGAAGCACATTTCTTTTGTTCTGAGCAAGCTCACTGTTTGAACCCCATAGGAAACACAGTAGAGTAGATGAGTGCTCTTTTCTCAAAAGCAGAGTGTGTTTCTTGTAAGGCGAGCTAGCATTTGTTTCCCAGTCCTAAATGGAGTTGAAATACACATGCAGTTTCTGGTCTTACGAGCAAGCGTTGTTTTCTGGTAAGAAGAGTCACTATTGTGCTCCCTTTGCCATACACAGTGCAAATAGCACTCGCGTCTGTTCCCAACAAGTACAGTGTATTGGACTGAAGAGGAGCTACTGTTCTTGTCAGTTTCCTAAGGAGAATTGAACTAGATATGGCCCGTGTGTGTAGGAAGCCCAGTTCTTTTGTACTCAGCAAGCTCACTGTTCTGGACCTATAGGAAACACAGTAGAGTAGAAGAGTGCTCTTTTCTCAAAAGCAGAGTGTGTTTCTTGTAAGTCGAGCTAGCTTTTGTTTCCCAGTCCTAAATGTAGTTGAATCACATGCAGTTTCTGGTCCTAGGAGCAAGAATTGTTTTGTGGTAAGAAGAGTCACTATTGCGCTCCCATTGTCATACATTGTGCAAATAGCACTGGCGTCTGTTCCCAGCAAGTACAGTGTATTGGACTGAAGAGGATCTACTGTTCTTGTCAGTTTCCTAAGCAGAATTGAACTAGATATGGCCGTGTGTAGGAAGCACAGTTCTTTTGTTCTGAGCAAGCTCACTGTTCTGGCGCTGTAGGAAACACAGTAGAGTAGAAGAGTGCTGTTTTCTCAAAAGCAGAGTGTGTTTCTAGTAAGGCGAGCTAGCGTTTGTTTCCAAGTTCTAAATGGAGTTGAATCACAAGCAGTTTTTGGTCCTACACGCAAGAGTTGTTTTCTGGTAAGGAAAGTCACTATTGTGCTCCCATTGCCATACACAGTGCAAAGAGCACTCGCATCTTTTCCCATCAAGTACAGTGTATTGGGCTGAAGAGGCGCTACTGTTCTTGTCATTTTCCTAAGCAGAGTTGAATTAGATATGGCGCGAGTGTGGAGGAAGCACAGTTCTTTTGTTCTCAGCAAGCTCACAGTTCGGACCCCATAGAAAACACAGTAGAGTTGAAGAGTGCACTTTACTCAAAAAGAAGAGTATGTTTCTTGTAAGGCGAGCTAGCGTTTGTTTCCCAGTCCTAAATGGAGTTGAATGACATTCAGTTTCTGGTCCTACCAGCAAGAGTTGTTTTCTGGTAAGAAGAGTAACTATTGCGCTCCCATTGCTGTACACAGTGCAAATAGCACTTGCATATGTTCCCAGCAAGTACAGTGTATTGGACTGAAGAGGAGCTACTGTTCTCATCAGTTTCCTAAGCATAGTTTAACTAGATATGGCCCGTGTGTGTAGGAAGCACAGTTCTTTTCTTCTGAGCAAGCTCACTGTTCTGGCCCTATTGAAACACAGTAGAGTAGAAGAGTGCTCTTTTCTCAAAAGCAGAGTGATTTGCTTGTAAGGCGAGCTAGCTTTTGTTTCCCAGTCCTAAATGGATTTGAATCACATGCAGTTTTGGTCTTTCGAGCACGAGTTGTTTTCTGGTAAGAAGAGTCACTATTGCGCTCCCATTGCCATACACAGTACAAATAGCACTCGCGTCTGTTCCCAACAAGTACAATGTATTGGACTGAAAAGGAGCTACTGTTCTTGTCAGTTTCCTAAGGAGAATTGAACTAGATATGGCCCGTGTGTGTAGGAAGCCCAGGTCTTTTGTACTCAGCAAGCTCACTGTTCTGGACCTATAGGAAACACAGTAGAGTAGAATAGTGCTCTTTTCTCAAAAGCAGAGTGTGTTTCTTGTAAGTCGAGCTAGCGTTTGTTTCCCAGTCCTAAATGAAGTTGAATCACATGCAGTTTCTGGTCCTACGAGCAAGAATTGTTTTGTGGTAAGAAGAGTCACTATTGCGCTCCCATTGTCATACATTGTGCAAATAGCACTGGCGTCTGTTCCCAGCAAGTACAGTGTATTGGACTGAAGAGGATCTACTGTTCTTGTCAGTTTCCTAAGCAGAATTGAACTAGATATGGCCGTGTGTAGGAAGCACAGTTCTTTTGTTCTGAGCAAGCTCACTGTTCTGGCGCTGTAGGAAACACAGTAGAGTAGAAGAGTGCTGTTTTCTCAAAAGCAGAGTGTGTTTCTTGTAAGGCGAGCTAGCGTTTGTTTCCAAGTTCTAAATGGAGTTGAATCACATGTAGTTTTTGGTCCTACACGCAAGAGTTGTTTTCTGGTAAGGAAAGTCACTATTGTGCTCCCATTGCCATACACAGTGCAAAGAGCACTCGCATCTTTTCCCAGCAAGTACAGTGTATTGGGCTGAAGAGGCGCTACTGTTCTTGTCATTTTCCTAAGCAGAGTTGAATTAGATATGGCGCGAGTGTGGAGGAAGCACAGTTCTTTTGTTCTCAGCAAGCTCACAGTTCGGACCCCATAGAAAACACAGTAGAGTTGAAGAGTGCACTTTACTCAAAAAGAAGAGTATGTTTCTTGTAAGGCGAGCTAGCGTTTGTTTCCCAGTCCTAAATGGAGTTGAATGACATTCAGTTTCTGGTCCTACGAGCAAGAGTTGTTTTCTGGTAAGAAGAGTAACTATTGCGCTCCCATTGCTGTACACAGTGCAAATAGCCCTTGCATATGTTCCCAGCAAGTACAGTGTATGGTACTGAAGAGGAGCTACTGTTCTCATCAGTTTCCTAAGCATAGTTTAACTAGATATGGCCCGTGTGTGTAGGAAGCACAGTTCTTTTCTTCTGAGCAAGCTCACTGTTCTGGCCCTATTGAAACACAGTAGAGTAGAAGAGTGCTCTTTTCTCAAAAGCAGAGTGTGTTTCTTGTAAGGCGAGCTAGCGTTTGCTTCCCAGTCCTAAATGGAGTTGAATCACATGCAGTTTCTGGTCCTACGAGCAAGAGTTGTTTTCTGGTAAGAAGAGTCACTATTGCGCTCCCATTGCCATTCGCAGTGCAAATAGCACTGGCGTCTGTTCCCAGCAAGTACAGTGTATTGGACTGAAGAGGATCTACTGTTGTTGTCAGGTTCCTAAGCAGAGTTGAACTAGATATGGCCCGTGTGTGTAGGAAGCACGGTTCTTTTGTTCTGAGCAAGCTCACTGTTAGGACCCCATAGGAAACACAGTAGAGTAGAAGTGTGCCCTTTTCTCAAAGCGGAGCGTGTTTCTTGTAAGGCGAGCTAGCGTTTGTTTCCCAGACCTAAGTGGAGTTGAATCACATGAAGTTTCTGGTCCTAAGAGCAAGCGTTATTTTCTGATAAGAAGAGTCACTATTGCGCTCCCTTTGCCATACACAGTGCAAATAGCACTCGCGTCTGTTCCCAGCAAGTAGAGTGTATTGGACTGAAGAGAGGAGACTGTTCTTGTCAGTTTCCTAAGCAGAGTTGAACTAGATATGGCACGTGTGTGTAGGAAGCACAGTTCTTTTGTTCTGAGCAAGCTCACTGTTCGGACACCATAGGAAACACAGTAGAGTAGATTAGTGCTCTTTCCTCAAAAGCAGATTTTGTTTCTTGTAAGGCGAACTAGCGTTTGTTTCCCAGTCCTAAATGGAGTTGAATCACATGCAGTTTTGGGTCTTACACGCAAGAGTTGCTTTCAGGTAAGGAAAGTCACTATTGCGCTTCCATTGCCATACACAGTGCAAATAGCACTCGCGTCTGTTCCCAGCAAGTACAGTGTATTGGACTGAAGAGGAGCTACTTCTCTTGTCAGTTTCCTAAGCAGAGTTGAACTAGATATGGTCCGGATGTAGGAAGCACAGTTCTTTTGTTCTGAGCAAGCTCTCTGTTCGGACCCCATAGGAAACACAGTAGAGTAGAAGAGTGCTCTTTTCTCAAAAGCAGAGTGTGTTTCTTGAAAGGCGAGCTAGCATTTGTTTCCCAGTCCTAAGTGGATTGAATCAAATGCAGTTTCAGGTCCTAAGAGCAAGAGTTGTTTTCTGGTAAGAAGAGACACTATTGTGCATCCATTGCCGTACACAGTGCAAATAGCACTCGCGTCTGTTCCCAGCAAGTACAGTGTATTGGACTGAAGAGGATCTACTGTTCTCGTCAGTTTCCAAAGGAGAGTTGAACTAGATATGGCCCGTGTGTGTAGGAAGCACAGTTCTTTTGTTCTGAGAAAGCTCACTGTTCTGCCCTATAGTAAACACAGTAGTGTAGAAGAGTACTCGTTTCTCAAAAGCAGAGTGTGTTTCTTGTAAGGCGAGCTAGCGTTTTTTTCCCAGTCCTAAATGGAGTTCAAATACACATGCAGTTTCTGGTCCTACGAGCAAGAGTTGTTTTCTGGTTAGAAGAGTCACTATTGCGCTCCCTTTCCCATACACAGTGCAAATAGCCCTGGCGTCTCTTCCGAGCAAGTACAGTGTATTGGACTGAAGAGGAGCTACTGTTCTTGTCAATTTCCTAAGCAGAGTTGAACTAGATATGGCCCGTGTGTGTAGGAAGCACAGTTCTTTTGTTCTGAGCAAGCTCAGTGTTCTGGCCCTACAGAAAACACAGTAGAGTAGAAGAGTGCTCTTTTCTCAAAAGCAGAGTGTGTTTCTTGTAAGGCGAGCTAGCGTTTGGTTCCCAGTTCTAAATGGAGTTGAATCACATGCAGTTTCTGGTCCTACGAGCAAGAGTTGTTTTCTGGTAAGAAGAGTCACTATTGCGCTCCCATTGTCATTCGCAGTGCAAATAGCACTGGCGTCTGTTCCCAGCAAGTACAGTGTATTGGATTGAAGAGGATGTAAGGTTGTTGTCAGGTTCCTAAGCAGAGTTGAACTAGATATTGCCCGTGTGTGTAGGAAGCACGGTTCTTTTGTTCTGAGCAAGCTCACTGTTAGGACCCCATAGGAAACACAGTAGAGTAGAAGTGTGCCCTTTTCTCAAAGCGGAGCGTGTTTCTTGTAAGGCGAGCTAGCATTTGTTTCCCAGACCTAAGTGGAGTTGAATCACATGCAGTTTCTGGTCCTAAGAGCAAGCGTTGTTTTCTGATAAGAAGAGTCACTATTGAGCTCCCTTTGCCATACACAGTGCAAATAGCACTCGCGTCTGTTCCCAGCAAGTAGAGTGTATTGGACTGAAGAGAGGACACAGTTCTTGTCAGTTTCTTAAGCAGAGTTGAACTAGATATGGCACGTGTGTGTAGGAAGCACAGTTCTTTTGTTCTGAGCAAGCTCACTGTTCGGACACCATAGGAAACACAGTAGAGTAGATTAGTGCTCTTTCCTCAAAAGCAGATTTTGTTTCTTGTAAGGCGAGCTAGCGTTTGTTTCCCAGTCCTAAATGGAGTTGAATCACATGCAGTTTTGGGTCTTACACGCAAGAGTTGCTTTCAGGTAAGGAAAGTCACTATTGTGCTTCCATTGCCATACACAGTGCAAATAGCACTCGCGTCTGTTCCCAGCAAGTACAGTGTATTGGACTGAAGAGGAGCTACTTCTCTTGTCAGTTTCCTAAGCAGAGTTGAACTAGATATGGCCCGGATGTAGGAAGCACAGTTCTTTTGTTCTGAGCAAGCTCTCTGTTCGGACCCCATAGGAAACACAGTAGAGTAGAAGAGTGCTCTTTTCTCAAAAGCAGAGTGTGTTTCTTGAAAGGCGAGCTAGCATTTGTTTCCCAGTCCTAAGTGGATTGAATCAAATGCAGTTTCAGGTCCTAAGAGCAAGAGTTGTTTTCTGGTAAGAAGAGTCACTATTGTGCATCCATTGCCGTACACAGTGCAAATAGCACTCGCGTCTGTTCCCAGCAAGTACAGTGTATTGGACTGAAGAGGATCTACTGTTCTCGTCAGTTTCCAAAGCAGAGTTGAACTAGATATGGCCCGTGTGTAGGAAGCACAGTTCTTTTGTTCTGAGAAAGCTCACTGTTCTGGCCCTATAGTAAACACAGTAGTGTAGAAGAGTGCTCTTTTCTCAAAAGCGTAGTGTGTTTCTTTTAAGGCGAGCTAGCATTTTTTTCCCAGTCCTAAATGGAGTTCAAATACACATGCAGTTTCTGGTCCTACGAGCAAGAGTTGTTTTCTGGTTAGAAGAGTCACTATTGCGCTCCCTTTCCCATACACAGTGCAAATACCCCTGGCGTCTGTTCCGAGCAAGTACAGTGTATTGGACTGAAGAGGAGCTACTGTTCTTGTCAGTTTCCTAAGCAGAGTTGAACTAGATATGGCCCGTGTGTGTAGGAAGCACAGTTCTTTTGTTCTGAGCAAGCTCAGTGTTCTGGCCCTACAGAAAACACAGTAGAGTAGAAGAGTGCTCTTTTCTCAAAAGCAGAGTGTGTTTCTTGTAAGGCGAGCTAGCGTTTGCTTCCCAGTCCTAAATGGAGTTGAATCACATGCAGTTTCTGGTCCTACGAGCAAGAGTTGTTTTCTGGTAAGAAGAGTCACTATTGCGCTCCCATTGTCATTCGCAGTGCAAATAGCACTGGCTTCTGTTCCCAGCAAGTACAGTGTATTGGACTGAAGAGGATCTACTGTTGTTGTCAGGTTCCTAAGCAGAGTTGAACTAGATATGGCCCGTGTGTGTAGGAAGCACGGTTCTTTTGTTCTGAGCAAGCTCACTGTTAGGACCCCATAGGAAACACAGTAGAGTAGAAGTGTGCCCTTTTCTCAAAGCGGAGCGTGTTTCTTGTAAGGCGAGCTAGCGTTTGTTTCCCAGACCTAAGTGGAGTTGAATCACATGCAGTTTCTGGTCCTAAGAGCAAGCGTTGTTTTCTGATAAGAAGAGTCACTATTGCACTCCCTTTGCCATACACAGTGCAAATAGCACTCGCGTCTGGTCCCAGCAAGTAGAGTGTATTGGACTGAAGAGAGGATACTGTTCTTGTCAGTTTCCTAAGCAGAGTTGAAATAGATATGGCACTTGTGTGTAGGAAGCACAGTTCTTTTATTCTGAGCAAGCTCACTGTTCGGACACCATAGGAAACACAGTAGAGTAGATTAGTGCTCTTTCCTCCAAAGCAGATTTTTTTTCTTGTAAGGCGAGCTAGCGTTTGTTTCCCAGTCCTAAATGGAGTTGAATCACATGCAGTTTTGGGTCTTACACGCAAGAGTTGCTTTCAGGTAAGGAAAGTCACTACTGCGCTTCCATTGCCATACACAGTGCAAATAGCACTCGCATCTGTTCCCAGCAAGTACAGTGTATTGGAATGAAGAGGAGCTACTTCTCTTGTAGGTTTCCTAAGCAGAGTTGAACTAGATATGGCCCGGATGTAGGAAACACAGTTCTTTTGTTCTGAGCAAAATCTCTGTTCGGACCCCGTAGGAAACACAGTAGAGTAGAAGAGTGCTCTTTTCTCAAAAGCAGAGTGTGTTTCTTGTAAGGCGAGCTAGCATTTGTTTCCCAGTCCTAAATGGAGTTGAAATACACATGCAGTTTCTGGTCTTACGAGCAAGAGTTGTTTTCTGGTAAGAAGAGTCACTATTGCGCTCCCTTTGCCATACACAGTGCAAAAAGCACTCGCGTCTGTTCCCAACAAGTACAGTGTATTGGACTGAAGAGGAGCTACTGTTCTTGTCAGTTTCCTAAGCAGAATTGAATTAGATATGGCCCGTGTGTGTAGGAAGCACAGTTCTTTTGTTCTGAGAAAGCTCACTGTTCTGGCCCTATAGTAAACACAGTAGTGTAGAAGAGTGCTCTTTTCTCAAAAGCATAGTGTGTTTCTTGTAAGGCGAGCTAGCGTTTTTTTCCCAGTCCTAAATGGAGTTCAAATACACATGCAGTTTCTGGTCCTACGAGCAAGAGTTGTTTTCTGGTTAGAAGAGTCACTATTGCGCTCCCTTTCCCATACACAGTGCAAATAGCCCTGGCGTCTGTTCCGAGCAAGTACAGTGTATTGGACTGAAGAGGAGCTACTGTTCTTGTCAGTTTCCTAAGCAGAGTTGAACTAGATATGGCCCGTGTGTGTAGGAAGCACAGTTCTTTTGTTCTGAGCAAGCTCAGTGTTCTGGCCCTACAGAAAACACAGTAGAGTAGAAGAGTGCTCTTTTCTCAAAAGCAGAGTGTGTTTCTTGTAAGGCGAGCTAGCGTTTGCTTCCCAGTCCTAAATGGAGTTGAATCACATGCAGTTTCTGGTCCTCCGAGCAAGAGTTGTTTTCTGGTAAGAAGAGTCACTATTGCGCTCCCATTGTCATTCGCAGTGCAAAGAGCACTGGCGTCTGTTCCCAGCAAGTACAGTGTATTGGACTGAAGAGGATCTACTGTTGTTGTCAGGTTCCTAAGCAGAGTTGAACTAGATATGGCCCGTGTGTGTAGGAAGCACGGTTCTTTTGTTCTGAGCAAGCTCACTGTTAGGACCCCATAGGAAACACAGTAGAGTAGAAGTGTGCCCTTTTCTCAAAGCGGAGCGTGTTTCTTGTAAGGCGAGCTAGCATTTGTTTCCCAGACCTAAGTGGAGTTGAATCACATGCAGTTTCTGGTCCTAAGAGCAAGCGTTGTTTTCTGATAAGAAGAGTCACTATTGCACTCCCTTTGCCATACACAGTGCAAATAGCACTCGCGTCTGTTCCCAGCAAGTAGAGTGTATTGGACTGAAGAGAGGATACTGTTCTTGTCAGTTTCCTAAGCAGAGTTGAACTAGATATGGCACTTGTATGTAGGAAGCACAGTTCTTTTATTCTGAGCAAGCTCACTGTTCGGACACCATAGGAAACACAGTAGAGTAGATTAGTGCTCTTTCCTCCAAAGCAGATTTTTTTTCTTGTAAGGCGAGCTAGCGTTTGTTTCCCAGTCCTAAGTGGAGTTGAATCACATGCAGTTTTGGGTCTTACACGCAAGAGTTGCTTTCAGGTAAGGAAAGTCACTACTGCGCTTCCATTGCCATACACAGTGCAAATAGCACTCGCATCTGTTCCCAGCAAGTACAGTGTATTGGAATGAAGAGGAGCTACTTCTCTTGTAGGTTTCCTAAGCAGAGTTGAACTAGATATGGCCCGGATGTAGGAAGCACAGTTCTTTTGTTCTGAGCAAAATCTCTGTTCGGACCCCATAGGAAACACAGTAGAGTAGAAGAGTGCTCTTTTCTCAAAAGCAGAGTGTGTTTCTTGTAAGGCGAGCTAGCATTTGTTTCCCAGTCCTAAATGGAGTTGAAATACACATGCAGTTTCTGGTCTTACAAGCAAGAGTTGTTTTCTGATAAGAAAAGTCACTATTGCGCTCCCTTTGCCATACACAGTGCAAAAAGCACTCGCGTCTGTTCCCAACAAGTACAGTGTATTGGACTGAAGAGGAGCTACTGTTCTTGTCAGTTTCCTAAGCAGAATTGAATTAGATATGGCCCGTGTGTGTAGGAAGCACAGTTCTTTTGTTCTGAGAAAGCTCACTGTTCTGGCCCTATAGTAAACACAGTAGTGTAGAAGAGTGCTCTTTTCTCAAAAGCATAGTGTGTTTCTTGTAAGGCGAGCTAGCGTTTTTTTCCCAGTCCTAAATGGAGTTCAAATACACATGCAGTTTCTGGTCCTACGAGCAAGAGTTGTTTTCTGGTTAGAAGAGTCACTATTGCGCTCCCTTTCCCATACACAGTGCAAATACCCCTGGCGTCTGTTCCGAGCAAGTACAGTGTATTGGACTGAAGAGGAGCTACTGTTCTTGTCAGTTTCCTAAGCAGAGTTGAACTAGATATGGCCCGTGTGTGTAGGAAGCACAGTTCTTTTGTTCTGAGCAAGCTCAGTGTTCTGGCCCTACAGAAAACACAGTAGAGTAGAAGAGTGCTCTTTTCTCAAAAGCAGAGTGTGTTTCTTGTAAGGCGAGCTAGCGTTTGCTTCCCAGTCCTAAATGGAGTTGAATCACATGCAGTTTCTGGTCCTACGAGCAAGAGTTGTTTTCTGGTAAGAAGAGTCACTATTGCGCTCCCATTGCCATTCGCAGTGCAAATAGCACTGGCGTCTGTTCCCAGCAAGTACAGTGTATTGGACTGAAGAGGAGCTACTGTTCTTGTCAGTTTCCTAAGCAGAATTGAATTAGATATGGCCCGTGTGTGTAGGAAGCACAGTTCTTTTGTTCTGAGAAAGCTCACTGTTCTGGCCCTATTGTAAACACAGTAGTGTAGAAGAGTGCTCTTTTCTCAAAAGCATAGTGTGTTTCTTGTAAGGCGAGCTAGCCTTTTTTTCCCAGTCCTAAACGGAGTTCAAATACACATGCAGTTTCTGGTCCTACGAGCAAGAGTTGTTTTCTGGTTAGAAGAGTCACTATTGCGCTCCCTTTCCCATACACAGTGCAAATAGCCCTGGCGTCTGTTCCGAGCAAGTACAGTGTATTGGACTGAAGAGGAGCTACTGTTCTTGTCAGTTTCCTAAGCAGAGTTGAACTAGATATGGCCCGTGTGTGTAGGAAGCACAGTTCTTTTGTTCTGAGCAAGCTCAGTGTTCTGGCCCTACAGAAAACACAGTAGAGTAGAAGAGTGCTCTTTTCTCAAAAGCAGAGTGTGTTTCTTGTAAGGCGAGCTAGCGTTTGCTTCCCAGTCCTAAATGGAGTTGAATCACATGCAGTTTCTGGTCCTACGAGCAAGAGTTGTTTTCTGGTAAGAAGAGTCACTATTGCGCTCCCATTGTCATTCGCAGTGCAAATAGCACTGGCCTCTGCTCCCAGCAAGTACAGTGTATTGGACTGAAGAGGATCTACTGTTGTTGTCAGGTTCCTAAGCAGAGTTGAACTAGATATGGCCTGTGTGTGTAGGAAGCACGGTTCTTTTGTTCTGAGCAAGCTCACTGTTAGGACCCCATAGGAAACACAGTAGAGTAGAAGTGTGCCCTTTTCTCAAAGCGGAGCGTGTTTCTTGTAAGGCGAGCTAGCGTTTGTTTCCCAGACCTAAGTGGAGTTGAATCAAATGCAGTTTCTGGTCCTAAGAGCAAGCATTGTTTTCTGATAAGAAGAGTCACTATTGCGCTCCCTTTGCCATACACAGTGCAAATAGCACTCACGTCTGTTCCCAGCAAGTAGAGTGTATTGGACTGAAGAGAGGACACTGTTCTTGTCAGTTTCCTAAGCAGAGTTGAACTAGATATGGCACGTGTGTGTAGGAAGCACAGTTCTTTTGTTCTGAGCAAGCTCACTGTTCGGACACCATAGGAAACACAGTAGAGTAGATTAGTGCTCTTTCCTCAAAAGCAGATTTTGTTTCTTGTAAGGCGAGCTAGCATTTGTTTCCCAGTCCTAAATGGAGTTGAATCACATGCAGTTTTGGGTCTTACACGCACGAGTTGCTTTCAGGTAAGGAAAGTCACTATTGCGCTTCCTTTGCCATACACAGTGCAAATAGCACTTGCGTCTGTTCCCAGCAAGTACAGTGTATTGGACTGAAGAGGAGCTACTTCTCTTGTCAGTTTCCTAAGCAGAGTTGAACTAGATATGGCCCGGATGTAGGAAGCACAGTTCTTTTGTTCTGAGCAAGCTCTCTGTTCGGACCCCATAGGAAACACAGTAGAGTAGAAGAGTGCTCTTTTCTCAAAAGCAGAGTGTGTTTCTTGAAAGGCGAGCTAGCATTTGTTTCCCAGTCCTAAGTGGATTGAATCAAATGCAGTTTCAGGTCCTAAGAGCAAGAGCTGTTTTCTGGTAAGAAGAGACACTATTGTGCATCCATTGCCGTACACAGTGCAAATAGCACTCGCGTCTGTTCCCAGCAAGTACAGTGTATTGGACTGAAGAGGATCTACTGTTCTCGTCAGTTTCCAAAGCAGAGTTGAACTAGATATGGCCCGTGTGTGTAGGAAGCACAGTTCTTTTGTTCTGAGAAAGCTCACTGTTCTGGCCCTATAGTAAACACAGTAGTGTAGAAGAGTACTCTTTTCTCAAAAGCAGAGTGTGTTTCTTGTAAGGCGAGCTAGCGTTTTTTTCCCAGTCCTAAATGGAGTTCAAATACACATGCAGTTTCTGGTCCTATGAGCAAGAGTTGTTTTCTGGTTAGAAGAGTCACTATTGCGCTCCCTTTCCCATACACAGTGCAAATATCCCTGGCGTCTCTTCCGAGCAAGTACAGTGTATTGGACTGAAGAGGAGCTACTGTTCTTGTAAATTTCCTAAGCAGAGTTGAACTAGATATGGCCCGTGTGTGTAGGAAGCACAGTTCTTTTGTTCTGAGCAAGCTCAGTTTTCTGGCCCTACAGAAAACACAGTAGAGTAGAAGAGTGCTCTTTTCTCAAAAGCAGAGTGTGTTTCTTGTAAGGCGAGCTAGCATTTGTTTCCCAGTCCTAAATGGAGTTGAAATACACATGCAGTTTCTGTTCCTGTGAGCTAGAGTTGTTTTCTGGTAAGAAGAGTCGCTATTGCGCTCCCATTGTCATACACAGGGCAAATAGCACTGGCGTCTGTTCTCAGCAAGTACAGTGTATTGGACTGAAGAGGATCTACTGTTCTTGTCAGTTTCCTAAACAGAATTGAACTAGATATGGCCGGTTTGTGTAGGAAGCAAAGTTCTTTTTTTCTGAGCAAGCTCACTGTTCTGGCCGTATAGGAAAAACAGTAGAGTACAAAAGTGCTCTTTTCTCAAAAGCAGAGTGTGTTTCTTGTAAGGCGAGCTAGCGATTGTTTCCCAGTCCTAAATTGAGTTGAATCACATGTAGTTTCTGGTCCTAAGAGCAAGAGTTTTTTTCTGGTAAGAAGAGTCACTATTGTGCTCCTATTGTCATACACAGGGCAAATAGCACTGGTGTCTCTTCCCAGCATGTACAGTGTATTGGACTGAAGAGGATCTACTGTTCTTGTCAGGTTCCTAAGCAGAGTTGAACTAGATATGGCCCATGTGTGTAGGAAGCACAGTTTTTTGTACTCAGCAAGCTCACTGTTCTGGCCCTATAGGAAACACAGTAGAGTAGAAGAGTGCTCTTTCCTCAAAAGCAGAGTGTGTTTCTTGTAAGGCGATCTAGCGTTTGTTTCCCAGTCCTAAATGGAGTTGTATCACATGCAGGTTCTGGTCCTACAAACAAGAGTTGTTTTCTGGTATAAAGAGTCATTATTGCGCTCCCATTGCCATATGCAGTACAAATAGCACTCGTGTCTGTTTCCAGCAAGTACAGTGTATTGGTCTAAAGAGGAGCTACTGTTCTTGTCAGTTTCCAAAGCAGAGTTGAACTAGATATGGCCCGTGTGTGTAGGAAGCACGGTTCTTTTGTTCTGAGCAAGCTCACTGTTTGGACCCCATAGAAAACACAGTAGAGTAGATGTGTGCCCTATTCTCAAAAGCAGAGTGTGTTTCTTGTACGGCGAGCTAGCTTTTGTTTCCCAGACGTAAATGAAGTTGAATCACATGCAGTTTCTGGTCCTACTAGTAGAGTTGTTTTTGGTAAGAAGAGTCACTATTGCGCTCCCATTGTCATACACAGGGCAAATCGCACTGGCATCTTTTCCCAGCATGTACAGTGTATTGGACTGAAGAGGATCTACTGTTCTTGTCAGTTTCCTAAGCAGAATTGAACTAGATACGGCCATGTGTGTAGGAAACACAGTTCTTTTGTTCTGAGCAAGCTCATTCTTCTGGCCCTATAGGAAACACAGTAGAGTAGAAGAGTGCTCTTTTCTCAAAAGCAGATTGTGTTTCTTGTAAGGTGAGCTGGCGTTTGTTTCCCACCCCTAAACGGAGTTGAATCACATGCAGTTTTTGGTCATAGGAGCAAGAGTGTTTTCTGGTAAGGAAAGTCACTATTGCGCTCCCTTTGTCATACACAGCACAAATAGCACTCACGTCTGTTCCCAGCAAGTACAGTGTATTGGACTGAAGAGGAGTTACTGTTCTTGTCAGTTTCCTAAGCAGAGTTGAACTAGATATGGCCCGTGTGTATAGGAAGCACAGTTCTTTTGTTCTGAGCAAGCTCACTGTGTGGACCCCATAGGAAACTCAGTGCTCTTTCTCAAAAGCATAGAGTGTTTCTTGTAAGGCGAGCTAGCGTTTGGTTCCCACTTCTAAATGGAGTTGAATCACATGCAGTTTTTGGTCCTACGCGCAAGAGTTGTTTTCTGGTAAGGAAAGTCACTATTGCGCTCCCATTGCCAAACACAGTGCAAATAGCACTCGCATATGTTCCCAGCAAGTACAGTGTATTGGACTGAAGAGGAGCTACTGTTCTTGTCAGTTTCCTAAGCAGAGTTTAACTACATATGGCCCGTGTGCGTAGGAAGCACAGTTCTTTTGTTCTGAGCAAGCTCACTGTTCGGAAACAATAGGACACATAGTAGAGAAGAAGAGTACTCTTTTCTCGAAAGCAGAATGTGTTTCTTGTAAGGCGAGCTAGCTTTTGTTTCCCAGTCCTAAATGAATTTGAATCACATGCAGTTTCTGGTCCTACGAATAGAGTTATTTTTTGGTAAGAAGAGTCACTATTGTGCTCCCATTGCCATACACAGTACAAATAGCACTTGCGTCTGTTCCAATCAAGTACAGTGTATTGGACTGAAGAGGAGCTACTGTTCTTGTCAGTTTCTTAAGCAGAGTTGAACTAGATATGGCCCATGTGTATAGGAAGCACAGTTCTTTTGTTCTGAGCAAGCTCACTGTTTTGACCCCATAGGAAACACAGTAGAGTAGAAGAGTGCTCTTTTCTCAAAAGCAGAGTGTGTTTCTTGTAAGGCGAGCTAGCGTTTGTTTCCCAGTCTTAAATGGAGTTGAATCAAATGCAGTTTTTGGTCCTATGAGCAAGAGTTGATTTCTGGTAAGAAGAGTCACTATTGCGATCCCAATTCCATACACAGTACAAATAGCACTCGCTTCTGTTTTCAGCAAGTACAGTGTATTGGACTGAAGAGGAGCTACTGTTCTTGTCAGTTTCATAAGCAGAGTTGAACTAGATATGGCCCGTGTGTGTAGGAAGCACAGTTCTTTTGTTGTGAGCAAGCTCACTGTTCGAACCCCATTGGAAACACAGTAGAGTAGACAGGTGCTCTTTCTCAAAAGCAGAGTGTGTTTCTTGTAAGGCGAGCTAGCATTTGTTTCCCAGTCCTAAATGGAATTCAAATACACATGCAGTTTCTGGTCCTACGAGCAAGAGTTGTTTTCTGGTTAAAAGAGTCACTATTGTGTTCCCTTTAACATACACAGTGCAAACAGCCCTTGCGTCTGTTCCCAGTAAGTACAGTGTATGGGACTGAAGAGGAGCTAGTGTTCTTGTCAGTTTCCTAAGCAGAGTTGAACTAGATATGGCCCATGTGTGTAGGAAGCACAGTTCTTTTGTTCTGAGCAAGCTCACTGTTCTCGCCCTATAGGAAACACAGTAGAGTAGAAGAGTGCTCTTTTCTCAAAAGCAGACTGTGTTTCTTGTAAGGCAAGCTAGCATTTGTTTCCCAGTCCGAAATGGAGTTAAATCACATGCAGTTTTTGGTCCTACGAGCAAGAGTTTTTTCTGGTAAAAAGAGTCACTATTGCGCTCCCATTGTCATTCACAGTGCAAATAGCACTGGCGTCTGTTCCCAGCATGTACAGTGTATTGGACTGAAGAAGATCTACTGTTCTCGTCAGTTTCCTAAGCAGAGTTGAACTAGATATGGCCCGTGTGTGTAGGAAGCACAGGTCTTTTGTTCTGAGCAAGCTCACTGTTCTCGCCCTATAGGAAACACTGTAGAGTAGAAGAGTGCTCTATTCTCAAAAGCAGAGTGTGTTTCTTGTAAGGCGAGCTAGTGTTTGTTTCCCAGTCCTAAATTGAGTTGAATCACCTGCAGTTTGTGGTCCTACGAGCAAGAGGTTTTTCTGGTAAGAAGAGTCACTATTGTGCTCCCATTGTCATAAACAGGGCAAATAGCACTGGTTTCTCTTCCCAGCATGTACAGTGTATTGGACTGAAGAGGATCTACTGTTCTTGTCAGATTCCAAAGCAGAGTTGAACTAGATATGGCCCGTGTGTGTAGGAAGCAGGGTTCTTTTTTTCTGAGCAAGCTCACTGTTTGGACCCCATAGAAAATACAATAGATTAGATGTGTGCCCTATTCTCAAAAGCAGAGCGTGTTTCTTGTAAGGCAAGCGAGCGTTTGTTTCCCAGTCCTTAGTGGATTGAATCAAATGCAGTTTCTGGTCCTAAGAGCAAGAGTTGTTTTCTGGTAAGAAGAGTCACTATTATGCTCCCAGTGCCGTACACAGTGCAAATAGCACTCGCGTCTGTTCTCAGTAAGTACAGTGTATTGGACTGAAGAGGAGCTACTGTTCTTGTCAGTTTCCTAAGCAGAGTTGAACTAGATATGGACCGTTTGTAGGAAGCACAGTTCTTTTGTTCTGAGCAGGCTCACTCTTCGAACTCCATAGGAAACACAGTAGAGTAGAAGAGTGCTCTTTTCTCAAAATCAGAGTGTGTTTTTTAAGGCGAGCTAGCATTTGTTTCCCAGTCCTAAATGGAGTTGAATCAAATGCAGTTTTTGGTCCTATGAGCAGGAGTTGTTTTCTGGTAAGAAGAGTCACTATTGTGCTCCCATTGCCACACACAGTACAAATAGCAATCGAGTCTGTTCCCAGCAAGTACAGTCTATTGGACTGCAGAGGAGCTTCTGTTCTTGTCAGTTTCCTAAGCAGAGATGAACTAGATATTGCTAGTGTGTGTACAAAGCACATTTCTTTTGTTCTGAGCAAGCTCACTGTTGTAACCCCATAGGAAATACAGTAGAGTAGAAGAGTGCACTTTTCTCAAAAGCAGAGTGTGTTTCTTGTAAGGCGAGCTAGCATTTGTTTCCCAGTCCTAAATGGAGTTGAAATACACATGCAGTTTCTGTTCCTATGAGCTAGAGTTGTTTTTTGGTAAGAAGAGTCGCTATTGCGCTCCCATTGTCATACACAGGGCAAATAGCACTGGCGTCTGTTCTCAGCAAGTACAGTGTATTGGACTGAAGAGGATCTACTGTTCTTGTCAGTTTCCTAAGCAGAATTGAACTAGATATGGCCGGTTTGTGTAGGAAGCAAAGTTCTTTTTTTCTAAGCAAGCTCACTGTTCTGGCGATATAGGAAAAACAGTAGAGTAGAAAAGTGCTCTTTTCTCAAAAGCAGAGTGTGTTTATTGTAAGGCGAGCTAGCGATTGTTTCCCAGTCCTAAATTGAGTTGAATCACATGTAGTTTCTGGTCCTAAGAGCAAGAGTTTTTTTCTGGTAAGAAGAGTCACTATTGCGCTCCTATTGTCATACACAGGGCAAATAGCACTGGTGTCTCTTCCCAGCATGTACAGTGTATTGGACTGAAGAGGATCTACTGTTCTTGTCAGGTTCCTAAGCAGAGTTGAACTAGATATGGCCCATGTGTGTAGGAAGCACAGTTCTTTGTACTCAGCAAGCGCACTGTTCTGGCCCTATAGGAAACACAGTAGAGTAGAAGAGTGCTCTTTCCTCAAAAGCAGAGTGTGTTTCTTGTAAGGCGATCTAGCGTTTGTTTCCCAGTCCTAAATGGAGTTGAATCACATGCAGGTTCTGGTCCTACAAACAAGAGTTGTTTTCTGGTAAGAAGAGTCACTATTGCTCTCCCATTGCCATACGCAGTACAAATAGCACTCGCGTCTGTTTCCAGCAAGTACAGTGTATTGGTCTGAAGAGGAGCTACTGTTCTTGTCAGTTTCCAAAGCAGAGTTGAACTAGATATGGCCCGTGTGTGTAGGAAGCACGGTTCTTTTGTTCTGAGCAAGCTCACTGTTTGGACCCCATAGAAAACACAGTAGAGTAGATGTGTGCCCTATTCTCAAAAGCAGAGCGTGTTTCTTGAAAGGCGAGCGAGCGTTTGTTTCCCTGTCCTTAGTGGATTGAATCAAATGCAGTTTCTGGTCCTAAGAGCAAGAGTTGTTTTCTGGTAAAAAGAGTCACTCTTGTGCTCCCAGTGCCATATACAGTGCAAATAGCACTCGCGTCTGTTCTCAGTAAGTACAGTGTATTGGAATGAAGAGGAGCTACTGTTCTTGTCAGTTTCCTAAGCAGAGTTGAACTAGATATGACCCGTGTGTGTAGGAAGCACAGTTTTTTTTGTTCTGAGAAAGCAGACTGTTTGGACCCCATAATCAACACAGTAGGCTAGATTTGTTCCCTATTCTCAAAAGCAGAGTGTGTTTCTTGTAAGGCGAGCTAGCGTTTGTTTCCCAGTCCTAAATGGAGTTGAAATGCACATGCAGTTTCTGTTCCTATGAGCTAGAGTTGTTTTCTGGTAAGAAGAGTCACTATTGCGCTCCATTTGCCGTACACAGTGCAAATAGCACTCGCGTCTGTTCCCAGCAAGTACAGTGTATTGGACTGAAGAAGAGCTACTGTTCTTGTCAGTTTTCTAAGCAGGGTTGAACTAGATATGGCCCATGTGTGTAGGAAGCACAGTTCTTTTGTTCTGAGCAAGCTCACTCTTCTGGCCCTATAGGAAACACAGTAGAGTAGAAGAGTGCTCTTTTCTCAAAAGAAGATTTTGTTTCTTGTAAGGTGAGCTGGCTTTTGTTTCCCACCCCTAAACGGAGTTGAATCACATGCAGTTTTTGGTCATAGGAGCAAGAGTTGTTTTCTGGTAAGGAAAGTCACTATTGCGCTCCCTTTGCCGTACACAGCACAAATAGCACTCACGTCTGTTCCCAGCAAGTACAGTGTATTGGACTGAAGAGCAGCTACTGTTCTTGTCAGTTTCCTCAGCAGAGTTGAACTAGATATGGCCCGTGTGTATAGGAAGCACAGTTCTTTTTTTCTGAGCAAGCTCACTGTGCGGACCCCATAGGAAACTCAGTGCTCTTTCTCAAAAGCATAGTGTGTTTCTTGTAAGGCGAGCTAGCGTTTGGTTCCCACTTCTAAATGGAGTTGAATCACATGCAGTTTTTGGTCCTACGCGCAAGAGTTGTTTTCTGGTAAGGAAAGTCACTATTGTGCTCCCATTGCCAAACACAGTGCAAATAGCACTCGCATTTGTTCCCAGCAAGTACAGTGTATTGGACTGAAGAGGAGCTACTGTTTTTGTCAGTTTCCTAAGCAGAGTTGAACTAGATATGGCCCGTGTGCGTAGGAAGCACAGTTCTTTTGTTCTGAGCAAGCTCACTGTTCGGAAACCATAGGACACATAGTAGAGAAGAAGAGTGCTCTTTTCTCAAAAGCAGAGTGTGTTTCTTGTAAGGCGAGCTAGCTTTTGTTTCCCAGTCCTAAATGAATTTGAATCACATGCAGTTTCTGGTCCTACGAGTAGAGTTATTTTTTGGTAAGAAGAGTCACTATAGTGCGCCCATTGCCATACACAGTACAAATAGCACTTGTGTCTGTTCCAATCAAGTACAGTGTATTGGACTGAAGAGGAGCTACTGTTCTTGTCAGTTTCCTAAGCAGAGTTGAACTAGATATGGCCCATGTGTATAGGAAGCACAGTTCTTTTGTTCTGAGCAAGCTCACTGGTTGGACCCCATAGGAAACACAGTAGAGTAGAAGAGTGCTCTTTTCTCAAAAGCAGAGTGTGTTTCTTGTAAGGCGAGCTAGCGTTTGTTTCACAAACATAAATGGAGTTGAATCACATGCAGTTTCTGGTCCTACGAGCAAGAGTTGTTTTCTGGTAAGAAGAGTCACTTTTGTGCTCCCATTGCCGTACACAGTGCAAATAACAATCGCATCTGTTCCCAGTAAGTACAGTGTATTGGACTGAAGAGGAGCTACTGTTCTTGTGAGTTTCCTAAGCAGAGTTGAACTAGATATGGACCGTGTGTTTAGGAAGCACAGTTCTTTTGTTCTGAGCAAGCTCACTGCTTTGGACCTATAGGAAACACAGTAGAGTAGAAGAGTGCTTATATCTAAAAAGCAGATTGTGTTTCTTGAAAGGCGAGCTAGCGTTTGTTTCCCAGTCCTAAATGGAGTTGAATCAAATGCAGTTTTTGGTCCTACGAGCAAGAGTTGTTTTCTGGTAAGAAGAGTCATTATTGTGCTCCAATTGCCGTACACAGTGCAAATGACACTCGTGTCTGTTCCCAGCAAGTACAGTGTATTGGACTGAAGAGGAGCTACTGTTCTTGTCATTTTCCTAAGCAGAGTTGAACTAGATATGGCCCGTGTGTGTAGGAAGCAGGGTTCTTTTTTTCTGAGCAAGCTCACTGTTTGGACCCCATAGAAAATACAATAGAGTAGATGTATGCCCTATTCTCAAAAGCAGAGCGTGTTTCTTGTAAGGCGAGCGAGCTTTGTTTCCCAGTCCTTAGTGGATTGAATCAAATGCAGTTTCTGGTCCTAAGAGCAAGTGTTGTTTTCTGGTAAGAAGAGTCACTATTGTGCTCCCAGTGCCGTACACAGTGCAAATAGCACTCGCGTCTGTTCTCAGTAAGTACAGTGTATTGGACTGAAGAGGAGCTACTGTTCTTTTCAGTTTCCTAAGCAGAGTTGAACTAGATATGGACCGTGTGTAGGAAGCACAGTTCTTTTGTTCTGAGCAAGCTCACTCTTCGAACTCCATAGGAAACACAGTAGAGTAGAAGAGTGCTCTTTTCTCAAAATCAGAGTGTGTTTCTTGTAAGGCGAGCTAGCATTTGTTTCCCAGTCCTAAATGGAGTTGAATCAAATGCAGTTTTTGGTCCTACAAGCAGGAGTTGTTTTCTGGTAAGAAGAGTCACTATTGTGCTCCCATTGCCACACACAGTACAAATAGCACTCGCGTCTGTTCCCAGCAAGTACAGTCTATTGGACTGCAGAGGAGCTTCTGTTCTTGTCAGTTTCCTAAGCAGAGATGAACTAGATATGGCTCATGTGTGTACAAAGCACATTTCTTTTGTTCGGAGCAAGCTCACTGTTGTAACCCCATAGGAAATACTGTAGAGTAGAAGAGTGCACTTTTCTCAAAAGCAGAGTGTGTTTCTTGTAAGGCGAGCTAGCATTTGTTTCCCAGTCCTAAATGGAGTTGAAATACACATGCAGTTTCTGTTCCTGTGAGCTAGAGTTGTTTTCTGGTAAGAAGAGTCGCTATTGCGCTCCCATTGTCATACACAGGGCAAATAGCACTGGCGTCTGTTCTCAGCAAGTACAGTGTATTGGACTGAAGAGGATCTACTGTTCTTGTCAGTTTCCTAAACAGAATTGAACTAGATATGGCCGGTTTGTGTAGGAAGCAAAGTTCTTTTTTTCTGAGCAAGCTCACTGTTCTGGCCGTATAGGAAAAACAGTAGAGTAGAAAAGTGCTCTTTTCTCAAAAGCAGAGTGTGTTTCTTGTAAGGCGAGCTAGCGATTGTTTCCCAGTCCTAAATTGAGTTGAATCACATGTAGTTTCTGGTCCTAAGAGCAAGAGTTTTTTTCTGGTAAGAAGAGTCACTATTGTGCTCCTATTGTCATACACAGGGCAAATAGCACTGGTGTCTCTTCCCAGCATGTACAGTGTATTGGACTGAAGAGGATCTACTGTTCTTGTCAGGTTCCTAAGCAGAGTTGAACTAGATATGGCCCATGTGTGTAGGAAGCACAGTTCTTTGTACTCAGCAAGCTCACTGTTCTGGCCCTATAGGAAACACAGTAGAGTAGAAGAGTGCTCTTTCCTCAAAAGCAGAGTGTGTTTCTTGTAAGGCGAGCTAGCGTTTGTTTCCCAGTCCTAAATGGAGTTGAATCAAAAGCAGTTTTTGGTCCTACGAGCAAGAGTTGATTTCTGGTAAGAAGAGTCATAATTGCGATCCCATTGCCATACACAGTACAAATAGCACTCGCTTCTGTTTCCAGCAAGTACAGTGTATTGGACTGAAGAGGAGCTACTGTTCTTGTCACTTTCCTAAGCAGAGTTGAACTAGATATGGCCCATGTGTGTAGGAAGCACAGTTCTTTTGTTGTGAGCAAGCTCACTGTTCGAACCCCAATGGAAACACAGTAGAGTAGACGGGTGCTTTTTCTCAAAAGGAGAGTGTGTTTCTTGTAAGGCGAGCTAGCATTTTTTTCCCAGTCCTAAATGGAATTCAAATACACATGCAGTTTCTGGTCCTACGAGCAAGAGTTGTTTTCTGGTTAGAAGAGTCACTATTGTGTTCCCTTTGCCATACACAGTGCAAACAGCCCTTGCGTCTGTTCCCAGCAAGTACAGTGTATAGGACTGAAGAGGAGCTACTGTTCTTGTCAGTTTCCTAAGCAGAGTTGAACTAGATATGGACCGTGTGTGTAGGAGGCACAGTTCTTTTGCTCTCAGCAAGCTCTCTTTTCGGACCCCATAGAAAACACAGTAGAGTAGAAGAGTGCTCTTTTCTCAAAAGCAGAGTGTGTTTCTTGTAAGACGAGCTAGCGTTTGTTTCCCAGTCCTAAATGGAGTTGAATCACATGCAGTTTCTGGTCCTACGAGCAAGAGATTTTTCTGGTAATAAGAGTAACTGTTGTGCTCCCATTGTCATACACAGGGCAAATAGCACTGGCGTCTGTTCCCAGCATGTACAGTGTATTGGACTGAATAGGATCTACTGTTCTTGTCAGGATCCTAAGCAGAGTTGAACTAGATATGGCCCATGTGTATAGGAAGCACAGTTCTTTTGTACTCAGCAAGCTCACTGTTCTGGCCCTATAGGAAACACAGTAGAGTAGAAGAGTGCTCTTTCCACAAAAGGAGAGTTTGTTTCTTGTAAGGCGAGCTAGCTTTGTTTCCCAGTCCTAAATGGAGTTGAATCTCATGCAGTTTCTGGTCCTACGAGCAAGAATTGTTTTGTGGTAAGAAGAGTCACTATTGCGCTCCCATTGCCATACAAAGTGCAAATAGCACTCGTGTCTGTTCCCAGCAAGTACAGTGTATTGGACTGAAGAGGAGCTACAGTTCTTGTCAGTTTCCTAAGCAGAGTTGAACTAGATATGACCCGTGTGTAGGAAGCACAGTTCTTTTGTTCTGAGCAAGCTCACTGTTTGGACCCCATAGGAAACACAGTAGAGTAGATGTGTGCCCTATTCTCAAAAGCAGAGTGTGTTTCTTGTAAGGCGAGCTAGCGTTTGTTTCCCAATCCTAAAT